>NW_027513180.1:1200000-1800000 GCF_048772815.1 Callospermophilus lateralis
ACCAAGGCACATTACAATAAAAGTGCTCAATATACAGAATAAGGAGAGAATATTAAAAGCCATGAGAGGGAGAAATCAGATTAAATATAGGGGTAAACCAGTTAGATTGTGTGCAGATTTTTCAACCCAAACCCTGAAAGCTAGAAGATCCTAGACAAACATATGTCAAGCTCTGAAAGAAAATGGATGCCAACCAAGAATCTTGTATCCAGCAAAATTAAGCTTTAGATTTGATAAAGAAATAAAAATTTTCCATAATAAACAAAAGTTCAGAGAATTTACAACTAGAAAATCTGCATTTCAGAACATACTTGGCAAAATATTCCATGAAAAGGAAATGAAAAACAACAATGAAGATCGGCAGAGGGAGGTATTACATTAAGGAAAAACTAATAAAGGAAAAAACAAGTCATGTTAAATACCAAAAATAAACAAAAATGTCTGGGAATACAAATCTAGTCTCAATAATAACCCTGAATATTAATGGCCTAAACTCACCAATCAAAAGCCATTGACTAGCAGATTGTACCAAAAATAAAAATAAAAAGACCCAACAATATGCTGCTTCCAAGAGACTCATCTTATAGGAAAAGACATCCACAGATTGAAGGTGAAGTGTGGGAAAAATCATACCACTCACATGGACTGCAGAAGCAAGCAGGGGTTTACATTTTCATTTCAAATAAGTAGACTTCAAGCTAAAGTCAATCAAAAATGATAAAGAAGGACAACACACTCTGCTCAAGGGAGCTGTACACCAATAAGACTTAACAATTAAAAATACATATGTCCCAAACAATGGAGCATCTATGTTCATCAAACAAACTCTTCTCAAGTTCAAGTCAAATAGACCACAAAACAATAATTTTGGGTGACTTTAACACACCTCTTTCATCACTAGATAGATCTTCCAAACAAAAGCTGAAAAAAGAAACTTTAGAACTCAATAATACTATTAATAACTTAGACTCAGTTGACATTAGAGAGCATTTCATCCTTTCAATGAGTGAATACACTTTCTTCTTAGCAGCACATGGATCCTTCTCTAAAATAGACCATATACTATGCCAGAATGCAACTCTGAGCAAATATAAAAAAGGTAGAGATACTTCCTTGCATTTTATCAGATCATAATGGAATAAAATTAGAAATCAATGATAAAATAAGAAATAAAATCTACTCCAACACCTGGAGACTAAATAATATGCTACTAAATGAACAATGGGTTGCTAAAGACATCAAGGAGGAGATTTTAAAAAATTCTCATTTAAATGAGATTAAGAAATCAGAATACAGATACAACATATCAAAATCTCTGGGACACTATGAAAGCAGTTCTGAGAGGAAAGTTTACTGCATGGAGTTCATTCCTTAAAAGAAGGAAAAAGTCAACAAGTTAATGACTTAACACTACATCTCAAAGCCCTTGAAAAAGAAGAACAAATTAACAACCAAAGCAGTAGAAGACAGGAAATAATTAAAATCAGATCTAAAATCAATGAAATTGAAACCAAAGAAACAGTTGAAAAAGTTGACAAAACAAAAAGTTGGTTCTTTGAAAAAATAAACAAAATTGACAGACTCTTGGCCATGCTAATGAAAAGGAGAGAGAAAACTCAAATTACTAACATACATAATGATAAAGAAAATATCAAAACAGACACTACAGATACAGAAGACAATTAGAAATTATTTTGAAAACTTGTACTCAAATAAAATAGAAAATATTGAAGGCATCAACAAATTCCTAGATTCATATAATTTGCCCAAATTGAATCAGAAAGATATATACACAATTTAAACAGATCAATTTCAAGTGACGAAATAGAAGATGTCACCAATAGTCTACCAACCAAGAAAATCCCAGGATTAGATGGATACACAGCCATGTTCTACAACAGCCATGTTCCTTTAAAAAAGAACTAATACCAAAACTCTTCAATTTATTCCAGGACATAGAAAAAGAGGGAGCACTTCCAAACTCATTCTATGAGGCCAATATCACCCTGATTTCAAAACCAGGCAAAGACACATCAAAGAAAGAAAACTTCAGATCAATATTTCTAATGAACATAGGTGCAAAAATTCTCAATATAATTCTGACAAATCGAGCAAAAACATATCAAAAACATAGTGCACCAAGTGGGCTTCCTTCCAGGGATGCAGGAAATCAATAAATGTAATTCACCACATCAATAGATTTAAAGATAAGAACCATATGAAAATCTTAATAGATGCAGAAAAAGCATCCAACAAAATACAGCATTCCTTCATGTTCAAAACACTAGAAAAACTAGGGATAACAAAAAATATCTCAACATCATAAAAGCTATCTATGCTAAGCCCCAGGCCAATGTCATTCTAAATGGAAAAAAAATTGAAAGCATTCCCTCTAAAAACTGGAATAAGACAATGATGCGCTCTTTCACCACTTCTATTTAACATAGTTCTTGAAACACTGGCCTGAGCAATTAGACAGACAAAAGAAATTAAAGGGCTACAGATAGCAAAAGAATAACTCAAATTAGCACTATTTACCAACAATATGATTCTATAACTAGAAGACCAAAAAATTTCCACCAGAAAACCAAAACTAGTAAATAAATTCAGCAAAGTAGCAGGATACAAAATCAACACCCATAAATCAAAGGAATTTCTGTATATCAGTGATAAATCCTCTGAAAGGGAAACAAGGAAAACTACCCCATTTACAATAGCCTCAAAAATAAAGTAAAATACTTGGGAATTGACCTCACAAAAGAGGGGAAAGATATCTTCAATAAAAACTACAGAATGCTAAAGAAAGAAATCTAACAAAACCTTAGAAAATGTAAAGATCTACCTTACTCTTGGATAGGGAGAATTAATATTGTCAAAATGACCATACTATCAATACCAGTATACAAATTTAATGCAATTCCACTCAAAATTCCAGTTATATTTCTCAAAGAAATAGAAAAAGCAGTCATGAAATTCATCTGAAAAAATAAGAGCCCAAAATAGCTAAAGCAATCCTTAGCAAGAAGAATGAAGCAGGTGGCATCAATATTCCTGACCTTAAAATATACTTCAGATCAATAGTAACAAAACCAGCATGGTTTTGGTACCAACATAGACTGGTAGCCAATGGTACAGAATAGAGGACACAGAGACTAACCCACATAATTACAGTTATCTTATATTAAAAAGGCACCAAAAACATAAATTGTAGAAAAGATAGCCTCTTCAACAAATGGCCCTGGAAAAATTGGAAATCCATATGCAAGAAAATGAAATTAAACCCCTGTCTCTCACCATGCACAAAACTCAACTCCAAGTGGATCAAGGACCTAGGACTTCAAACAAAGACCCTGTGTCTATTAGAAGAAAAAGTAGGCCCAATCTACATCATGTCAGTTTAGGTCCCATTTTCCTTAATGCAACTCCTATAGTGCAAGAATTAAAATCAAGAATTAATAAATGGGATGGATTCAAACAAAAAAGCTTCTTCTCAGCAAAAGAAACAATCAGTGTGGTGAATATAGAGGCTAAGATCTTGGGAGCAAATTTTTACCACTTGCACATCAGAGAGAGTACTAATTTCTAGGGTATAAAAGAACTCAAAAAGCTAAACACCAAAATACTAAATAACTCAATCAATAAATGAACAAAGGAACTGAACAGCCACTTCTCAGAAGATGATATATAATGAATCCAGAAATATATGAAAAAAAGTTCAACATCTCTAGCAATTAGAGAAATGCAAATCAAAACTACTCTAAGATTTCATCCCACTCCAGTCAGAATGACAACTATTAAGAATACAAACAACAATAAGTGTTAGCAAGAATGTAGGGAAAAAAGTACACTCATACATTGCTGGTGCAACTGCAAATTGGTGCAGCCAATAAGGAAAGCAGTATGGAGATTCCTTGGAAAACTGGAAATAGAACCACCTTTTGACCCAGCTATTCCACTCCTTGGTCTATACTACAGGAACACAGCCACATTAATGTTTATACCAGCACAATTCACAATAGCAAAACTGTGGAACCATCCTAGATGCCCTTCAGTAGATGAATGGATATAGTAAATGTGGGTTATATACACAATTGAATATTACTCAGCAATGAAAGAATGAAATCATGGCATTTGAAGGTAAATGGATGGATTAGGAGAATATAATTCTATGTGAAGTTAGCCAATCCCCCGAAACCTGATGCTGAATGTTTTCTGTGGTAAAACATGGCCAATTCATAGTGGGGTTGGGAGGAGGAACATGGGAGGATTAGACAAAGTCTAGATAGTATAGAGGGGTGGGAGGGGAAGGAATGGGGCATAGAAATAGAAAAGATGGTGGAAAGAGATGAACATCATTACCCTAAGTACATGTACGAAGACACAAATAGTGTGAATATACTTTGTGTACAACCAGAGGAATGAAAAATTGTGCTCTATATGTGAATTATGAATTGTAATTCATCCTGTTGCCATATATAACAAATTAGAATAAAAATTTAAACAACAACAACAAAAGAATATAAAGCCAAATATATCATGTCAAATAAAATAAATATCAGCAGATGTGGCTCACACCTGTAATCTTAGCTATTCAGAAGGCTAAGGCAGGAGGATTGCAAGTTTGAGGCTAGCCTGGGCTACTTAGCAAGACCATCTCTAAAAAAAAAAAAATGCAGGTCCGTGGTACAACACCCTTAGGTTCAATTTCCAGTACTTCAAATAAATACTATCAAAATTTTCACTGGTAAATTCCTCTCGAGTTTAAATATAAATCTTTATATGCCTTTTTATATAATAGTGTTAGAGTTAATGAGCTTATTCTGAATCAGAACTCTTCCTGATTAAAATCATAACTTTCCTAAAATGAAGTTTCAATGGCTCCTTATAATCTAATATCTAGTCACAAATACAAATGCATATTATCTAATTAGAATTGGATATATAAATGATAGTTAGGCCATTTACTTTTGAACTTTTGTTTCCCTCTTGTGGAGCAACCTGGGACTTTAGTATCAAGGACAGGAGAGTTTGAATCTCCCAGTCCTTATGTAGAACAATAGCAAAAGAATCTGAATTTCTCACCTATAAACTAGTATTGTCTTGTTGCCTAGTATTCTGATGAAGGATTAAATGTTGGAAAGTGCCCATGATTGACAATCAAAATTAATTTTGTCTCTCTTAAGGATGTAAATTTATTTGTAGCAATCACTAACACTGGGATAGCCAAAGTAATCTGCCATTTTTGGAATAAAATGAAAGAAGTTTTATTTTGAAGGTAAAGTTATGTTATTATGCAACTTACTTCAATCTTTTCAGTTCCAATAATACAGGAATAAAATACTGTAATACCCTGAGAGATAAACAGAAGCAGAGTGAGGTCACATTCTGCTTTGAGATTGGTGCCCTATCCAGCCAGAACATGGTCTAGCTACTTGATTTGTCACTCAACTAACTCCTGTCATTCAAATCCTATTGGTTTTGTCACATGTACCTCAAATCTGTTTTGGGCTTGCCAACATATCTACCATGACTAAATGTTCAAATTCCTGACCTTGTGCTCAGTCTCTTTTGTGCTCCCTCCAATTAATATTCTCCACTGCAGCCAGAGGAATCTTTTCATGAGATGAGCTTAATGATGTCATCCTTTCCACTCCAAAGTATTCAATGGCTCTCAGCCAGGCATAAAAGTCCTTTAGTGATAGGAACTCCACCTCCTTCTTTAGCCTCACCTTTCATCTAAAATCTTCAAAATGTGTGCTTTCACAATTCTTCAGTAACATGAGGCATTTGCCACATGATTTCACAGCATTATTCCTACTGTTCTCCAAATCTGAAATATCCTATCTTTTTTGATTGATCCTCATTATGCTATTCCTATACCAATAAGTCTCTATAAATGCCTTTGATTTTTACTCTCATTGGTTAATCTTGTTATTCTGAGTTCTTTCTCTTCCTTATAAATAATTACATTTTTGTATCATTTTGTTTATACATCTAAAATCCAAACTCTTTGAGGGAAGGACAATTTTCTTATTCAGAGTAGGACATTTTGATATAATATAATATGCTAACACATACTAGTAAGCCCAGGAAAAGATAAAAATCCAAAGTTTTGTGTCTAATGAATGTACTTGCTTCAAAACCTCATTAGATTAAAAAATCTGAAGTCAAATCATTCTAATTAAGGGAACATGTAAACTTTTCTTGAGTTAATCCTAGAATCTCAAAGAGAAAGGAGGGCAGGAATACAAAGACATGTCATCGAGCAAGTTATCACTGTGGACAAAAGCAGTTTTATCTTCAGGGAAATTATAGAATATGTACCCTAAAATTATGCAACCCAATGGGTGAGGGAGACAAGACATTGATAGATTTCCGCTGTTGATCATTAAGTGGCAGCTGTTCCTAGGGAGCCCTTTTTCCAGCATTCCCAGCCTTCCACACAGGACCAAAGGAGCTTCTGGGTCCCAGGTGTCTGAATTACTCCAGTAAAGAAATAAAGGTCTTGGCAGCTAAAAATCAAGAGTTTCCTGAGAAGGTAAAGGCCAAAGGACCTGGGAAAGGTGCCAAAAGCATTTGCTACTGCATTTTAAAGGAGTTTTGTGACATATCATGTATGACTAATATAGAATTGCATATAGTAGAATATGGTGTGTACTCCAGTCTTCCCATATCTTTACATAAAAAATTAGAGGGATTTACTCTCTATATAGAAAATAACAATGAACCCCAAATTTCACCTGGTCTATCTGATAAATGAATTTACTATTTAGTTTCAAGTTGGACCCATCTCATATTTGGTTTAGATAATGAAGTTGATCAGAATAGGCACCAATTTGATGCTGAAGAGTTGACATAATTTAGTTTGTGCCAGTGTTCTCAATGCTAGTAATGTTGAGGCCAGAACTCATGTTTTAATGAGTTCTCACTTTATGAACTGACTCAAAAGCTCCAGGCCAACAAGACAATTTCCACAGAAAGTGCAGGAGGAAGTTAATGAAGCAAAACAGGTAATTACTATAATGAAGACAGAAATAAAGGGAGTCTCTAAATTTCCTAATGTGAGTGAGCATACAATGGCATGCAGCATTATTTAATTAATATTTCCTTTGGCTTAAAAAGTGATGATTAGACATAAAACAATACATTTATATGACTTAAATTTTCTTCAGTTGTAATATGCCATAATTCAGCTAAGGAATTGCTGCTATTAACCCTTAATCTTTAACTATTTTTAAAGACATTTTGATTAAGCTATTGTTATATAGAGTTGAATACTAGGAATATGCTTACTGAATTTGGGAAATAAATTCTATTTAGAGACTTGATGGTATTTCCTAGAAACTTAACAAGGTAATCCTTGTCATACTTAGTCATAGTCAAAATTGATTCTAGTTTCTTTCCAATATTTAATATAATAACTTATTTTAGGTGTTTTATGGCTATTTTCTTGTGGAACTGTGATTACCTAATTTTATTAACCTGGATTTCTATAAAAATATTTCATAACTTAGACACTACATTTATAATTATTGAAAAATTTATAAGCCAATTATAAATGGACAGAAAAATAAAGTTCAAAGGCAATATGTTCACACTAATATTCCTCCATGTAGATATTATTTAGGATATTACAAGACACACTTAAGACCACTCTCATTTCTTAAAATAGGTGTTATAAGGTTTTGGAACATTTGCATTGTCCTTTTTTTGTTGAGAGAATGCATTCTCATCATCATCATAACTTATAATATTTTTGATATAAACTTCAAACAAGGTAGGTATATTTGCATGTATAAGAATTTATATTATACATTTGTATATAATCTTAGAAGGATGGGCATAAAACTTAATTTAGACCAATTGATAAACATATCACAGATATGTTTATTAATTTATTAAACATATCACAGATGTGATTATTAATAAAATAATTAATCACACTAAACACAGCTCATAAACAGTGCATGTTACATCCACTCAGAGTTATTTTAAGTGCATAGGAAAGCACCAACAAGGACCAAAGCCTTTTCTTTTTAAAAACTAATACATGGATAAACCTTTAACAAAACTGACCCTACACCAAAAAAGAATTTTTCACAAATTAAGAACAGTGATAAAGGAATATAAATTTCAGCCAATAACATTGGAAATTACTTCTCAAAATAACTTACCACAACTATAACAAGAAGCAATTGAAAGTCTATATTGTAAAACGTTAATCTTCTTTATATCTTTAAACATATGGACTACATTATTTTTTTGCATTCAATAATTCCAACTTGAAAATTCTTTACAAGTCTAGTTGGTCATAAAATAGTTCAACTAATTTTGACCTTAATAATCTGTGAATAACAAAACTATGTTTCCTTTGATAGAAGAAATGGAAGAAAACTAATACTCTTTTAAAGATTAGTACTGTCACTTCCCATCATCTCCCATTTGAAAGAAAAGAACATCTCCTTAAGAGAAAATAAACAAGTAATTTAACTAATTAATTAAACATTCAACAATCACAAGTAGTAAAATGAATAATTAAAAGGCTTCAATTGATCATTCACTAAATGTAAGACACCATTTGAGTAACTTTGAATAAATGTTTCCATGGCATTTCCCACTTTCTAAACAAAAGAAACAGTTATAGGTGAATTGAATATATCATATATGCAAAATGTGTTGCACAAAATTTTTTAGTATCTCCACACTGTAGGATGGCTGCGCAGATGTGGCAGTTTACCTGGAGTCTGAGACCAGGTATGGGCAGTGACCCGAGGCATGAGCAGACTTAAGTGCTCATGGTAACACAGAGCTATGTGGAGGTAGCCATGAGGTAGGAAAAGGTAGCAATGGGGTGCCATGCAGGGGCTGGGCAAATCTAACCTCTATTTCTCTCTCTCCTGAGAGATCTAGAAACAGTAAGGCCTAGAGAGATTACTCTTCCTTAAAATCAGAAGACCAACATCAATTCTGCACTATTTAATTCCCAGACTTCATTTACTTTTCTCCATTTTTATTTATATCTATATGGACAGTGTTTCCTTTTCTCTAGCAGTGATCAAAATTTTACTCCTAAATGCCATTTTTTTTAACTAAAAAAGCTACCGATTGTGAGTGAAAATGTTGATTTCAGGATGGAAAGTTGCTGGACATGGTGGCACATGTTTGTAATCCTAGAGTCTCAGGAGGCTGAAGCAGGAGGATCACGAGTTCAAAGCCAGCCTCAGCAATTTATCCAGGCACTAAGCAACTCAGGACACCTGGTCTCTGAATAAAACATTAAAAAGGGCTGGGGATGTGGCTCAGTGGTTAAGCACGAGTGGTTAAGTACCAAAATAATAAAAAATAAAAAGTATAATTATGGAAATTCTTATGCAAGAAAAAGCAAGTGCCCCCCCCACCAAAAAAAGATAATAGGATGATGTCAAAGGAAACTCAAGGGAACACACACAGAATCTAGGGAAAAAAATATTATGTAAAAATGTGGATGTGTAACCGATGTGATTCTGAAATCTTTGTAATGTTTTGAATAACCAATAAAAAAATAAAATTAAAAAAAAACAAACTTAATAATAACAGTAACAAGCAACAACTCATTCATTAAAGCAGAAATCCCATGGTTTCATATTGATATAAATAAGAAACAAATGGCTTCAAGAGCAGAGAAAGCATTTTCTTAGAAAAAAAAAAAGATAACTGGGTTGGAGTTGTGGCTCAATGGTAGAGTGCTTGCCTGGCATGTGGGAGGCACTGGGTTGGATCCTCAGCACTGCATGAAAATAAATAAATAAAATGAAGAAATTGTGTCCATCTACAATAAAAAAAAACATATTTTAAAAAGATAACTAAGGCTATAGAGAAAATGAAGAGAATCAAAATTCAATAACTTAGAAATGTGGGAGCAGTTGATTCACATAGGTTTAAGGAAGAACAGAATATTACCCTAGATTTGGACTGTTTTCCCATGAAATTACAAATTGCAAATTGCAAAGTGTTTTTGAAGTGAAGAAATATGGTAGACAAAAAATTGGTCAGGCTATCAAAGTTACCATCACTATTAGCAAATTGTTCCTCCCTATATAATGTTCTGAGACTAGCATGGTAATGTTTCTGCAGTATTCCTTTAGATAATGTGTGGCTTTAGTTTGATCATAGAGGAAAACATCAAATATCTCAGTTAATAATTTTTAAAGACTTGTCAAGGTCATGATAAAATAAGGAACTTCTTTGCACATCAGAGAAGACAGGAATGACATGGCAAATAAATGCTGTGCATGATCCTGCATTGGATCCAGGACCAGAGAGAAAAAAGAAATGCTGTCCACATGGATATAACTAAAAACAGGTGGGCAAAAGTAAATAAAAGCTGAGGATTAAATAGTGTTGAATCAATGTTGACCCCTGACCTAGAGGTAGAGTGAACAGCTGACCGAGTATGCCCAGGACTACCCCGATTTTATGGCTGAAAGCCCAGTTAGATGGCAAACCTTTCTTAAGTTCCACAATGCCCTTGCTTTTGTTGATGACAGGTACAGCATGATAGGTACAAAAGGCTGGTGGGAAATTTTCAATAAACTTTCACTATGGGTGGATACCGAAAGGGGAAAAAAAAGAACATGATTTTAGTATTAAGTGAGTACAGTACAGCTCAGATTATCTGCCTTAAGTGTGTAATATATGTGGATTATAACCATGAAGTTCACAATTCATCTTTAAAATTGTCTTTGAATTAAGTTTTGAGCATGTGTTGACATAGCTATGGTTCAATGTTTTTAGCATTTTGAACATTAGACTATTTATTGTAAGTGTTCAGAGAACTAAAATTACAACACTCACAATATCAATGCCATCATCATATATATCTCATTTAACACACTATTCTCATTTATGACAGCAGGATATCACAATGGGTTAGAAATGTATGTAGACAAAAGAAAACCTGCTGCACAATATATAGAAAACAATTGGGACAAGGCACACTGAAGAAAGGGTAGGAGAGATATCTGCTAAGTCCAAGACAGGGAAGTTCTTCTAACTCCAGCAAGAGAGATTTTTTGTTGTTGTTGTTTTATTTGTTGTTGTTGTTTGTTTTGTTTTTCTTCTCTGAAAAGGATGGCAATGTTCAGTTGGAAATACACAGTTGGAAATAAAAGCTCTAAATTAACTTGGGAATTCTATATTGGACTTTGTTTTGTTATGCTCTTAGCTGATCTCCAAAATTGAGTAAATTCACATTTTCTAAACATAACTAACATATCTATGGGTGAACCAGAGGAGAAGTTTGATAACTAATCTGTTGGTGTTTACAGTGAAGGATCAATTCTGTCAGTTCTTACAAGGAATGTTGTTTCTGTAGAATACCAAGGGATCACCACACAGCAATAGCAACAGTTACCCATAGGTTTTAGGTACGTTATTAGGAAAGTCAACTTTCAAATCACATTCTTAAAATCTATAAAAATTGTGATTAAAACAGAGAATTGTGCAGAACAGAGAATTGTCAATGTTGTCCCCAAATTAAAATTAGACTTTGTGCAAATATTTTCATATTCTTCAGATAATATGAATGTAATTTTGGTCAGTTTCATTCACACTATAAACTTCTTGCCAAAAATTATATATTTCCTACTACATGTCTTGTACAAAACACTGCTAAAAAAGGTTGTCATTTGCCTACCTGTAATTTTGAAGGCTTTATATTTTTGAGTCACTTTCAATTTCTTCAATTTTTTCAAAGGTACATAATGAGAAGTTTGACTTTACAGAAATTGAAGGAAGTAGACTCCTTAGACAGGTACCTACAAGATGGCTGTCATAGCCATCAATAAAATAAATAAATAAACAAATAAATTGTCCTGGTAAAACATCATATTTTTAAATTGTGGGACAAGAATGTGCTTTTCTAACCTGGAAATGCACTGAGGATAAGAACCATTAAGAGAACTCTAGTGAAACAAAATTTATGTTTTCTTTCTCCAAAATTGCTTGATTATATTTGAAGAGGCCATTTTGATCTCATAAAAGACTGCACTGACTACATCTTAGCTTTTCAGTGTTATATGTAGGTTATGACAAAAATACAACAAAAAAATGATTCACTTTTGGAAATAAGATTACTTCAAAACTCAAAACAGACACCAGAACATACATGCCAATTTAAAAAGGACTTTCTTCATTTCCTAACTAAAATTATAACTTCTTTGGAACCTACCTTGAATTTCACAACTTAAGATTATCTTGATGAGGGGCTAGAGTTGTGGATCAGTGGCAGACCACTTGCCTAGCACATGTGAGGCACTGGGTTCATCCTTAGCAACACATAACAAATACAATAAAGGCATCCTGTCCATCTACAACTACAATTTTTTTTTAAAAAATATCTTTATACTTTAAATCCATTTTTCTTGGGAAGTACAGATTTGATTTATATATATCATGGTATATGTTATGGTTTGGATCTGAGGTGTCTCCCAAAAGCTCACATATGAGACAATGCAAGAAGGTTTTGAGGAGAAATTATTGATTTATAGCCTTAACCTAATCAGTGAAATAATCCCTGCTGGGATTAACTGAGTGAGGACTGAGGCAGGTAGGGTGTGGCTGGAGGAGGTGGGGCATTGGGGGGAATGCTTATGGGATATATATTTTTTATCTGGAGAGTGGACTCTCTGTTTCCTTCTCATCATGTGAGTTGTTTCCCTCTGCCACACTCTTCTGCCATGATGTCCTGCCTTATCCTGAGACCCAAATGGAGCCATCCTTCTATGAACTAAGACCTCTGAAATCCCCAGCCCTCAAATAAACTTTTCCTTCCCCACAATTGTTCTGATCAGGTCTTTTAGTCTCAGTAGCAAAACAGCAGAGAATAGACTATATTCTGAGTTTATGGATATGATAAACCTAACTGAAAAACATCTTGTATATACACAGAGACTGGGCATTTTTTGTAAACTGAAAACTAATTTCTACAAACCTAAAAACCTGCTGTTATATATAAATAATATCCTAGATATTGCCCCTACCTTACACCATATACAAAAATTACATAAAATGAATCAAAATCCTAAATGAAAGAGATAAAATTATAAAACTCTCAGAAGAAAACAGTGGATTATCTTCATGACCTTGCATTTGGCAATAGTCTATTCTATATGACATCAAAACACAATAAGCAATAAAAAATATGTTTGATTTCATAAGATTCAAACTTTTGTATATCTAATACTATTATCAAGAGAGTGACCATGTAGACCTAAGCCACAGAATACAGACCCTAGAAATGAACTTATGTATCCATATCTGTTTTTGCCAGCTTTTCTTTTTTTATCGCTGTGACCTGAAGACCTGGTTAGAAAAACATACACGAGGAATAGTTTCTTTCAGTTCACAGTTTCAGAGGTTCGGTGTCTGGTTGGCTCATTCCATAGCTCTGGGCCCAAGGTGAGGCAGAATATCATGGCAGAAGGGTGTAAAGAAAGAAAGCAGCTCAGGGCATGGCAACCAGGAAGAAAAAAGAGAGAGCTCCTCTTCATCAGAGTTAAAATATAAACCTGAAAGGCACACCCCCAGTGACCTACTTACTCCAGCCATATCCTACCTTCCTGTAGTTATCTTCCAGCTGATCCATATCAGTGGCTCAATCCACTAAGTAGTTATTTAGACCTCTCATGATTTAATCATTTGACCTCTTAGGATTCTTGCATTGTCTAACACATGAACTCTCAGGGGCACTTCATATCTAAACTATACCATAGCCAACTAATTATTAATTAAAAAAAATATTTTGTTATTAACACATAAGAATTATGCATTTTAATGGAGTTCAATGTGATATTTCCATGCATATAATAGTTTTCAGTGATAAAACACAATGTCCCTATTTTCACTCCCCACAACCATCACCACACATAACCTTCCCAATATTTAGTAATCATTTTCAGGTCAATATTATTTAGCTTCCTATTTGAGAAAGAAGATTAAGTATTGTCCTTGTGAGTCTGTCTTATTTTACTTAACCTAATGTCCTATAGTACTATCCATGTTTTTGCAAGTGAAAGGATTTCATTCTTCTTTATGACTCAATACTACTCCACTGTGTACATATAGCACATTTTTTTATCCACTCATCCGTTGATGGGCACCTACACTAACTTCAGGTTTTATTCACATGAATAGTGACAAAATAAATATAGGCATAGAGATTTCTCTTTGCTGATTTCAATCCTTTACTGCCAACCACTTTTTGACAAAGATGCACACATTCTTCCCTTAGAAAAAGGACAGTCATTTCAATAAATGTCACTGGGAAAATTGGGTAGCCATATGTATGGGATAATGAAACTACACCCCTATCTTTACCAGTTATAAGATTAAGTCAGAATGGATTGGACACTTAAATGTACAACTTGCAACAATGAACCACTAAAAGAAAGCAGGAATGCTTCAGGAATTTCCTTCATAAATAGGCATCGATATTTTTGGATCAGACCCCAAAAAGCACAGGAAACAAAAACAGACAAATAGAATTACATCAAACTAAAAAGCTTTGTCTCACTGAAGGAAAAAATCATCAAAGTGTAGAGACAATCTTCCGGCACAAAATATATGCAAACTATGTATTTGACAAGTCGTTCCTATCCAGAACATAATGAGTAACTCCCCAAACCCAAAAACTCAACAGAAAATAATAGTAATAATAATAATAATCTAATAAAAATGATTAAACCATCTAAATAGCCATTTCTCAAAGGAAGACATAGAAATGACCAATAAGTATATAATAAAATGCATTAGTCACTAGAAAGATGCAGATAAAAACCACAATAAGATATTATAATGAGATTCCAAAACAGTTATGAGAGATTCTATATGATCTAGCAATTCCTCTTCTGGATATATAATCCAAGGAAGTAAAATTAACATGTTCAAGTGATACCTGTACTCCCCATCTCTCCATACTCATCACATCACTATTTAGAGTAGCTGAGAAATCGAAGCAATCTAAGTGCCCATGCATTGATGAATAGTTAAAGAAAATGTGGGTTATAGAGACAGAGGAGTAGTATGCAATCACGGAAAAGAGTGAGTCCTAGCATTTGCAGCAACATAGATAGAACTTGAGATCATTAAGCAAAATCAGCAGAAAGATAAGTTCCATAAGATATTACTTATATGTGAAATATAAGCAAGTTGATCTCATAAATATTCAGTGTAGAAGGGTGTTTACCAGAGGGTGGACAGGATGAGGGGGCAAGAGGGAAGGTCGGTTAATGGGCACTAGTTTTCAGTTAGATAGGAGTAAGAAGTTCTAGTGTGCTACTGCACAGTAGGGAGACTACAAATACCAGCTGTGGACTATATATTTCAAAAAGGTAAGAAGGAAGAATTTTGAATGTTTTCACCTAACAAAGTGATAAATGTTTCAGAAGATAGATTTGCTTAACCTAACTACATACAGTATATATGTAATGAAATGTCATATGGTACCTCATTAATGTGTATAAGTTTTGTTTTGTTTTTTAGTTTTTTTTTTTTTTTACTTATCAAAAATAAATTTAAAAGAAGAGTAAGAAAATTTGCAAGTTATACACAGATTGGGGTCTCATACTCAAAATACATAAATAATTTAGAATTCAGCATCAAAAAAATAGACAATCTAAATAATAAATAGTCAAATGATTTGAACAGACATTCTTTAAAAGACCATGACACATATGCTCAACAAGCACATGAACAGGTGCTCAACATCATTTGTCATTAGAAAGATGAAGATCAAAACCACAATGAGACACCACTATAATAGTTATAATCATGAATTTTAAAAATATAGGTGGAAATCCTAACTTCCAGATGGATAATATTAGGGGGTGGATCCTTTGAGAAATGATTAGCTTATAAAATCAGGGCCCTCACAAGTCATGTTAGTAACATTTTGAAAGAGACACAGAGAGCTAGCTAGCCCTTCTAACATGTGAGGACATGGCCAGAGGCCCCAACAGACTGTGACCATGAGACATTGATGAATAAGTCTAGGTTTTCTGATGCTGAACATATTTTCAAACAAAGGATGATAGTTGTACAATGTTATGAATGTACTTAATGTCATTGGGTTGCAGACCTTAAAATGGTTGATTTTATATCATGAATTTTTTTAAAAAATGAAACTCCCTGTAAAAATTCTAAGCGGTCTATGCTCAAATGATCTTCTTGAGAGGATATTTAGATTGGTGTCATCACCATGGTCTGACACCAGGAAGGAGTGCAACACGGGCTTCAGAAAAGCAGGGCTGCAGTCAAAGAGAACGTCCTGTACATGAGTGTGTAGTTTTTCCACAGCATAAAAGTAAAGAAACTTGTCTTAAAGGCCACAGGTGTTCAGAGGTCTAATATTAGAAAAGGAATCAGGAAGAGTAAAAATACCCCACTGTATCATTAGACGGAAAGAAATATGTCATTTTTTCCTTTTATTAAGTAAAAACAATACCTAATTTTTTCTGTATTTATAATCTCTTCTTAAAAAATCTTACATTTATATATTATTCCTTCCTAAGAATGTATAATAGAACTTACAAAATATAAGTCTCTGATATTTTAAATAATTCTAAGCAATGCTGTATCAAAATTGAAATGTTATAAAATATTATTAGGTTTTCCTTTTACATCATTTTTTTAAATTCCTAATATTACTACTAATTTCACTGTTAAATTGATCCATTTAAATAAAAGCATTTGTGAACAAAAATGTAAATGCAGTATAACATATAATTTCAAATAAATATCTACTTTTTATTTATTTATGTTAAAATAGCAATACAAATACCAATATTTATCAATTGAATATTAAAGATAGTTTTTGGCCTTTTAAATGTTTGCTAGCCTTCTAAAAGTGTAATATGGATGTAAGGAAGAAAACATCTTTGTTTTGGGAAAATTCATACTCAAATATTTGGGGGTTAAGAACATGTCTATACGTGGTTCAAATTATAAATATACTGACAGATAACAATATAGATTTAGATACATATATATGTATGCATACACATGTATATATACAATTGAACATTTTAGTGTATGTAAATTAAACATCTATAAGATGAATTTTAAAAAATCACTGTATATCAGTGACAAATCTTCTGAAAATGAAATGAGGACAACCACTCCATTCACAATATCCTCAAAAAAATAAAATACTTGGGAATCAACCTAACAAAAGAGGTGAAAAATTTATACAATGAGAACTACAGAACCCTAAAGAAAGAAATAGAAGAAGATCTTAGAAGATGGAAAAATATACCCTGTTCATGGATAGGCAGAACTAACATCATCAAAATGGCGATATTACCAAAAGTATTCTATAGGTTTAATGCAATGCCAATAAAAATCCCAATGGCATTTCTTGTAGAAATAGATAAAGCAATCGTGAAATTCATCTGGAAGAATAAAAGACCCAGAATAGCAATAGCAATTCTAAGCAGGAAGAATGAAACAGGCAGTATAGAGATATCAGACTTTAAACTATACTACAGAACAATAGTAACAAAAACAGCATGGTACTGGTACCAAAACTGAGGGTGGACCAATGGTACAGAATAGAGGACACAGAGACCAATCCACAAGATTACAACTACCTTATACTTGACAAACTTGCTAAAAGCATGCAATGGAGATAGCATCTTCAACAAATGGTGCTGGGAAAAGTGGAAATCCATATGCAACAAAATGAAACTGAATCCCTTTCTCTCACCATGCATGAAAGTTAACTCAAAATGCATCAAGGAGCTTGGTATCAAACCAGAAACTCTGAGTCTGATAGAAGAAAAAGTTGGCTCTAATCTCCATCTCATGGGGTCGGGCTCCAAATTCCTTAATAGGACACCTATAGCACAAGAGTTAAAATCAAGAATCAACAGATGGGACTTACTCAAACTAAAAAGTTTTTTCTCAGCAAGAGAAACAATAAGAGAGGTAAATAGGGAGCCTAAATCCTGGGAAAAAATGTTTACTCCTCATACTTCAGATAGAGCCCTAATATCCAGAGTATACAAAGAACTCAAAAAATAAAACAATAAGAAAACAAATAACCCAATCAACAAATGGGCCAAGGACCTGAACAGACACTTCTCAGAGGAGGACATACAATCAATCAACAAATACACGGAAAAAATGCTCATCATCTCTAGCAATCAGAGAAATGCAAATTAAAACCATGCTAAGATACCATCTCACTCCAGTAAGAATGGCAGCCATTATGAAGTCAAACAACAACAAGTGCTGATGAGGATGTGGGGAAAAGGGTACACTTATACATTGCTGGTGGGACTGCAAATTGGTGCAGCCAATCTGGAAAGCAGTATGGAGATTCCTTTGAAAGCTGGGAATGGAACCAGCATTCGACCCAGCTATTTCCCTTCTCAGACTATTCCCCAAAGACCTTAAGAGCGTACTACAGGGTTACAGCTTCATCAATGTTCATAGCAGCACAATTCACAATAGCTAGACTGTGGAACCAAACTAGATGCACTTCAATAGATGAATGGATAAAGAAAAATTTTGCATTTGTACACAATGGAATATTACTCAACACTAAAAAATAACAAAATTATGTCATTTGCAGGGAAATGGATGGCATTAGAGCAGATTATGCTAAGTGAAGCTAGCCAATCCCTAAAAAACAAATGCCGAATGTCTTCTTTTATATAAGGAGGGCAACTCAAAACAGAGCAGGGAGGAAGAGCACGAGAAGAAGATTTCCATTAAACAGGGACGAAAGGTGGGAGGGAAAGGGAGAAAGAAAGGAAATTTCATGGAAATGGAAGGATACCCTCATTGTTATACAAAATTACATATAAGAGGAGTTGAGAGGAAAGGGGGAAAAAGAGAGAGAAATGAGTTATAATAGATGGGGTAGAGAGAGAAGATGGGAGGGGAGGTGAGGGGAGGGGGGATAGGAAGGGGATAGGAAAGGCAGAAAAATACAACAGACACTAGTATGGCAGTATGTATAAACGTGGATGTGTAACCGATGTGATTTTGCAATCTGTACACATGGTAAAAATGGGAGTTCATAACCCACTTGAATCAAATGTATGAAATATGATATATCAAGAGCTTTGTACTGTTTTGAGCAACCAATAAAAAAAAGAAAGCATAAAAAAAGTCACCCTCAAGTCACATTTTTAGGCATTTTATTTTTATTATTGAATTATTTAAATTCCATGGCCTTTGTTCTCTGTCATAAACAAACATATATCTAAAACTCTTTGAGAAATAAGAGACCTTACTATGCACCAAAAAATCATCTGGTTAAAGGATATATAAGTGCACCCTTCACTGCTCTGGTACAGTCACATCATATTTGGATGAACATCCCCACAGTGTCCAGAACATGGAGCTGCAATGGCAGGAGGCCAAGACACAAGTCTTGAGCTGACAGCAGAGAGGAATTCAAGGCAGCAGAAGGATGCACGGAGAGTGCAGAGCTCATCTGCTTACCCCCTGTGTGCCATTAGGCAAGTCACTTAGTGATTCTGGACCCCAGTTTATGCTTTGCAAACAAAATCCGAAACTCTATCTTATCAAGCTTTAGACAGTTATTTCTGAGCCAGTAACAAAAATATGATTAGTAGACTCAGTGAAGGGTGCACTGAAGTTAAAACTTAAATGGAAGAGTAATATTTTGTTTATAATTCACATTCCCAGCTTCTGACATACCAGCAAACGGACTATGAGTGTGAAGGGAGAAACTACAGATGTTTGGATGTTCATGTTGGCTTATTACCAAGAGGCTGAGCCTGACTGCTATGAAGAGAAAAGCAAATGCCAAGTCTCCGGAGGACATGGCTTCCCCTGAGATTTCTCAAATGTGCCTGGTTCTGGCAGCTCCACTCAGGCTTCCAGAGCATCTTTTTGCAATCGAAACAATTGCCCAGGTTTTGAAGTGATAGCCTAAATTATTTTCTCTTCTGACCTTTCAAACAATTTCATGTATTTTAGTATAACTACCTTTGAATAAAAACTGACATCATCCTTAATGTCTACCGAAAATTTTGTAGTTGGAAAGATATGGATAGAACAGACATGTCCAGACGCAAATGTTTCCTTATGGTAAATTTACATTTGTTTTCAAAACACTCATGTTCTCTATATATTCATGAAGAAGATACAACTTTAAAAAGATACATTTGGACAATTAAGGCATATTTCTACTTAGTTCTCATTTTCTTGAGAACATTATTCAACCTTCCAATTTATTCTTGGTAGCCAGTCAAATTTGTAAAAACTTGATTTCATTAATTCCTAATGTAATTTCACTTGGTTGAATTCATTAAAAATGCTTAAAGATAAATGGAAATCTACCTTGATAATCATGCTAGGTATTTCGTTAATTGATATTTATTTTCATGTTGTTATTTTTTAAATTAGGGCTCTATGACTCAATTAGAACTCCAAAGAATTGTAAAATCTTCCCCAGTTTGGAAGTATTAACCAGGCAGAGATGTAGAAAGGATTTCTCTCAAATGACTGTGAACTAAGTCTATGTTTTAAGACTTTTGTCCCATAAAATAACTAATTCTTTAAGAAATTAGTAGACATTGGGAATGTAAAACAATGTGTGGTCAAATTTTAAGTAGTAAAGCCTTTTTAAATACCCTTTTGGACATTCACATACCCATGTGAATTTTTTTGAGGAAAAGAAGAAGAAGAAGAAAAAAAACAGCATTATTTGATTCTTTGTAACCATCTCAGTCATGTAATATGTGTTTTATTTTTTTAACACTCTCAGTTATCTTATGGGGTGTATTATCATTCCTATGTTGTAAATGAATGTTTATGCTCAGGGATATTTTCTTAAAAACAGATCAAAAATAAAAGATAAGCAATTGTTTTCTCTAAATTTTCACCATGATTCCAATGAATTATGTAGTGGTCTGGTAATAACACAGTATTCGGCTATTAAGGAACTGATACTAATAATGTCACTGTATTTTTGGAGCTGGCTCTTTAGTTTAATTTTGGTATAACCTGAATCCTTCCCTTTTCTGTATAGATATAATATATTATGTATATGTATTTATACTAGATTTTTATTCTAAAATAACACTTATTTATATCATCTTAATTATAATTTCCAAAATCATTTGCTTACTCCTTATTTAGGACTGCCTTAGTCTGTTTTGTGCTGCTAGTAACCAAATATCTGAGGCTACATAACTTATATATCTACAGAAATTTATTAGCTCATAGTACTGGGGGCTGGATCCAGTATTGAGAAGACAACATCTTGTGAGATTTTTTTTTAGGTCATCCCATGACAGAACAAAGAGAGAGTAAGAGAAAGCAAGAGATGAAACTCACAGCCTCAAGATCTTTTATAAACAGCATCAATCCACCATGGAGTAGAGCCCTTAAAACCTACCATCTTCTACAGGTTCCACCTGCCAGTCAGCAAGTTTGCTGTGTGGATCAAGTTTCCAACACATGTTTTTTGGGGGAACATTCAAACCACAGGTGAGCCACTCAGTAATGTTCAGAATGACATCCCCAAGATCATCTGATAATTTCCTTCTCACTTTTGTATTAATTTAGGTAGAGTATGGTCTACTACTTGAAAGAGAAGCAAAATAATCTTAGACATTCACGCTCCGTGCACAGTGAAGAATGATCCAGTGCTAAGCAGCATGAGATATGAGTTATTTATAGACCTTGTACCAGTCACCCAACTGACTTGATCAATATAATTCAGTATGATAACTGTACAATTCCAATTGGAAATACATAAACAAATAAGTGATTGCTGAAATCAAAACCTGTCAATTTCTTGCCAACCAGCTGATTGTATTTAAATGCTCAATGCTTATACACTTCATAGGTTTGTAGGCTTACATAAGATATGGTAGCCCTCTAGTTCTAAATTCATGGATTGAGCAATGTGTTGCAAAATTAAATTGTTCCTAGCCTCATCAATAAAATCAAGTTCCACCACCCCATGCTTTATATCAAAATGATAGCAAAATTAATAGTAATGATAGCAATTGAGCAAATATTTTCAAGTGGTCTTTAAGAGATTGTTCCAATAAAGCTCCAACTTATTTTAATGAATTAGAATTGGTGCAATTTTTGCTAAAATTTTAGACATCTACTCTTCCATTTGTCAAAGGAAGTAATTTAAAACTAATTGTCAACTGCATTTTGAGCAAAAGAAATACAATGTTCCACTTGTATGGAAGATTTTTATTTGGAAAAAAAAAATCAGTGAATGTAATACATGGATTCTCCATAAGGGACCACAGACATGATATGCTTTTTTTCTGAGACATGAAGAATGCAAGTAAATGGAAGTTGATTTTATATAAGGAAATGCAAATGAATAAGTATTTTAATATCTTAAAAATTTATTATTCTTCAGCATATTTAAACAGATTTTATGAAAGTTCTGAAATGTATTTAGACTTGTGAAAATCATCTATAAAAGCTATCAGTTATGGAGAGGCAATTATGTGGAAGATACTGGACTAAACATTTTACATTAAAAAACTTCAAACAGTATAAATGGTGCTTAAGAAAGAGATCTTACTGATCTCACATTATAGGTTATGGAAATCAGGTTTTAAAGGTTTAGTAAATTGCCACAGTTACACTGCTGCAGAGTGACTATTCCAAGGACACTCAGATGCTATCACTGAATGGAGCCTATGTACTCTACTGGCTCCTCAGTGCTCCTAATTACGAAGTAGAAGTTATCTGCATAACTGGCAGCCCTTCTTTGCTTGCTGCCATGCAGTGTAGACTCAGTATTCTAAAGAAACAGTTTGAGTAAAGCTGGATGAGAGGCAGGATGCTTTAGCCATATCCAGCCACCTGGAAAACCATAACAAATATGGAATGGTAATCGGCTCTTTCCCAGAGCTGCAATGTCTCACATGTCAAAAATGGTAAGTAATTCCTAGAGCTCTGACAAAATTAAACCCAAATGAAATTTCTTCCTACCACAGAAACTCAAAAGCAATGAATTACACTACGTAGCATTCACAAGCCACACTCCAAAATGCATATGGATTTTTTTCCTTCTCTAAACAAGCATTGGTAAATACATCCATAGGTTTGCCCAAGGAGAGCAATGTGAATGAGTCCTTGAAGGAAATACTATTTATTATCAACAGAGTAATTACAGGGTGTGTCTGTGTGTGGAGCAGACTTGATATTTGACCCAAGATATTAGATATTAGATGCTAGACCAAACTTAACCCTTGGGATGAAAAACCTAGTTCAAGTTGATGTGTGTGTGTGTGTGTGTGTGTGTGTGTGTGTGTGTGTATAGAAATGACTTTCTTTCAGCCCCACTTCGTGTCCCCTGCCTCTGTACTGAGTAGGAGTTTCTCCAGGGAGTGGAGAAAGCACTGCTAACCCCCCTATATGTCATTTATCTGCATGGCTCTTGGGCATGCACCAAAGTGTTCCAGATGCCAGCTGTGCCCAAGGCTGTAGGGTGCGGGCAGCAATTCTCTCCTCTTACTAAAGAATAACCTGACTTGAGCAGAGAGTCAAGGAGGGAGAAAGGAAAATGCTTGCCCACCCTTTGGGGTTTTAAATGTGGTCATAGATTTCAAAAGCAACAGCACAGGGAGCTCAGACTGAATGATAATGGATTCTATATAGTTTTTCACCCGGAGTTAAATTGAGTCTGCTAGCTTAGGAAATGATACACATCTTTCAACTTAGGTACCTGGCATTACATGGCATGTGAGATATGGTTAAATTAACTATAGTTGATCATGCAATTGCTTTTCTTATAATATTTTCCTATACATTGAAGTGCAAATTACTTAGCATGTAATTCTATTTCTTTACTATCCAAAATATTTTCCTCACAATTTTTTTCCTTTCTTTTTTTTAGATTCTCCACATCAATTGTTCATGTTCCATACTATTCTCTGTGCTTCTGGAATCACTTAGAGCTTTGTCTGTTTCTTCCCTAAATCTCTCTTTACCCTCACCACCTCCTCTCTCTCTCTCTCTCTCTCTCTCTCTCTCTCTCTCTCTATATATATATATATATATATATATATATATATATATATATATATCATCAGTGACTGTGTCAGCCCTTTGTGCTCCACAACACTGTACTTATACCATTAGCAAGTACCTAATGTATTTTACTAGACCTGATTCCACGCATTCTCTAAGGAGATTAGCAGAACTTGTTCAGCACTGTGTCCCAGTGTTTACTGAGGGTGTCAATGAGCAATTTGCTTTTTATATTTGTGTATTCACTATATGACACAGCAGGAGTGAAATAAATGTTTTGGAATGAGTAATTTACTCTATTAGCCATCTACTTTATAATAAAGAGTTGCATTTTTCTCTCATGTCATAATCATTAGAATTCAAACTGAAGGTAAAACTACTTATTTGGTTTATAATCAGTCGATTTTCTTAAAATTCATTGATCCACGTGAGAAAAATTCTGCAATTCCTAAGAATTGAGTAGAATGCCGTCCATTTTAATGCAACTTTTATCCTGGGGTTGTAGGAGCATAGAATTGAAGATGGAATGAGACTTTTCTCTCTGATTTAAATGACATATTTCACAGCAAGGAGAAATAAATATTCAACTGTAAACACTAAGGAATGGAGGATATTAACTGTAAAAATACTCAAGGGAAAGAAAAGAATGATGAATTTCAAGGTCAGATAAATTTTAAAAATTTTTCTTCTCAAAAATTTTATGAGCAGTGCTCAGTGGCACATTACTATAATCCCAGTGGCATGGGAGGCTGAAGCAGGAGGATAGCAAGTTCAAAGCCAGCCTCAGCAAAAGCAAGGCATTAAGCAACTCAGTGAGATCCTGTCTCTAAATAAAATACAAAATAGGGCTGGGGATGTGGCTCAGTGGTTGAGTGCCACTGAAGTCATTCTCCAGTACCCACCCCCAAATTTTATGAGATGTGTACATAATTCTATATGATTATACATATATCTAAATCATACTAATAAAATATCTTGTCACTAAATTTGACTTGGTGATATGTTCAACATATATAGGATTTATTTTCATTCATTGAGGAATGGGGAAATTTGGAAGAGATAGGTAAACCACAACTGATGAAGTGTTAGTAAAGTTTGTAATTTATGGAGGTCTATTATAAAATTCTGCCTACTTTTAGTTGGTTCAAACTTTGTATAATGGCAAAATGAGAAGAAATAAGGAAATAAAAGTAATCAAGATCTGAAATATATATTACATATATAAATACATAAAATGAAAAATACATAATAAGAGAATCTTACAAAGAAACATAAACTTGAGGTATATTTTTCTCCATGAATAAATATCTTTCTTATCCTTCCTAGTTTCTCATTCCTTTTAATGCTCATTATATATATATATATATATACACACTAGAGATTTATATTGCATCTCTACAGGTTATTAAACTGTGCTAACTATGTCATTTAAAATAATATTACAGCATTATTTGATTATATATATTAAATATGCCCAGCATACCTTGACATAATAGTTGAATTAGATATTATTATTATTATTATTATTATTATTATCAACTTCAATAGTAATTTCAGAAATTTTTGAAGATATTTCATCACCATAATAAAAATAAGTTTATTTATGAAATTCCCAAGGTAGTGTCAAAGCTCATATTAATGTACCTGTGCCATATCATAGGGTGAATCTTAGTTGCCTGAGTTTGTAACAAATATAAACAATGGAAGCTACCAAATAATCACATTGCTTATTATGCAAATAGTTACAAGTTTTGTGTTATAAACTTGATGTTTGAAGTCACCAAAAGATTAGATCCCTTTATTACTACTTCTTAAAAAGTAGCTGTAAGTAGCAGTATGAATAAACATTTGCTCAAGGCCTCACAAGGCCCCAACCTGTCACATAAGATTCTCCGCACTACTTGTTACCTGACCACTAGTCCATGTCAAGAGTTTTAGAAATCTACTATGATCACTTCATTTTTTATTTCAAATAATGAGTCAGCCAGGTTTCAGTGGAAGGAAGAACTGTCACTACTCTTAACGACTTTAAGTGTAAAGAGGAAGGCAAGATTATGGTCTTCTATTACAAAATCTTGTGATGGGTGTTGAAGCATTATTTAAGCCTCAGTTTTTTGAAAAATTCCAAGAACAGAGAGTTGGCTCATCATGAATTGACTTCCTCTAAGACCACAACTGAGACAGTTTTATTAGCATCTGCTGCTGTCACCACTTCCAGAGCATGCTGGACTGCTTGAAGGTAAGAATTAGGAATCTGAAGCCATAATCCAGGGAATATGGAGTCAGGTCAAGAAACCAAAGCAACCATCACTGGGGTTCTTTGTTTGATTGTTTGTTTGTTTGTTTGTTTGATTGATTGATTTGGGTTTTTTGTCTTGTTTGTTTGTTTGTTTTGATGAATGGAAATATGAAAATAAACACCAGAAACTGATGCAGCAAAATGGATACCTTACTAGCTGATGGGCCAAGGCCTTCCTCTAACTTGCACCATTTAAATCCACAGGAAGGATTTCTTCACCACAACTTGATGCACACCAAGGACATTAACTCCAGGGAAATATAGAAAAAACAATTCAAAAAGATACCACCGTGAATAAAGCAAGGTAACAATGGGTGAAAGCCTACAGAGTGACATTGACTATGGTGAGGCAGGACTCAGAGATGTTCCACAAGATTCCTACCCTTCAGATATTCAATCAAATGCTACCCTAGGAATTGCTCAGAAGGGATTTTTATAGAGGTAATTAATGTTATGGTCCTTAGGGAGATTATCCAGGAGGGCCTCATCAGGTCACATGAATCTCTAATGCAGTGAAAATTGTCTGGCTAGAGAAATAAGAGATGCTTTGGAAGTAAAAAATATTCAAAGATTTAAAAGGATTCAACAAGATTTTGTAGCTTTGAATATGGAGAAAGGAGACCACCTTCCAAAGGATACGGCAGCTGCCAGACTCTGAGAAGAACCCTTACTGGCAACCAACAAGGCAACAGAAACCTCAGTCCTATCAACATCATGTACATCTAAATTCTGTGAACAACATAGGAATTGGGGGGCAAAACCCTCCCCAGAATGTCCCAGAAAGCATGCCCCTGTTCCAGTTTCTGCATAAATGAGTGCTAATTAGTTTTGAGAGCAACAGAAAACTAATACACCAACATTCCATCAACACACTATGTACACACACCTGATTTTGAGAAAGGATGGGAGGGGAGGATTTGTAGAATAGATAGGTCAATTCTTCCAGGAGTTCAAGGAAAACATCTGAAATATGGGAATATGGTCTGAATGATGCCTAAATAAATGGAAAGGAGTACATAAAGGAAGACGTTTTCTGGGCAAGGAACATGACACAAAGTGTAAGTGAATCTAGAGACCATGAATCACATCAGTCTTTCAGGACTAGGGAGCAGCAGAGTAGGAGGTAAAGGATAAAACTCGGAGGGAAAATTGAGTCCAGAGTGGAAAAGGGCTGAAGTAAGAGTTCTAACAAATATCAAAAAAAAAAAAAAAAAGATTTACATCACACAACAAATCACTAATGAGGACTGGGATACCTGTGAGTATGTCTATAAAATATTACTGAAAATTTCCTTAAGATCTTTCTGCCTGCATGGCTAATCCACCATGTTTACCCTGTTGTTTCTGCAAATGCTTTCCGCCCCCAATCTATGGAAATCTTCACCACAGACAAGTTTATTAACTTTTTTATACATAGAATTCCTGTTGATGTCTGCCTATTGATGTCTTATATTTGCTTAGTTTTACTTATGACCATGTCTAAAGGATAATATAAATGAGTCAACAGACATTAAGTAAAAAAATCCAATCTCTTTGTGTATGCTCTACAAAGGTCAGACAAGGAAAGCTCCATCTTCTTCATCTGCACATTGATATTTTTAACACATGGACACCATCTTTTCCCCTAACAAATTGCTTGTATATTACACAGTAATTTTCCATTACTAAAAGTTATTGCATTCAGTTCTCTGTATTAGGCAGTAGCCAGATTCATTCAAGCATATCTGATTAATCCTTTTTTTTAGTTGTTGTTTTGAATTATCCATATTCTCCCACCCAGCCTTTATCTAAAAACAATTTTTATTTTCCCAATAAAGTATGTCAATATGTCTAGAACATACACACAATCTCTATGTGCATTCACTTTAGCTTGCCAGTCGTGGCAAGCCGGTGCTAAATAAGCAACCTTAAGCTGAGAAATACAATCACAAAAATAAACAAACACATACAAAGCCTGTTAGCAAGTTGGTGGATGCCTGCAGAGCTGCCATCCTCAGTTGATGCATCCAGCTCATTCATGCCTCCAGTTGGAACAGCATTAAACAAAAATGCAAGGAATTTAGGTCCAAATGTTGATGAATTTTAGCAACAAATTCTGGGTACTTCCTTCTTTCTTCCTCCAAATGGCAGCATGTCATGCTAAAATAGCTTTTTTAAAAAAGACATTACATTTTTCATTTAATTTAGATCATCAAATACTCTGTCTCTAACAATTGACTTGGTGTAACAGCAATACGTTCAAATTGGCAGAGTCATGTACATGTAAATATGCACTCTTAAACTTTAAAACAGGCATTTGGTAATTTCAATTCATTATTTTTATTTATTTAAGATAACTCAAATAGCTTATATTTTATTAATTTTAAAGAGGTTTTAAGCAAAGTAAAACTATGTGAAGGATATTTTCTACTGTAACATTCAGGTTTAATATACTGAAAGTTCATTTGCTAACAGAAATACCAAAAGCATAATTCATCCAAAGTTTCAACAGCCATGCATATTTTTAGTTTGGGTCAATTTGTACTGATACCATCAGATTTCTTTATTCCTTAAAAAAATAGATCTAACATCTAACTTTGTTTAAAAAAAAAAAAAACCTAGAGGGTCTCATTACAAAATATCAATGTCCTCTTGTCTCTTTTAAGTTTTGGCAGAAGAAAATTCATTCAGGCTTGATTTTCCAATCAGTCTTTTCTATTAGCACATGGAGATGATCTCTCCTGTCACCTGATCAACCCTAGCAATGCTCTAAACCCAGAGGGTAAAAACAAACAAACAACAACAAAACCCTTACATTTTAGTATGGTTTATGTTGTCATAGAGAATAATTTAGTTTTCCAGTTATTGTATAGAAGTCTTAGCATGCTCAGTCCAAGAAGAATGTGTCCAAACCTATTGGGACTCCATGAACAGATAAACTATAGCATTAGCCCTGGGCTGGTCATTATCTGACAGTCCCCTCAGTCAAGCCTTTTAACATTGTTTTGTGAACATTTCTAAATATTGACACATGCCTTTAATGTGCTTGAAGATAAAACTCTATTTTTACCCCTAATATCTGGGAAGTCAATCAGCAAGAATTTCCAATCTAAATTAATATATCCCAGGAATGCCTCATCAATAGGAAATCAAAATGTTAAAATATGGATCTATGAAGCAGAATCCTAAAAATAAGTTGTCTTGTAATCAAAAGTCAAGGGCTCTTTCAAAACTTAGTGAGATGTCTTCTGTTAGATTCATCAACATCAAATCATATATAACCTCAGAAAATATTAGCACAAATGAAATTATAGGTGATCTTTGGTTGAAAAGTATTTAATGTTAATCTATACAATTAAAATGTGATAATTAAGTCCATCTCTGGATTATTTTCATTATCATTTATACAAAAACCCTACTTTAAAAAATTTAGAAAATGAAAAATTTTACTTATCTAAACCCTTATTTATTTACTCAAGATAGATATTATTCAAGACACAAAGATGGCCCCATGTGCTCCAATTTAAGAGACTTAGGAATTTGGAGATTTTCTATAAAGTTTCTTTGCTCTTTATTCACTTATAATAACTTTATGCAAAATAGGTTATCCCAGTTAATTACCTTGACATGGCTTGTCTTGCCAATTGGAAAGAGGATAAAACAGATAAGCTCTGTAGAACTTCAAACACTTAAAGGTACAATCTAAAAGAAATGGGGTCGATATGAATTAAGGAAGTAGATATGTTTAGTAACTAGAAATACTCAAGTGTATTAACTTCCAAAAGAATCTGGGTATGAAATCTACTTAATCACATAAGTCCCAGACCATTAATTACTGTTATATGTAAATATTACTAAGAAGAGATTCTCACTTTTCCTAATACTTAGGAAATTTGCCAATAACTATATGTTTGTTCTGTAATGAGAAGCCTTAGTAAGTATTTGTTATCAAATCTCAAAGGATACTAAAAATTATTTACTGTAAAGAAAGATTATAAATAATATGTCTTGATATAAATATGGTTTTATTAAAAAAAATGAAAACCTGTTAGAAGACTTTCTGATATAGTTGAGAAATTTTCCTAGTAAACTAGGGAGCAGGGAACACATTATGTTATCTCAGCTTTCATCATTCACAGACATTTCTGAGTGGGTGGATCAGATGCACAAGTTAATAAAGACATTGCAGAGATTTTTTCAGTGTGGCATTGTAAGATGGCCATCTAAACTCTACTGATCTTATCCCTGGGTCATATGTTCTTCTTTAAATTCCCCAACTCAGTGGTATTTGAGCAGAATAGAACACCTGCTGGGTGGGAAATGTGACCCACTGAGATATCAGCATGGGCACCTAAAGGTTATCATGAACTCTCATTTCATTTGTCTTCTTTCTGTATTTTATTAGCAGTGAGACTGTTGCAAGATGGTAGAAATAAAACAGAAGCTTTTCCCTCTTAAAGGAGCACGGCTTAGAGTTTGGAAGCCCTAGACTTCTCACAGAAGTGACTGAGAGCTGTTGGCAACTAGTTTTCCAGCACAGCAGGAACTTTAATGAGCAGTGGGCATGATATCTCCATATGCAACTATGAATACTGAGAATAAAAGGAAGATGATTGCAAATGAGAGATATTATTGAAAAAAAAAGTTCTAAGTAGCATCTTTGGAACATCTTCTTCTTGGGGGAAGTTTTAGCAATTTGTTACAGCATATGAACTGGCAAGCGTTATTTTATTGTGTTCTTATGAATTTGTGATAAGGTGCCAGGGTCTGAACATATGAAAAAGCAACAATGACAAATAGAAAGATTAATGTCCTGGGGAAAATGAAGTAGTAGATGTTTAGGTGCACAAGAAAAGCCTTTCAATAAATTTCTTGTGTCTGAAACTTGTGATATTTTATTTGATAAATTAAAGGCAAGACATTGAATAATTTGATTAGAGTTTGCAATATGTTTACCTTATTAAGAACACTTCATTAAAATTCAAAGGCTATACAGAAGTTGGGACAAGAACAAAAGCTAATGAGTATCCAACTGTTTATGGGATGGTAGGACATAAAAAACATCATGAAAAAGGTGTTTGAAAGAAGGGTATAGAGACTACAATTTTTTTAAATTTAAAATCCATTTCTTCTTGGCCCTCTCCAATAAATCTTTTTATGTTCTTATTCTCCAAATACTTTAGGATAAAAGGCACTTCAGTGAACTCTCTGAATCTCAGTGGCTTTTCATTGGAAAATGTCTGTTTCTTGGAGGATAAAACATTTGATTCTACCACCTAGCTGAGGTGTGGTTCACAGACAGGCAACAATGAGACCTGGATGTATATGTAAGAGATTTATTAAAGATGGGCTTCTAGGGGAAAAAATGATGAAGAGAATTTGAGGAAATTGCACAAGGAAGGTGAAAAAGCCAAGGAAGGTGAAGAGGACAAAATTTTAGAGAGGGCCAACTTCAAGGTCATCCTCTAATGTAATCTTACATTACAACTTTCAAGCATTAATTGAGTCAGAATTTTCCTTAGGCAATGACACTGGACTATCACATTTTCCCTTCTTCCCCCCCTACCTCTCACATCCTTCCCCTGCATCATAAACTGCCAAGTTCTTGCAGCTTTCAGTCTGACTAGGGAAAAGCAGCTCCTATATCTTAAGGGATAGTTCTCCAAAGGGAGTCCATTAGTCAGTTAGGGCTGTTATAATAAAACATCAGAGACTCAATGGCTTGCATAAAAGAAATGCATTTTCTCATAGTTATGGAGATTTAAGTCCATGAACAAGGTATTAACAGATTTGTTTCTTCTAAAGCCATTCTCTTGGGCTTGCAGATGGCCACCTTTTTCTTCACATGGTCTCTCTTCTGTCTCTGAATATCCTAACCTCCTCTTCTTATACAAACACCAGTCAGATTGGATTAGGGTCCACTGTAACAGACTCATTTTTAGTTAATTGCCTCTCTACAGACTCTTTCTACAAATACAGTAACAGTCTGTGACACTGTAGGTTAGAGCTTACACATGTGAATTGGCATGGGGAGGTACACAATTTAGCCCATATACAGTCACCAATAAAAGTCATTAAAAGTGAAAGTGCACAGAATCTCAGGTATGGGTTCAGACCCATCCATCAGAAAGTATCCTAGTAGATTTGGATGGAACCATGTCAATGTGTCCCCCACATTTCTCCATAGGTACTCAGTGCAGCTACCCACCGATCACCTTGTTGTCTCATTTATTTCACTGATAACTTTGCACAGCGTTTTCCTACTGGATATTATTATTGGGCAAATAGGATTTATTTTTCTCCAGTTATAACTTCTCTGAGATCATTAATTCCAGAGTCACACACTTTTGTACGCACAATCCTAATTTTATTATGACCTAAACTATTCCACCTCTGAAGTTAAAAAAATAATCATTGAATATTAATGCATGAGCCCACTTTTCGTCACTGTGATAAAAAAGATCTGATAAGAGCAACTTCAAATAGGAAAAGTTTATTTTGGCTCACCATTTCAGAGATCGAGTCCATGGTGGGATAATTCCATTGCTCTGGTGCTAAGTTGAGGCAGAACATGGCAGAAGGTATCTCATAGTAGTTGAGAAGGAGAGAGAGAGGGAGAGATGGGTGGGGGGAGAGGGAGGAGGGACAGGGGGAGAGAGAGAGAGAGAGAGAGAGAGAGAGAGAGAGAGAGAGGGAGGAAGGGGCCAGCCATGAGGAAATGAATCATTCCAGTGCATACCCTCAGTGACCCACATCCTCCAACCATGATCCACCTTCTTGCAGTTAACCTCCATTTAATCCATTCCAACTAGAATGGACAGATTAGGTTATACCTGCTGCAGTCCGGCTGCAGCAAACTAACGGGGGGGGGGGGGGGGGTGATGAACAACTTGTTTACGTTGATACAGCAGGAGTGGGAGTCGTTTATTGTAGAACAGGAGAGGTATTTATACATTCCACACAGCTTATCTTAATTAACATAAACTAGATACATCAGTCAACCAATAAGGAATCTCCACACTTAATGGCTTGGTGGAGTTACTTCACAAACCACTCCCTTTGGCATTTTGCCAGGTGCCATCCAGACTTGTTTACAGAATAACATATATCTCTAATAATCTAATCATTTACCTCTAAATATTTCTGCATTAACACAGGAGCTTTGGGGGAACACATCCTATCAAAATCATAGCAACCACTTTCTTCATTATCTTCTATTCCTTTAACTCTAAACCTTAATGACACCAACATACTCATTCTTCAACTTCATCAGTAACTCTAGATTGGTGTTTATTCTAACTTTCTAATTTTTTTTTTTAATATGGGGGATTGAATGCAGGACCTTGTGTATGCTAGGCAAGTACTCTACCACTCAGCAACTTCCCCAAACCTTTTTTTTAAAAAAAATTATTTTCAGACAGGGTCAGTCCAAATTGTGTAGGCTGGCCTCAACTTGTGATCCTCCTGACTAACCTTCCAAGTAGCTGAGATTATAGCCATGCACACTACACTTCACAAATTTTTCCTATCTTCATTTTTCCCCAAAATTTACTTAAGACTCATTTCAATCATTTTTACATACTATGACTTAATCATTGCTATTGTTTAAATAGATCATGATAATTAAAAATTCCAAATTTTAATGTCTCCAAATGTGCAATTTCTCCATATTATTATCTGATGATAAATAATGTACCTAAGGCTTTATAGCTGCCCACCAAACTTCTTTTTCTTAATTTATTTCCTAAGGTTTTTGTTTTTTTATATTCCACTATAATAAGAGATTTCAAAAAAAAAAAAAAAAACATTAAAATACAGAAAACAACCTGAGGGGTTTTCAGAGGAAAATATCCATATAACAATTTTGGTTCCACAAAAAGTATAAAAATACCATGGGGAAAAGAAAAAAGAAAAGTGGAAACATGAAAGAGATTTATTAAAGTTAAGCTTTCATCACTGAAAACATAATCAACTTCAGGATTGAAGGACAAGGTCAGGGAAACATTTCTCAGAGTAACAAAAAAATAGTTTTAAATTTAACTTTAAAAAAGAATTGAAAATAAAAGAAACAAAACTCAAAACTTAAAAAATTTATTGGTAATTCAGGATTATACCTATAGAAAACCACAGAGAAAGAAACATAATGAATAGACTGAAAAGGATTTTCCACCATATAACACAGGAGAGATGGTTGGAGTGATGGCTAGTTGAAAGGATCCACCTAATACAAACAAACAAAAAAAAAGAAGAAAAAAGAATCCATTAAACTGTTAAAAATTCTACAATATGTGTGATGCTAAGACCTTTAAGTGTTTTAGAAATGGGAAAACAAATTTACATATCAAAATTTTGAAAATCAAAGTTTCTTCTACTTCTCAAGCAGTGCTTAGCACAAGATAATAGAAAAATGATTTCTGAGAGAAAATTATTTTCAATCAAAATTCATTAATCATTCAATTTGCAAGTTAAGTGAATAATTTCATGTCTGCCAATGTGAGAAGTAAATTATTTGAAAGCACCCCCAGTTTAAACAAACAAACAAACAAAAACTCTATGGTGAACATGTTGGCTAAGAGTGAAACTGTACTTCGATTTACAGGTCTGGGTGGGAAAAATACATTAAAATTATTATATAAATTATTTATTTATATAACAAGCATCTTCATACATACATGTATTTGCATTTTCTGAGAAAATGCATGCTGAAAAATAACATCAACATATCCCCTTATATACCCCTAAAGTACTCAAAAAACAACTAAAAAATTTTCCAGAAAACATATCTTCATACTAGACCTAATGAATTTCTATGGATGAAATTAAATGCGATTGAATAAAAATTGACAATCCGCAAGCAACAATTACAATTTAGTTGTTTTAAAACTAATTTCATTTTATTGTTTCTAAATGTTAGGAGTGTCAGCAGAAATGGCTTACTCTGGTGTACAATAAAAGAATTTCCAATGGGAAGACTGAACACCTAGGGTGGACTTGATGGGTCAGGATGGGATCATGTAGAAGCCTCTCTCATTTCACATGGCTGGGGAGTACGCCCAAGTGTCAATGAAGACCTCACCTACCACTGTCCATGAAGGACTTCCACCCAGTCTCTCCATGTTAGGGGGCTTCCTCCCACAAATAACACTGTCAGTACAGTCAGATTTCTCACAGGTGTAGCAGAGCTCCAGAAGTGACTGGTTAGCAGACAAGGAAAAGCCACCCTGTCCTTTTTGACCTGCTTGTTGGCTTGAGTTGGAGAAGCAGACATCACTTGCATAAAAGATTAGCTGGGTGAACCTTCTGTGAGAGAAAAAATGAAGGAAGTCAAAGGAGGCAGCAAGGGGCTGTTGACAATGCAGGTCTGACTCCTTGGAAGGACAGATGGGGGGAAAGATCACTAGGCAGAGTCTTAGACTGCAGGACAATTCTATGGACATTTCAGCCAAACTTATAAAGAGTCTTTGAGCCAAAATTACCTAAAAAAGGTATTTTGACTCTGGGAGGACAAAGCTCCCTTAGCATCCCTGCTACATCAGTCATTGGTAGCCTGTGGGAAGAGTGGTCCTCTGTGAATGTAATTGTAGAACTAATCCCCAGTGCACCTCTGGGTTAGTCTCTTGGTTCAGTTCCCCATCGCAGGTGAACTGAGAGGTATATTCTCATGCAGCCACGCACAGCTTCAAAGTCACAGGCACATCCTGCTGTACTGCATTAGTTGAAAGCAAGTCATAGATTGGCCCAGACTTAAAAAAAAAAAAAAGGGACACATACCCATCTCAATGGGAGGAGTATCAGAGATTTTACAGTCATTTAGAAAAAAAATACTTGCTATATCTAAGTAATAATGTTTAAAATTAATAATTATAATTATTATAAAATCTTCTAAAAATATACAGGAAATTGGATGTAATGTGTAAAACAAATTGTCAAAACAACTAAAATTCTTTGCCTCCAAGAAACAGAACCTGAGTTTGGGAAAGATGTGGTAAGGCACCATTCTGAATAAGATACCACAGTTAATGGATCCCAAATAATGCTTATTGTTTTCATTTTCTTTCTTTATCTTTCCTTTTTTTAACTTTAAATTCACTTCAGGCAATTAGTTAATTTATAGAAATGTTCCAAATATTCCAGCCAACTCCTTTGTCCTGGAGTGAACCTGGGGAAAATGAAAGTGGGGGCAGCTCCAAATAGAAGTTACAGAAAAGTGCAAATTCAGGTACTAAAAGGGCGCAGCCAATTAGATTAAGAGAAGAGTAATTGGTAATTTTTTATACCTGTTTAACATAAAATTTAACCAGTACCTTTAACACTTTTCCAATGTCTGTTTAGCATGGATTTTAATCAATGCCTCTACCCAGAAGCTATATATTTGCTCCTGGACGAGTACATTTAAGCAAAAAAAAAAAAAAAAAAAAAAAAAAAACACAAGTTATCAGGTCCCCTCTCACCTTGCAGAAATTTTTTTTTCCTTCTCACTTAAATAAATCCTACTTCTTTCACTTTTGCTTTTCATTGTTGTTGATGGATATTATTCTCCGAATTTCTGAAATAAGACCCCAGAAAAACATCAGCAGTAAGCTGTTGCGGTATACTGTGACACTGAAGGGCATGGCTCAGCATTAAAAATATAATATGCCATTCTATACTAGTGGAAAAAAATGCTGGCTTTGCTAGCTGGGACCCTCAGAGCTGATACCAGTCAGCAGCCCTTCCTGGGATTAGTTACTAACACTAAAACAGGTTTTGTAGGCTGCAGAGAACTGCAATACACAGACTCTACTTGCCAGCAGAAACAGAGAATCTCGTTTCATCTCAAACTCTGGTTTCAATTCTTTTGTTATTAAAAAAATGTGCTGTTTAATTTTAATTATTTGCATTTGTTATTTCATTATAATTCCCAATCAACAATGAGCAAATAAATAAAAGAAAGGTAAATTAAACCTTATACTTTCCTCTTGAAAAATGTTCAATGTTTTTTTAATGCTAAAAAGATAAGATCTAAACTCTGAATCTATAACATCCTCAATGATCTGTGTAGCTTCCTAAATTACTCATAGTATATAATATCAGTTATCATTTAATAAGTTAGTCTGTGAGAATAAAGTCCTAAGTCTCAGTGGCCTCCAACATTGTGGGCTGGTTATGCTTTATTAGTCAAATAAGTCAATGACCAAACTTCATGTTAGGAGGGGTGGAGAAGGTGCTGTATATGCTTCCCATGGCATGTCCTGGAAGTGCATAATGCTGTCCAGCAAATGTTATCCTGGAACAGCCTGTGCTGTGCCTGCTGTAGACTTATTTCAGTTCTAGAATGCACCCATGCCCTATTTCTTCTTTACCACTGAAATACTGTGAAGCAACAGAGGGAAAAGTGTTCAGAAGTTTATTGGGGCATTTGAGTCCAGTCCAGAGGCAAATACTGGTAAGCATTATGTATTCAATTGGGAGTTCATATCTTGACTGAGATGCTTGTTTGCAATTTGTGACTTTTCAAAATAATGTAATATGTGATTTTAGAAATAGTTGCAACAGGACTAGGGTAAGGAAAGGAATATCTGTGGCAAATGGTCTTAGTCTTCTGGGTTGCCATAAGAAAATATTATAGACAGCATGGTTTCAACAGCAGAAATTTACTCTAGATTCTGGGAAGCCCAACATCAGTTTTAGGGGAGAGTTCTCCTCCTTACTTACAGATGGTAGCTATGTCTTCATATGGACTTTCCTGGGGACTACAGACAAATAGAAGAGATAGTATGACATCTCTCTCTTTCTCTTCTTCTTCTTAAAAGTCTACAGTCCTACTGGATTATGATCTCAGTTTTATGCTGTCATTTAAGCTTAATGATCTTCTAAATTCCCTATTTTCAAATATGGCAACATTGAGGCTTAAGGTTTAAACACGTGATGTTTTTTTTTAAATTTTAGTTCAATTGTTTTTTAACAATAAGTCATAAGGAATAATTAAGAAATAAGAAAAGTATTAATGAGAGACTACAAATATTTCCCTAGCACATGTGTCCTGCAGGAGTGCCTGAGAATATAAAGAATTTTGTAGGTAGAAAATGCTTCTCAATACATCAGCATGATTTGAAAAGGAGTGTGCATGGTACAAAGCTAACAGAGCCAAGTCTTTGGGTTCTTAAACACCATTGCCACTTACCAATCAATTAACCTCCAGCTTCTATTGCTTACATATGAATGAAATAAAAATAATATGTAAAATCACATTATTACAATCATTTTTCACTTTGTTCATGTGAATTTTTATTGTTGCTATATCAAAGAGCTGAAAAAGGAAATATAAATATGTAATAATAAATTGCAAAATGAAAAGGTACAATAAAAATATTAATATAATAAAAATGCCTTTGGTATCAAGGTTTACATGAAGGGATGACTTTGTAGTCCTATACTTTTCTTTATTCTTTCATGTGTATTTTATTCCACTTCAAAATACAAACTGAACTTACCAGTCTTTTCACCAGAGTAATTAGCCTTTTAAGTGTGCATACCCAATTGGAAATGTGTGTGGTTCATTTGAAGTAGTTAGTTCATCAGAATTCTCTCCTTAATCATGTATGCTATTACTTTTATGTGGACAACAAATAGTCTCTCCATAAAAAGAAAGCCAAGTTTCATATTAAAGCTCTGAGATTTTCAAAAACAAATTAAGAAAACAGAAAACAGATTCTACAAGGAACTTATTCTCTAGGTCACTTCACCCTGTTCATGCATTGTCATCTAGACAAGGGCCATTTCACTGTAAGAAATAAAATCTTCACTCTTGCCACGTAACTGTCTCTAGTCAGCACTTGCTCTGTGGTATCCTTCACACTCGAGCCTTAGTACCAACAATCTGGTCATTTCCTGGGAGTCCATAATGTTCCCAGGACACATTAAGAGGCCTGGAACTATTCCAGTTCATATAACTGTACTCTTCCTAACGTTTCTTTATATTTTCAATTAAATATAATGCTGCATTCTATCAAGCCTCTATGTACCAGCATACAGTTGCTATATTCTGATTTGTTATTCACCTCAGGACAGGAAAAGTGTGCAAAGTCTGTGAATTTACATCCTGAAATACCCTGTGCAAATGCAAACCATAATCAACTCCATCACAGACCTGGCTTTGAGCATTTAAGAGGAATCTGCAGACCCTCAGTTCCTTCCCCAGTATGTCCGTAGTTTTCCTGGAATAGCATTTGAGCATTGTCCAAAATTTGGCTGTCAAATGAATGTTTCTGTTTAATGAAAAAGATTAAAAAAAATTATACCAAGGAAAAAGAACCTGGATAAATTAGTGGTTACAGGAAGTGAGTGATGAAAGCACATGGCATAAAACTTGAAGAGGACATAAAGCTCCATAAAAGCCACCTGCTTTCTAAGTGATTATAGCAGATAACAAAAGATGGGCTACCTCATTGGTGAGTTGCTTCCATACATTTTCAACCCAAAGGAAATGACTATGGGTCTCACATAAAAATCTCACCAATAGATTTCTAGCTTAATAGAATATATCATTTAATCATATGACTGCTTCTAAAGATATCTTTTTAAAGATTTCACATATCTGCATTTTAAAAATGTATAGCATCCCTTCCTTCAACTTAATTCTCCCAACAGATTTTTCTGGTAGTCTATGTTTAATTACCAACTACAACAGCTAAAAGTGACCTTCTTGTTTAATATGTTTTAATAATACATAGTCTAGAAGCAAATAAGTTTAATGAAAATATCCCATTTTACTTTGTGCTTTTTGTCATGTTTGAAGATTTCTTTTCATTTAAACCGTAAGATCTGAAGCTTTGTTTATGTGTTTTGTAGTCTCTAGTGGCATTTAGGGCACACGGTACACATTACATGAATAGCTACAGGTTAAAAATATGTGGCCCTGGAAGTTAACTAATCTGAGTTATCACAGCCAAGTAATAGAAATACCAAATCAAACTGTGATTTTTCTGACTCAGTGTATGGTCTGCTTTTCTACTCCATTACAGAATAACTCTCCAGAGAGGGGATTTGCCCTTACCATCACCAGCTGCCCTTTGGCCCACCTTTATGGATGGGATATATCATAAAGTAGAGCATAACGTTTCAACCCTAAATGGCTTTAGTAACCAGAGAATGAACTTTTTTTCAAGGAGAAACATTAAATGGATATTCTGTAAGTACACAAATCCATAGTGTTGGCTGTGTTAGAAAATCCATGGAATTATAGACTTGGAATAAAAGCATTAAAGTTTTGAAGATAAACATAATCAGGAGTACTGTTATCACCCAGTGCTACTGAGTGCTAGCCATACACAGCACTTTATTCCTTTACCTAATTTAATTCCCTAATTTAATTTCAATATAACAACAAGCAATATCTTTTCTTCATTGAATACAGCCTGTGAAAGTGTAGGTGGCCCAATCATGTTTAGTGGTTTGAACTGCATGGCTTGTTTGGTATCATAATATGCTTAAATATTATGATGTACTTAAATACTATAATATTGTTATAAGTTTATAATGTGCTTAAATATTCATTCAGGGAAATATAATGTGCAAATAACAGAGAGGACCTGGGAACATGAATAGTCTCCCTTTGGAAGACCATGGAGATGTTTAAATCTATAAGAACAATTTGCTTGTGATGGTAACTGGGAACAAGTAAGACTTATTGAGGAAAAACCATTCAGATTGGGATAAATCAGTTTATGAAGGATTTATATTTCTGAAGATGTAAGAGGAGATGTAGATGATTAGAAATGAAAGTTTAGGGGTGTTTTTATTTTTATTCATTGCATATTCTTACATGTCAGACAATTTATTAAGTATTTCCTTTAAGTTACCTTGTATAGTTCTTGAATTAGAAACTACTATCTCCTCCATAAAGCTAGAAAATATATTTAGGTGGGAAAAATGAATTTATGAAAGGGTCTTTCTTGCCTTACAACTCTTGACTTCACTGTTTATCCTGCAGATAATGAAACAAAGGACAGTTTAAGGAGTTTAAGAAATATGTGTCAATCATACTTTAATAAAGCATATTTTTTAAAAAGTATACAGGAGAATGCTGTAGAATGGAGGAATCTGTTGTGCAATTTATAAGGAAAAAAATTGAGATGAAATGTCAGATAGTGCTAAATACTTGCCAAGGTTTAAAGGACTTAACTCAAGGCTCTAGATCTGCTCAGGTCAAAATTCTGAAATGTTTATTCAGGGATCCCCATGAACCTTAATGGGTTGATTTGATTTTCCCCAATATACCCCTCCCCAGCTGTCTGTGAATGGGGAATTTAACTTGAGGAAATTCAAAGATGGTAATGAATATGAGGAAGCACTGGGTTTCTCGTGTAGTATGAACAACTTAAAAAGGCCAAAATTCTAAGAAGTCCTCATCATTGATAGAGAAAAGGAAGAGGAGCTTTGATCACAATCTCAGAACCAGTAGATTTTAATACTGGCTGGAATCTCAACACTAAACCTTGTTATATGGACTTAAGTGTCAGGGATTCATATCTTGTATATGGAGGAATAAAAGCTCAGAATTTTGTTGTTTGTTGTTTAAATTCTATTCTTGATTAACATATGAAGCTAAGTTTTAGAAAACCGATGATCCTTACCTTTATTATGACTGGAGAAGATGAGTTTGTTAGACATTCCAAAGATAAAAAAAGAATAAAATCATTGATATGTAAAGAAATGAAACCTTAATAGTATAAATAGACACAGAACTACATTTAAAAACTAAAAGCTAAGCATGATGGTGCACAACTAAAATCCCAGTTACTTGGGAGGCTGAGGCAGGAGGATACCAAGTTTGAGGCTAGCTTCAACCACTTAGCAAGGCCCTAAGTAACAGAGTGAGGCCCTGTCTCAACCTAAAAATATTTTTAAAAATTGCATTTTGAGCGATGGGGATGTAGCTCTGTGGGAAAAAGCTTCCCTGGGTTCAATCCACAACACCAAAACTAAACAAGCATACAAAAACTAGAAAAACATGACAGAGAATTTTACATCATAAACATTGCAAACCAAATAAGAAAAAGCTCACTACTGGGCGCAGTGGCACATGACTATAATCCCAAAGGCTTGGGAGGCTGAGACAGGAAGATCCTGAGTTCAAAGCCAGCCTCAGCAACAGTGAGGTAGGAAGCAACTCAGGGAGACCCTGTTTCTAAATAAAATACAAAATAGGGCTGGGGATGTGACTCAGTGGTTGAGTGCCCCTGGGTTCAATCCCTGGTATCCAAAAGAAAAAGAAAAAGCATTACAATGTTTGATAGAAAATGTATGTACTTTCTACTTTTGAAATGAACTGACTGATTTGGGTGTCAGAGATAAGCCAGGGTTTTAACCTGTAAAGTGTAGAAGAATTTGATATAAATAAAATTGAAAGAATATAATCAAAAAAGAAAAAAAGTTTTTTAAACTATTGATATTTTCCTTTGTCTCCTCATATTCCTTGATTAGGAAATGTTTAATCCTCTTCTTTGAGGAATATGTTAACAATAATTAAAAAAATGTTAAGGGAATACTTGGCATTCAAAGGCAGAACAGGACTTGGCAGCTGTTTTGATATAAGAAAATTCATTTTCAAAACATACATTTATTCTTACTATATAGGAAACCATCCTAAAAACCTAAAATTCCTTATTACTACCAAGATGCCAATGACACATTTTTGATATTCCACCTCTAAACATTTTCACAAGCCTTTTTTGAATTTCTGCATTGCACAGCAGAAATAATTAGATTTAATAGTGTACTGTGGTATCACAATTTACCTATTTGGTTTTCAGAGGCTTGGTTTCCAAAAAAAATTACCAAACTGCAAAAAATTGGAATCTGCAGTAACCAAGTACTCACATTAGCAACTACATTAAATTCAGTATAGTGCTACAAATTAATATGCTTGGCCTGATGAGAGAAACTCAATTGAAATACCTGCAGACAATTGGCATTGTTCACTGTAAGAAGCTCTACTAACCAAGCATTTTCCTCCTTTATTAATTCTTCCTGACGGCTGGGTCTTCCTGAATGTTTATTTGTTTGTTACCACCAGCAGACTTCTTTATAAATTCTCCCAGTGCCACCATATGTTGCCGCCTACCATCAGTCAGGAGCAGACTGGAGCAGTCAGCACAGGAAAGTGAATCATGAAAAGTGACGAAGAAGATAGCCATTTCTTTCTCACGGAAAAACAATTTATTTTCAGGTGGAGATTCAGCATTAGGGAGAAATGCATAATGAAATAATTGTTGTACCCATTCAAAAGAACTGTTGACTTTTTATAGAAGTGAAAGAATGAAATGCCCCACAGCATAGGTGCTAAGTTTATGCTACTCATTTTGGGTGAGTTTCTTTTATTTTAATACACAATTGTAAATGATCTGCATGGTTTGAGAATATTTCCTTTTTGGGAGTTTTTCAGAGTAAAATTTTAGGTAGCTAGATTGTTATGTTATTGCTAATTGTTTTAATAAAAAAATCAGAAAAATTAAAATTTATTGCTATGATCAAGAGAAAACTGAAAAAAGTTTCAATAGCATTGATGATTATATGGGATAGATTTTTACACACTAAAATTATGAAAATAAATAGGTTATAAGGTAGAACTAATTCAGAAAGTCTAAAAACAAACCCTTTATTTGCCTGAATGTATAACATATTTCTAGTGTGAAGATTTGTCCACTGTTTGAATTTTGTATTGCAGATAACTAGAGAAATTCCACTGTGGGAAAAAAAAAAGATTACATTTCAGTCCTTTATCTGCCCCAAACATGGTATATTTTACTAACCTTTCATAGGCCATCTACTTTGGCTTATTCCTTTAATTAGTTGATGGTTACTGTGTGCCTAACCAAGCCAGCAGAAAGAAAAGCAGGTGCTATACTGAGGGGAAGGTATGTGTGGTAATCATCAATGGCATAAGAGAATAGGGAAGAGCAAACAGAAAGAAGTGATGGGGAGAACAAGAGGTAGCAGGTGCATCAAACAGGGGTGAACAAGGAGGAGCACTGATGAGCTGGCATAATAAAAAGATGGACTAATGTTTAAGGTATATGTCTGGTTATAATACAGAAGTAGTGTCAAAGAAAGGCTGAGGGAGAAAGTGATATGGAAACAAGTTAGACTCTACTTCAGCTGAACAGCAGAAAGGTCATGGTGTCCTTCACAGGAGTAGAAGCAGGAACAGACGGAAAGAGGGAATATTTGGAGTTTACTGTAAGGGTACAGCCATCAGATTTCAGTAAGGGTTTGGCTCATTGGTAGAGTGCTCACCTGGCATGTGTGAGGCACTGGGTTTTATCCTCAGCACAACATAAATATAAAATAAAGATATTGTGTCCACCTAAAACTAAAAACATAAATATTTAAAAAGCTTACCCAAATGCAATGAAAGAAATACAACAATGTAAAATTTGTAGGTAAATATTTTATTAACATCAGTCATATGAAAAAAAGCTAGAAATATCCTTAATGTGTATCAACAGTTGTGTAAACACATTGAGGTACACATAAAAAATATATACTAAAATATTCTTTTGTGTACATACACCAACCTGGGTGAACTCAGACAAATTATTCTTAGTGAAAAAGAACAGTCATGGGACAAGGTAACGAAGGGCAGGGTCACATTCCAAGAAGCCAAAGAATATGAACTGACAATATCAAAGCTTAGGGAAAATTTTTATGAAAATAGAGGCACACAGATCTGTTGCTAAGATAATGAGCCAAAAGTGCTATGGCATCCTCTGAAACCATACAATTTCTTAAATCATGTTGAATATTTTAACTTTTAAGAAAGGCCATGTATACTATGGTTATCTGTAGTCAACCTTCATTCAGCTTATCTTATAAGCTTCTTCCTCCTGCCATGGGGTTCAGGTATCCTCCTGTCTTGCTGCTTTACAACATATCTTCCAATCTGTAAGCCTCCAGTAAATTGTACTTTATGCAATCCTGGCTCCAACAGCCAAATGTCATAGTATCTTCTGCCTTTGGTTGCTGGAACTTATACATAGGAATGAGCATCTTTCAAAACAGTACTAATAGATACTGTACCATAGGTGATTCATCATTGACCAAAGCATCCTTGCATGTCACATAATAGTATACCATATGTATTATAAAACATATAATAACTCTGTATTTTGAAATAAAAATTAATAACAATTTTAATCTCCTAATTAAAATGAGATAAAAGTTACATTTTATTTAAAAAACCACCACCAACTAAAGCCAACAAAAATAATATTATTAATTTTTTGGTAGAGAAACTGGCACTTTTATTGGTGCATCATAATTACATGTAATCTTTTCCTCAAAGCCTTTACTATTACATTTTGTCCTTGAAGAATTCACTTTTGTCTATATTTCATGATAGATTATTTTGTAGAACAAGAACCTCAGGTGTGCATATGCATGAATTCATGAGAATAATTGTGATTATAACCATGTTTTTAACCTTCACGATAGTGAGTTATATTTAATTATGCACATAAGAGATTCTAAAGGATTCAGGAATATTCAGCCAACAAGAGACTAATATTCACCTTTCAGGAGTATATGGTAACAATTTAAAAATAGGAAGACACAAAGTTAAAGGTTTTGATTGAAGTTTTATCCTGAAAAATAAAACTGACTATAAAAGTAATTTCACCTTACATTTTAAAAATCAGTAACATACTTTATATACAGAGTTATGAAAAATTGTGCTGTGAACGGATAATTATGATCGTAATGCATTCCACTATTATCATGTATGTAAGCAATTAAAAAATAATTAAAAAAATAATTACACATAATAGTGGGATTCATTATGCTGTATTTGTACATGCACATAACATTAAATTATGATTTGTGGAACATAATTCTAGGTATGAATATAAAATATAACATTTTAAATCATTGCATTATATTAACAATAGAACCTGATGCGTAGATTTTTTCTATCTAACAAAAAGCTGTGCTCACTCATTCATAATAAAGACACATGTTTCAAATGGTGCTGACAAGTTGCATACTTTTTTCTCCTTGTATTACTCACATAGTATCACTGTGCAGTTAGTTCTAAGCCATAGAACACAAGGTACATTAATGAGCATTGCTGTTAGAAGAAAGATTTTTGAATCAGTATTCCTTCTGTACATATTCTATCTGATTCAATCAGAGGGTTATTAAAGGGAACTAGGTCTTGACAAACCCACAGCAAGCAACCTGCATTCCAAAAGCTTAATGTGACCTGAATGTGCTTGCCTGAGTACAGAGGCCTTGAAATGCTTTGTCCATAAGCAAGACATGATCTGTTTTTCAAATTCTGAATTAAGAAACATGCATTATATTAAGTAAAACAATATATAAAATTCACTTACTATGAAATTGTGTTGTATTTATAGACTATCTTATGTAGCCCTTATAGACAAATATCCAGTCCTAGAATTTTTGGACTTTGGAAAATTGTATATGCTCTATCATAAATAGCATTTGCAGGAAATCTGTGGAAGTAAACACAAATTAATAATGCAGATTTTTTCTAGTAAAATATGTGAAATAAATGTTATATTTTTAAAAAAATTATATCAAATTATCCCACAGAATGTTTTGCCTTCAAACTGATATAGATGTTGCACTTTGTGACTACAGATCAGGGATTTTTGATATTAATTTCAATATTTAAATGAGTGGTTATATCAGTACAATCATTATTTTTAAACTTAAAAATAATAACCTTCATCATTATGTTAAAGAAGACTGGTAATGTTGATGTTCATCATTATGTTAAAGAAGACTGGTAATGTTAAAGGGTAAATTTATACAATGCATATACAGTAGTTAAATGTCAATACTTATAGAAACCTAAACCTTCAAAATGAAAAAAAATCTCTAGATATAAGATTTGTAAGATTTAAAACATGCTAATAATTTGTTAGAAGTCAACTGGGAATCATTTTATTAAGCACAACCAGGTAAAGTTCATTTGCTTATAATAAAAGAATGCTTTTCATTTTATGTAATTATGTCTGGAATTTTAACGGGTGTAAAAATCCATGTATTGACTTTTACATATTTCTGTCACCACCATTATTTTTAATCACATTATATTATGGATTCTACAATATATGGTAAAAGGTCCAAAGCCTGAAAAATAGCAATCGACCTCCACTTAATTGAAATTTGAGTGTGATAGAAAACAGTAAAATTATTGTTGAAAGGTAAAGTTTTAAATATTTTCCTAATGGAGATATCAAGCTAAGTATTTGGCCTTGTGTCACAAGTTTAAGAACACTCATGATAATAAAATACCAATTTCTTATGTTATTAAATATAATGTTAAAAGATTGTTACAGTATAAAAATATATACTTCTAAAAATAATAGACAATTGATAGAAGTAGTATGAAAAACTTCTCTTAACTCCCTATAGTTAAAATATTGAGCTTTGAAAAAATGGTAAATAAAGATCTACTGGATGTAAAAAAAAAGATATTCATTCACTTAATCCTCAATTTATTCTCTCAAATGCTACATGAAAGTGTTAGCTTTAAGCAACTATCAGCAGTTTCATATTAAAAACTATGAAATAGATAATAATTTATTCTGTTATGCATCAGCATGGATATAATATATCATGGGACAGAAATAAGACATGCACTAGTTTATGGTTAATATAAGAAAATATTTTAGAAATTAGCATTGTTAATATTTGCCCTAGGGCTTCAATGGTTTTTCATAAAGAATAATTTTAAATTAATAGCTAAGACATGCAGTTATATTTAGGTTATACTAAGTTAATTACTTGTTCTTAAGCTTCTAAATTTAAATTTAATAAAATTTTCATTTGTATCAGAACTAATATTTAGCATTAACAATTTTGTCTGAAAACATCTTGAATAAATTATATAATATATCCATTGTTTTTATCATGCACATATGCATACATAGTTACAAATATAAACATATGTATATATATGCAGGTAGATATGGTTCCTGATCCAACTTATGACATTTATGTGCTAAATTTGTGAAAGTGTTAAATACATTCTAACTTATAATATTTTTGGCATATGATAATTTTTTGTGTTGTATCACATTTATACTTCAAGGAACAACTGTATATAATATATAATACATACATTTATGTTTCTGTGTGTATATGTAAAAATGATATGTGTGTGTATGTGCACATACAGGCCAGAAGACTTTTACAGATGTTTGTAGTCAAAATATTAATAACCATATTTATTAGTTGTTACCTTCATCTGTTCTGTAAGTTGTAATAACACCGATGGGGGTTGTATCCCCTGCTTTCCATTTGCAGGGAACTCAGTCCCTTGTTGCCTGATTCACTCTATTTTAATCAAGAAATTCAATTTGTGACCACTTTCTTGCTGAGCTTTTCCAGAATTTCTGCAATGCATTTTGGAGTGTTTATCAGTGTTGTGAAGGTAATGATTGATGGTACTAGGGGTTGGAGGTGTCAAAGTCAGGTGTCAACTTTTTAGGAAACTTTTATATTATCCTCAGTCTCTGTAAATAGAAGTTCTATTTCTGTCACTCCCTGTGTTTTTTTTTTTTTTTTTGCAGATTGTTATAAGTCATTTTTTTATTTCCTAAGTACAATGTGTTTTTAATATTCATGAGTTCAATGAATATAGATGCATAAAAAAGTGTTCCCAAAGATCTGTATCTGTAACTTGGATCAGATTTTTAAAATCACATTTGTAGTAGTTACTTTGTAGGCTAGTATATTATTCAAGAATTTCCAGAGAAATAACTGACAGTATGGTGGATAAGTAGATAAATGAATGAATGAATTTAGATAAATAGATAAATGAATGGTAATATCAATACATTATTTCATATTTGAATAAATATCTATAATGACAGAATTAGGTAATATGATCATGGCATTTGAGAAATTCTATGATCTGCCTCTTCAATCTGGTCGCCTGAAAAACCAGAGTGTATTTCTAGATCTAATCTGAAAATCCAAGAATCATGGGGGCCAATGGTACAGTGATCTCCCCTCTACCATTCTCCCTTATTTTTTAAGGCAACTTTTTCTACAGGAAATACTACATCTTTTATTTCACAAGCTACAGTCATCTACAGAGTTTTTGGCAATGTTGCTTGAGCCAATAGAACTAGCCTTTCAAACAAAAGATGAAGTTGAACTTCATGGGCAGTAACTAGGAACATATGTGAAGAAGAAATCCAGGTAAATTGGCTATAGGTAATTCCTCAATGTGCCCTGAAAGTGTCTCCTGAAAACTTTCCCTGGAGGTTTTAGTCATTTACATAGACACGTATTTAAGAAATTGCATTGATTAAACTTCTACATATCAGTTTGACATTGATCTGATTGACTTTCCTACCTCACCACAACTTTAACACTTAATGAAGTGACAGTATTTTCTTATTGCCCCTGTGGATCAGTTCTCCAGAGATCTCCACCTAATTCTCAGGAGCATGTCCTCTGAAGATTATTTGATCAGTCCCCTTCCTCTTAAGTTTCAGGTCTTGTTTACTTCTAAGCCAGAGATGTGAGAGAGAGGAGAGTGGCAGTGCTGAGATATTTATTTTCAAGTGTTGTAATTATCAAAAAGAAAGCATTCCTTCACTGAAAAAAAGGGCATTTGTTGTTCTCCTCCATCAGCTCTTTTTTTTGCCTCTCTCTCTCTTTCTCTGATAATCTTGCAGATCTTGCTTGATTTTATTTAAGAAATTTGAATGTTATGTTATTTGTAGGTATTGTTATTATTGTCATTTTAAAAATTATGAGTTGCACAAATCATTTGTCATTTTAACAGCCTTCAAGCCATAGCAATTAAAATAAAAGCTTTGTATAAGCAATTTATAAATACTTGTGCATCTGCATTTGGAGTGCATGCTTCTAAAGAGCAGGATTATTTTATTTCCTCCTTCCATTTCCGGCTTCCTTCCATCCTTCCTTCCTCCATTCCTTCTTTCCTTTCTCCTTCCCTTCCATTATTCCGTCCTTCCTTTTCTGAATCTTCAATTTTTCAGAGCATTGACAAAAATTCAATGGAAATTTATTGAAAACTCAATATGATGATAATATTGCCTAGCTTGCAGCATTGTCTATAAGTAAAGTTCAAATATGAAAATGTTAGCAAACAATTTTAAAAGTATTTTATCCAACTTTAATGCTTTTATTTAGATACAATGATATTTCCATAAAGTATATGCCTACATTATAATATGATTTAATATATTTTGACTTAGACTTACCTCTTTGATAGAGTGTTCTTCGTCCTTCTTTGGTCAGCACAAATTTTCAATATTATATCCAAAGAAAGGCTTTACTTTCAAATATCTTTACGTTTGCTGTACCTTTTTCTGTACACACAAATTTATAATTTTAGATTTAGTAAGCATCATCCTATATGGATAAGTTTTTCATTAATGTTTTGATAGTAGATATTTATTATGTTTTCAAAACCAGAAAGTACTTGTAGACTTAAAACAAGAACACAATAAATCATGAAACAATTCAACAATTTTACATGACTCTGACAATATTCTTTTTATTTAGTTTCCTTATCAGCTTCTATTTTTCTTCAATAATATCTCCATTGGCATTTCTATTAAATTTTAATTTTACTAACTAGTAATACCAATGTCTATTTAAATTTTGGCTTTTATACAATTATTTTTTTCATTCAGTTTTTATAAAATTATTATACAGCTCACCATCAGATTTATCAAATTCTATATTCATGAATATACAGCCTATCTAATGTTCTTTGACATAAAAAATTATGAAAGAGGGAGAGAATGGGAGAGAGAGGGAGAGGGAGAGGGAGAGAGAGATCTCCCACACACAGAAAAAAACTGAAAAGAATAAAACTTTTCTGCTCAGGAAATTATCATAGTTATCTATATTTTCAAAGAACTTATGTAGGAAGATCATTTTATAATATCATATGCAGTATTGCTTTCATACTATACACTGTTTTTTTCATAATTATTCCATTACATTGTACATAGGTAAGATATCAATCATGATGTATGTTTTTTAAATTGTTGACACTAATCAAATGAAGTTAATATGAGCTATTTGATTATTAGTATCAGCAAACTTGTTGTAAAATAATTTGAGAATATAAATGTCTACCACATTGGGGTTGGGTTTGTGGTTCAGTGATAGAGTACGTGCAAGGCACTGGGTTTGATGCTCAGCACTAAAACTAAAGTTTTAGTTAAAATGTGTAATGATTAAGAATATTTCTTTTAATTTAATCCCCTTCCAAGGTTAATATGACAAACATTTTTAAATAAAAATGTTGAAAGCAATTGCTCACAGAAACATTATTCATAATCATAATTCAAGCTAATTACTCCATATTATTCATCACAGCCAGTTCTTATATTGTTATCCTTCTTCCAGGTCTAAGATTATAGAGTGAGTATTTTGCTAATCCTTCTGTAGTTTCATCAAAATAAAACAATGCACAGACTTAAGAAGCATTAAATCCATGTCTCTGGTCTTGATGAATACAAGTTCTATGACATTTCTCAAGTTTTTTTTTTTCAAATAACTTTTTATTTGACAATCTTTTCATTAGATTTTTTAAATTTTTTACTTGATTTTCAAAAAACAGAGGTAAGAAGAGATGAACAGAGATGAAAGCCAAAATACCCTTTCTAAGCACTTTTATCCCTTCTGACCTCATCTTTTCATTGATTTATTTACTTATGTATTTTATGGGTATCCAAGATTGAACTCAGAGGCACTCAACCACTGAGCCACATCACCAGCCCTATTTTGTATTTTATTTAGAGACAGGGTCTCACTGAGCTGCTTAGCACTTCACATTTGCTGAGACTGGGTTTGAACTTGTGATACTCCTGTCTCAGCTTTCCCAGCTGCTGGGATTACAGGCATGGGCCACAGAAGCGGGCTCCATATCTTTAGTTAAATCAGGTTTCATGTGCAGGATGGTCCTACATTTTAGAGAGGGGTGTTAAGGACTTGAAATTTAGCCTAAAGCATTTAAAAATGAATCTGGATTGTAAAAATGGGTATCTCTGAAAGCCATTTGTTGTCTTCTTATTTCTTTCAAACTGTCAAAAATATTTCTCAGAGAAATTATAAGACGGAGATACTTTGTTGTTTTTCTGGAACACATAGGATAATATCAACTGTATTGTTAAAGAGTCAATAAATAAATAAAAATAATAATTAATTATTTTTTAAAAAATTCAACAAACTGAAACAGGCATGTGCTGACAGAAAAAGCTTCAATGATGATGGGGCACAACTGTAATCCCAGCTACATGGGAGAATGAGACCGGAGTTGCACAAATTTGAGACTAGCCTCAGGAACCTGTCTGAAAGTAATTTTTTAAAGGAAGCTTTTATTGTTGTTGTTGTTTATTTTCATGTGGTGCTGGAGATCAAAACATGCCTCACACATGCCAGGAAGTGCTCTATCACTGAGCCACAAACCTGGTCCCTCAAAGTAATTTTTGTAAAAGGGGATAGGGGTAACTCAGTGGTAGTGTCCCTAGGAGAAGGACCACTGATACGTAAGTTTTATTCATCAAAATGAAGAGTGGTAAGTTGAGAAAGCGGTAAGAAATCCAGATGGAACTTCAGAAAATGACACATAGAAACAACAAAAGTAGGGGGAATGGACTATGAGACAAAATTAAGGAGAAAACAGTAAGAAAAGAAAAACTTCTCATTATTCATATTAGTATTTCTTGTGGTGTTATTCTTCTGAATTCTTCTTCTTCTTCTGAATTATTTAATTTTTACTATCCATGTATTAACTAAATCTGATGCTCTTCCTTATAGGCACCAACTAAAGCAGACATCTATCTTTCACTAGTCTGGCATAATTTCTAATAACCATTGATGTTACACCCAAAATACTGCCACTTTTTTCAAGTATTATCTGTATATGCATCACTGAATGTGGACATTTCAGAAACTGTCAATCTTAGAAATTATTGCTTTACTTTTTGGATGAAGAATAAGCACATAATTTTATTATTTTTACCCATTTGTTCACATATTGAACTAAATGTTGAGTTTATCATCACACAATGAGTATACAAAATCATTTAAATTGTAAGTAATAGTAATTTTTTCTTTCTTTTTTTTTGAGAAAGAGTGAGTGGAAGACGGTGGCCATATTACAAGCCTGGGGGAAGTCTCTCTGAAGTGATGGCACTTGAACTGAGGAGACCCATGGTATTTAAAGAAGGCAATGATGTAAGCAACATTGCAAAATAATACAAATGTAAAACAAAAGTGGGGAAAGAATTTGGCATGTTCCAGAAGTCAAACCAAAAGAGAGAAAGGGGCTGAATGAATACAAATTGTCTGGTTACAATCAGATGTTAAAATGCATCCTATGTGAAATAGGAAGCCATTGGAGGTTCACAGTGAAATAGTAACTGTATCTGATTATCATGTTTCACAGGTTTTAAGGTAGACTCTGTTTTTACAAATTAAAGTATTAAAGCCAAACATTATGGTGCATAATTGTCATCTCAGTGACTCAGAAGTCTGAGGCAGGAGTACAGCACGTTCAAGATCAGTCTCAGATACTGAGTCAGCTTCTGTCTCAAAACAAAATCTAAAAAGCACTTAGGGTGTAGTGCACTGTAAGAGTGTCCCTGGGTTTGATTACTAATACTATCTTTAAAAAATATTTTAAGAGACCAACTAATGGTGATAGTAATGGAAATGAGATATAATAGCAATAAAAATCATGGATAAATATTGGCAATGGTAAGAAATCTGTACAAAAGCATCCATGTTAGGTGAATTGTCTATGAATAATCCAAACTTCATATCCCATTTATTTTTTATCGCATAATACATTGATGAATGAATGTCATAAAGATTGCATCTAGTATAGAGGTTCTGGAACAGATGAATATTTTTTCTACCTCTTAAAAATCTTTAAATACAAATACCAGTACAAATTTCACGATTCAGGAGCCTACAGAAAAGAAATACTAATGACCTATTTTCTGTATGCTTAACCAAGCAAATATTTTGTTATAGTAAATAAACCTTTCTCAAGATCTGATCAATAGCCTAAGATTAAATATATTATCTTCCTGTTTACAGAAATTCAAAATAATTGTGTTTTATTCACATAGTATTATATAACTGACTAATAATGGGGAACTTAACTACAATCCTTCAAAAAATAGTACATGCTTCTTGTCCCTCAGAATGGTTATATCATTGTAATAGATACAAAAATATCTGAAATACTTCCAAATCTCAGGTAGAATTGTGATTTCACTAAACTTTGCCAACTCAGTAATATAGCAATCAGACTATGGTTAAACTTTTAAACAGGACCACAAACACATAAAAACATTAATTAGCAGTATTCATAAAAATTCTGACATCACAGAACATCAGCGGGATGTACATGAAAGAGTAAACCCAAAGGAAATACCAAGCAATGTTCCCAACATTTTTTCATTATTTGGGGTTCCAGCCACAGGAAAGTAAGAGATGTGAGGCCAGCTGGTGGAAATGGTCCAGCATCGGAACAAAAAAGAGACAATTTATGACTAATATTGGCTTTTGGAATACATTTATTCCAGAATCCTGACACTGAAATTAGTTTATTTAAGAAAGGGGCGTGTGCAAGAGGGTAAACAATGCCAGAGGAAGGCAAGTAGAAGGCAGTTTAAGTAAAGTTGGCAATTTATAATTGTAGCTCCTAACAGGGAAGTAGCACAGAATTAGTTCTGCTGTTATTATCCATTGTCAAAGAATTATTTATTTTTACATATCATTTTTACTTCTCATCACACTCTCATTTCTTTCTTTGGTCACTTGCTAGTAATGCTTCAGAATCTTCATTTCTCTCCTTGTTTGCATTTAAAATTCCCCCCAAAATTTCTCAACTTTGTCTTTTATTATCAAATGATTTCTCATCATTTTGTGAAAAATGAATTAGTGTCTACTACTGATTTTTAATATCAGATTGATTCACAAATAATCCACATACCATTTAATATATATAATTAAAGATAAAATTCAATATTTTTTTGTCATTTCATGGAGTTGTACAACCCTCCCACAATTAATTTCATCATTGAGAGAAACTTTATACACATTTAGCATGTCTTACCCCTATTATTAAATCTACTAAAACCTAACCAGCCCCAGGTCACTACTATTTTACCCTCCATATCTAAAAAAATATTTTGGATTTATCAAATAAATGAAATGATCAAACACTTGATCTTTTGTTATTGCTTTATCATTCAGCATGTTTTCATGGTTTATGTCTGTTTTAACATGTATCAGAATTTCATTTACTTTCATTGCCAAAAAATATGCATTGTGTTGCTATACAGCATTTTCATTACCAATTTGTCAGTTGAGATCCATTCAATTGTTTCCACTTTTTGTTATTATGAACAATACTGTTATGAACATTAGTGTGCAAGTTTTCATTCATCGGGAAGTGAACTTACTGGCTCATGTGGTATGTCTATTTATTTATTTATTGGTGGTAATAAAAATTTACTAAATCAAAGCTGAATTTAACCTACAATTCAAATTGTTGAAAGGAATAGGATTCTTGTGAGCATTCATTTTAAGTGTAAATGATTTCCTCAGGCACATACTTATCAATACAAATCGAATACAGCAAAATTTCTTATGATGACTTATACTGACCCAAGCCTGACAATATTTGAAAATTACTGACAGCATTAATAGATTAAATTTTTGGAAATATTTAAATTAAATAATGAGTACATTAACTTTGCAAACATATATAAAAAAGAACACAAACACATATGTATTTCTTTTTTTTAACATACAGAAAGGAATTTTATTTGGATAGTACACAGTATCTGTCTTTTATTTGGAGTAGATTATAAAGAATATAAAACATTATATATTAGAAAAAAATCAATCTTTAATCAACATGACTTTTTTGCACAAAATTGTATTTTAATGTATTTGGCAATATCCATGATATTACAGTTAAATTATTCCAAAAGCAACTGCACCAAATACCTCAAATTATATAGCACAACTTTGACAGGAAAGGAAAGCAATATAATTAGTCTATAGATCTTTAGAACCTCCTCTCTGCCCAGCTGGATCTTTTTTTTTATTAGCTACACATGACAGTACAATGATCTTGGCAATTTATACATTTGAATCATTGGGTTATAATTTCTCATTTAAGAATATTCATAATTGAAAAAATAAATATTTTCCTGGCACTTTTAGATGTAATTCTTTTTAAAGACCTCTTACAACATTTACATTTAGGGCTGTAGTTTTTTGAGAATTTGAGAGTCATCCTTTTGAAAAGTAATCATCAGGGAAGCTTGAATCCCTATCCTGCAGTCTCTGGGAAGATAGAAAACTTACATTTGTAGGGGTCTGGCTCTGTTTGGTTTAAGACACTCTGCCATAAATATAAAAGAAAGCTTACTTTCCCCATGCAAAAGGGCAATCAGCAAATATGGAAATTCTATGTTTTCTCTATCCTGGCACTTAAAATATCTCCCTCTTCTTGTTTCAACTGTGCTGAGTTCACACTGCCTTCTGGTCTCCTACCTTTTCTGCAATATCCTTGAACACATTCTGTTTTAATTGTTTAATTTTGGGAGGGTAATTTTTTGTGTGTTGACAGTGTAAAACAATCTAGTGTAGACTATGGCCTCTTATAAGAAAGAAATCTATATTAACCTGTAAGAAGAAAACCACATATCAAAAATCTATGTCATACACCCTCCGTTGGTACAATTTTACTTAATAAACAAATAGAATTCCAGCAGCAACCAGAAGAGAGTAGAAAGAAATAAGATAAATCCACTTGCATTTCTTTTTAATATATTTTATTTGTTTTCAGTTTTACATGACAGTAGTATATATTGACAAATTATTTATACATAGAGTATAATTTATTCTATTTCTGATCCCACTCTTGTGGTTGTAAATGATATGGAGTCACCCTGGTTGTGTATTCAAATACAAGGCTTGGACTGTTCTGTCCAATTAATATTATTGTTCAATTCCCTTTGTATACTCCAAGGGATTTCTATTCTTCCCTTTCCCATAATCCTTTGTTTTTGGTTAGTATTCACATATGAGAAAGAACATTTGGCTTTTGTTTTTGTGGAATTGGCTTCTTTCACTTAGCATTATATTCTCCATCCATCCATTTACTGGTAAGTGTCATTATTTCATTCTTCTTATGTCGGAGTAATATTCCCCTGTGTACATGTACCACATTTTCTGTATCCATTTGTCCATTGAAGGACACCTAAGTTTGTTTCATAGCTTTGCTATTCTGAATTGTGCTGCTGTAAACATTGATGTGGCTACATCACTGTAGCATATAGACTTAAAATCTCCTTCATCTATACCAAGGAATGGAATAACTGGGTAAAATGGTGGTTCCATTTCACAAGGAATCTCCATAATGTTTTCTCTATTTGAACCAATTTGCAGTACCACCTACTATGTATGAGAGTAATTTTCTCCCTACATCTTTCCAAAATTTATTGTTACTTGTATTCTTTGTAACTGTCATTCCGACTGAAGGGAGATGGAATCTCTGTATAGTTTTAATTTGTATTTCTCTAATTGCTAGAGATGTTGCACATTGACCATTCATATTTCTTATTCTCTGAAGCGTTTTTTTTTAGTTCCTTTGCCCATTTGTTGATTGAGTTATTTATTTTCCTGGTGTCAAGTTTTTTGAGTTCTTTATGTATTCTAGAAGTTAATGTCTTTTTTTGAGGTATAGGTAGTAAAGGTTTTCTCCCATTGTGTATGATCTCTCTTCACATTCTTGATTATTTCCTTCGATTTGATACCATTCCATTTATTCATTCTTGATTTTACTTATTGCACTTTAGGTATCTTCTTAGGAAAATTGGATCCTAAGCCACCATCATGGAGAATTGAGCCCATTTTTGCTTCTAGTAAGTGTTCCACCTGTATTTCTCATGGATTACTATGAAGGAACTAAACGTTTCTGGTTTAGGGATAAAGTTTCTTCATCAATAAATACTTGAGAATCAAATACTGCAACTTAGTCAAATTAGAGAGTGATATATTATTTGTGTTTGAATGTATGCCATTTAAGATCATCATCAGATATATAATGACAAAAGTTTTCTAGCTGCATTAATTATATATACAATTTAAAACAAAAATCTGGAATGGGCTTGGTATGACAACCACAATAATGTCATTTCTAGAAGTCATTCCTGAGAAAAATCTCACTATCTTTATAACTATATCTCAGTGTTAAAAGTAAAAACTATGTTGTTTCACTTTTATTATTCTCTTTTAAATTAAGATTATCTTTCAGTTTTATACAAGAAAAATACTAAATGCATTATAAGACATCTTTTTTCCTTTTATTAAACAAAACTTGTTTTACAATTCTGAAATATAATTTTTGTTTATATATTTCTATCCCAGAAGGAAAGGAATCTTTTGATTTTTAGATATTTAAGAATTACTGACTGAAATAAAGATAGTAATATGAGAATTTGTAAAGTCTGGAATTTTGAGTTGAAAAAATATTGTTTCAATCTCTGAATGCAGTGTTAAAATCTATTTCAGAGGCAAGAATGGTGGCCTATACCTATAATCCCAGTGTCTCACAAGCTGATGAAGAAAATCACAAATTCAAGCTTATTCCCAGCAATTTAGTTAGACCCTAAGCAAATTAGAAATACCCTGTCTCAAAATAAAAAAATAAATAAATAAAATAAAGAACTACAAAAGTGACTCGGTGGTTAAATGACCCTGGGTTCAATATTCAGTACAAAAACAAACAAAAAAAGCAAAAAGAAATAAAGATAAAAAACTAAGCTATTTACAACCTAAGTGGTTTTAAAATGTAGTAGTCTTATTCACTGTCCTTATGATTGAATGGACTTATTGAATCGTTCTTGCAGAGGATTTCTCACATGCCTGTACCCAGATGGAAGCTGGTCTGTAGAACCTTGTGGGGACTGCACCAAGATTATTAACTTATGTGACTGAAGGGGATGAATCATGCCTGAGACAGCAGTTGAACTAACAGCACACATTCACCTAACCTCTGCTTTCAGTTCATGCTTATCAATATTTGATTGGTCTGTAGTTGCTGTCTTCTGGGAAGTAGCATCACAAAAATATGTATGTAAAGGCAGAAGGTTTAGGCAAAGGCTGAAAAAAAAAATTTCTGTAGCCATAAGTATGGCTGATGTTTCATTTAAACTGTACTGAAAAATATTTTACAAAAGATTAAAATATGTCAAAGAAAGAAAACAGAGCATAATCAATGAGTGTGTATAATTATTGTAGAATATTTTATTACAATTATTCAAACAAAAAAAAAACAGTAATTTGGGGTAATTTTGTTCGACAGCACTCTATAAAGATAGTTTACCCTAAAAAGTAGCTTCAACATTACATATTTTTACATCAAATTTGTAAGGAAAAAAGTAATAACATGAATTATTTATTTAAGGAGCATAGCTATGCCAAAGTAAAATTTTATGATTTTTAGAGTTTTTATTTTCATATTTACTTAAGTGCTATAATTTTCTATATGATTTTGAATTTAATCAGAATTTTACAGATCATAATAGCAAATCTGATTCATTTTTTGAGAGATATATAACTTACAAGTAGGGTAACAATTATTAATTTTTAGTATGTTTTCAGAGTTTTTCACTATATGATACCAAATAATTTTCTGTACTCCAAAAATAGACCCTATATCTAATACCAAAAATCCTCTCGTCTCCCATTTCTTGAACCCTTAGAAACCAGTGTTATACCTTTTGCCACTGAGTATTTGTCTATCATGGAAATTTCCTGTAAATGGAAATATAAAATACAAGGCTTTTGAGTCTGGTGTCATTGATTAAACATAGTTTCATCTATGCTGTAGTATGTAACAGTACATAATTACTGCTATAACCAAACTCATTTCATTGTAAGAATATGTTCAATTTTATTGTCCACTAAGCAACTGATGGTCATTTGGGTTGTTCCTATTTGGGAGTCATTAAGCTTGCTATGTTTTGAAGGTCCTCTCCACAACTCAAGTGAAATTTCACTGCCATTGTAGTGGTATTAAAATATGGGTCTTTTAAGAAGTGATGAGGCCATGTCTACCACACCTTCAGGAGTGGATGAATGTCATTATCTTAGAATGCATTTGTGATCAAGGGAGTGGTTTCCTTATGGAAAGGGCTGAAATTTCAGCCCTTCTCTCTCTTGCTGTCTGACATATGTTTGCTTGACTCTCTGCCATAATGATGTGGCAGACATGACTACCCTGCCCAATATTGGCACTTCTAAACAAAGAGAAACATGAGCCAAGAAAACTTATTATTTAGACATAACCCAATTTGTGCTATTCTGGCAGAGCAGCAGAAAATGGGCTGAGACAAAATTGCTATGGATATTATATGTGTACAAATAAATTTTTAGAATGTTTCTAACTGTATGGCTGGGTTTTATGGTAATAACCTTTTGAGGAATTTTCAAACTGTACTTCAAAGTGGAATGCACCCTTTTATACCTGTCCAGTGATGTAAGTGGGTTCCAATTTCTCTATATAATCTTCAAAACTTGTTATTGTTCAGGGTTTTTATTATTATTATAGCTATCCTAATGAGTTTATAGCATTATCTCACTGTGATTTTTACTTCAATTTCCAGTGCGGTGAATGAGTTTGGATTTATTTTCAGTTGTTTATTGGACACTTATATGTATTATTTGGAGAAATATCTATTCAAATGTTTTGCCCATTTAAGTTGTGTTATTTATCTTTGTATTATTGAATTATTAAGTAATTTATATATTAAGGGTACTACACTTTTTTCTTTTTCTTTCTTTATTTAATTTTTTTTTTGATGATTCTTGGGATTGAACCCAAGGCCTTGTGCAAGTGAGGCAAGCACTCTACCAACTGAGCTATATATCCAGTTCAATACTGGACTTTTATCAAATATTTAATATGAAAGTATTTTCAAAAATTCTGTGGCTTATTCTTTTACTTTCTTTATAGTTTAAGTACTGAAGTTCTTATTTCTCGTTGTGATGCAGTACAAATATTTGTGGCTCTTGCTTTTGATTTTATATCTAAGAAAGCATTGCCTAAAACACATTCATGAATTTAACCATATTTTTTCCTGCGAGTTTTATAATTGTTGTTAATATAGTTGAGTCTGTGATCTGCTTAAAATTAACTTTTGTTTATAGTTTAAGGTAGAAATCCAGTTATTTTTCTTTTGTATGTGGATAGCCAGCTGTCCCCACAAAATATTTTGAAAATACTTTTCTTCCCCATTGAATTACCTTGGCACCCTTGTCAAACAACAGTTGAGCATAAATGTACCTGCTAATTTCTGGAATCTGAATTCTATTTATTGATCTATATGTCTCCTAGAACCATATGTTCTTTGATATTGTAGCTTTGTAGCAAGTTCTTAAATCAGAAAGTTTGAATCATCCAACTGTATGGCTTAGACTGAGATATCTTACTAAATTATTTGTATCCCATTGTATTGATCAAAAATGAATCATGCCAGAATCAACTGAAGTGGAATAACGGGGAATAAATACTAGATTACATGATTCAATAGGGTATTTATTTGAAAGTGAATACCTGAAAGAACAATCAAGACTTGCCGTTGGAGAAAATGCTCGTTTATTGAGGAGCAGCTCTGCATATTTATAGAGCCAGGGGTGGTTTGACAGTTGGCACGGGGTGCTTTTTGATTAATGGGTAAGGATCAGGTGAGCCAGCAGGGCTCACCATTGGACTGCTCTTCTTGAGGGATGGGGAAGTTAATCTTTGGGGCCGGGTGACTCCCAACATTCCCTGCTCTTTGTTATTAAATGAGAGTGGGCATCGACTCATTCTGGCTGCTTTCTGCTGAAATGGGGCAGTGTGGGAGAAAGATAGGAGGGAAGTAAGGAGCCCCCAGAGGAGGCTAGAGAAGACTGGTATCAACCCTGGTATCAACAAAGGTTCCTTGCCCCCACAGATCCATGATGATGTCAGTCCATTTGGCATAGGTCTTGACTGAAGGTATCATCAGTATCCAGGATTTGGTAATTCCTGAGGAGAATCTGGTAAAAGCTTGATTACAAATTTTTTACCCACCTGAGTCTAAATGAACATTATGATAAAGGGAAGGAACACACAGAGGGAGTTTTTATAGCTCAAATCTAATGGGGTCTCTGGGTCTGCAAGCTGTCTTGTTGGCACAAGGGCGGTTAAGTGTTCAGCCTTGAGTGGAGGCTTGGGCATTTGGGCTTGAAGCAAACAGAGGTTTTGAGAATCCAGGTCACACTGCAGCTAACTTTGTTTGGCATAACCTGCAGACCAGCCTGTCCTGCACGTAACACCCTGAATTCTACTCTTTATTCCTATTCCAATCTAGCTACCTCCCCTCTCTATTAAAGATACTTTTCAAACTTTCTCCTAACTGGGTGTACCAGCTTACTTCTCTCTTTGCCTTTCTCGAAGGCAGCCAAGGGAGGATGGTGGCCCATCATTAGCATATTTCCCTTTGAGAGCAGTCAGCTCTCTCCAGATTTTATGTAAAACACCTCAACTTCAAATACTGATACTTGAAATTCTTATGAAACAGGGAGGGTAAACAAAACACACATGTTCCTCCTTAGGCCCAGAAGGCAACTGGTAAAACGCTCTCTTATGATCACACTTATTCAGGGGTCACCATTCTCTGGACACCTAAGTGGTTTGTCAGAAGGACAACACACAACAGTCCCACTACAGGCCAGATCCAAGCAAGTAGGGGGTCTGTAAGGAAGAGATGGGGGTGGCTGGAGGGGGCCCTTAGGGTCACTTTCCTTGAATATAGAGCAAAGAGAGGATCCAAGAGGGGCCAGAAATGAGGGGGAGCATTGACAAGAGTACTTAATGACAGGTGACAATCATTGGCTCTTCTGATGAAGGTGTAGGAGTGCCAGGCTTAAGCCTGGGGAAATATGAATCCATGGGGTAAGTTGGTTATTAGTTAATTTGAGTTTGGCCACTGAGGTTGTGCACATAATCACCTGAGCAGGGCCCTTCCATTTTGGTTTTAGAGGGGGCTTTTACCCCAGTGGGCTATAGTAAACAAGTTGACCAGGTGTTAAGGAGGTAGGGTTTTGAGAGAGACTGGGGTCAGGAAGGAGCCAGTCTTGATAGCGCCAGAGTTCCGAGCATAGATGGAAGAGGAGGGGCAGAGCATAGTTTTTGGAGATGGGTAGGGGTTCTGTAGGCAATCCAGGAGGAAGAGGGGACAGCCATACATGACTTCTTAAGGTGAGAGATTAGAAGGCTTCTTTGGCAAGGCTCTAATGCATGATAAAGCCAAGGGGAGCACCTTTACCCAGTCCAGGCTTAATTCCATGGTGAGCTTGGTGAGGGTCTCTTTAAGGGACTGATTGGTCCTTTCAACCTTTTCAGAAGCCTGGAGGCAATAAGTGCAGTAGAAATGCCAAGGGAGTAATAGCGTGTGAGCCAGTCCCTGAGTTACCTACAAGGTGAATTCTGGGCCATTGTCTGATTGGATAGAAGTGGGCATCCTGAAATGGGGGATTATGTGAGTCAACTAGCATAGAGGCCGGCTTGATAGAAGTGGGAAAGGCTTGTTTTTTCTTGGGGCATGTTGGTGAAATCAGTTTGCAGCTGGGGTATGACCACAGGCCTGATGAGAAGGGAAAGGTTTAGGTTTTAATGGAGTATTGGTATTGGTTCTCAGGCAGATCTGACAAGCAGAAGTGATCTGTTATAGGAGGGTCTTATCCTGTGAGGAAAGGGTGAAAAAGGAGTGAAGGAAAGTAGTGAGACTCTGTGGACTAGAATAAAATAGAGAGTGAGGAAACTGGAAGAGTTGTGTGGGATTTTGGGCCCAATCCCTGGTGGTAACAAAGAGTAGCGAAGAGGAGGTAAAGCTCTGTAGGGCGGCTGATCCAACCACTGGATTGGCCTTGGAATTTCCCAAAGTAATAAGGGAGAAGTCAATTGGTGGGCCTTGCAATGGATTATTTCCAGTTCGGAAGGCAGCCTGGAGGCTCCTAGTAGGCCAGAAATGAGTGTAGAATTAATGACTGCCGTCCCTCTTGGTGGTCAATAACCCCCTTTACATATAGCTGTGTGGGAGATCAGGATATGGAAGATGTATTATATAGGGAGAGGGTTTTTCCCTACACTAGCTCACATACCCTTGTGGCAGCTATAAGTTCACCTTGTTGGTTGGTGGTATTGGGTGGGAGAGGTTTGGTTTTGCCTCTATGATGGATGAGAGCGAAATGCCAATTTAACCCCTTCATGTATAAGGAGCTAACATCTGAGAACCAAACGAGGTCTGAAAAGGGCAGGGGTCCCTCAGAAGTGGTGGTAGGGCAGGATAAAATTGTCTCTAATACCTCCAGGCATTTGTGGAGGGGATCTTGTGAGTGAGAAGATGGGAGGAGAGAGGTAGAATTTAATGGAGAGCAGGGCTGAAAAGAGATGGAGGGATTTTCAAGGAGAGACAAGGAGTGATAAAACCCTGGAAGGAGGAAATGACTGTGGCCCCTTGTAAGTGAAAAAATCCTTTAAATGGTGAAGGGATGATATGGTTATCAGGGAAGCAAAGGTAAACTTGTGTGCTTCTTTCTGGACGTTGTGGGCCACTGCTAGGGCTCTGAGGCATGGGGGCCAGCCCCTGATGGTGGGGTTGAACTGTTTGGATAGGTAGGCCACTGGTTCAAATGTGGGGTAATATTCCTGACCCAGAATGCGCAGACTTTGTCCCTGTTTTTACATAGAGGGTGAAGGGTCAGGAGAGGTCGGAGAAATGCAGGGTGGGTGCCCAGAGGAGGGCCTTTATAAAGGGCGTTTCTACCACTGAGAGTAGGGATCATCTTGGGGGCCCTTGGCCAGATTATATAGCAGCCTGGTGAGGAGGGAGAAATTCAAAAGTAATCCAGGCCCTGAAGTACCCAGCTAAACCCAAGAAGGAGAGTCACATTTCATCTTTGGTGTAGTTATAGACACAATAAGCTGTTTTCTGTCTACTGTAATGGCCTTTTTCCCTTGACAGATAGAGAACCTAGATACATGTTATATGGGCATTTTGTGGAGAGGCCCAATATCCCTTTAAGGTCAAGAAATTAAGTAGGAGAACTCTGTCATCTGTTGAGCATCCTTTGGACAGGCTAGAAGAATTTGTTTGCAAGAGGTGCAGAGAGCAGGATTGGATCAGAGCAAGAAGAAAGCATGGAAGAGATCCCTTAGAATGGAGAGATCCAGGGACCCAAAAAGGGTCCATCTGCTTTGGTTGTCTAAGGGATAAGTAGGCCAGGCCGGGGTGCTATATTTGATCCAAGAGGCATTGTAGGGGACAGTTGACCGGCAGAGAGGACACATTACCCATGTAAGGAGGAGGGAAGAGGATGCAGAGAAGGAGGAAACTGATTTATTGGCAAAAGGGGTGTCCCCACTAGAGCCAAAAAATCAGGAGTGCCTAAGTGGCAGGTTCCAGCTGCAGAGATTGGTTGTCACTGAATCCTGACAGTCAAAGCTCTAGTCTTGGACAGTGCCAGAACTGAAGCCACGGGAGACCTTGGCCAAGGCTTTTCAGGACCCCTCCTGGAGAGGCCAGATACTCCCAGGGTCAGAAAGAGGGGAGAGGAAGGGGAGGGTAAGTGTCTCTCTAGCGGCCAAGTCTTAAGGTGAGAGACTTTAACTTTTGAATCTGCCCAAGGAAGGAGTCCCTGAGGGCCACTGTAGCCTTAATGGCTGTGGTGGGGGGCTTTCCTCCCCGCAGGTGGGCAAAGAGATTTGCAGGATGATAATCAACATATTGCAAGAGGGTGGATTCTGGGAACTGGGGATGAAAAGATTGGAGGTAGGAGGCCAAGGTTTGTCCAAAGAGGTGTGGACTATCTCAAAATCTCTGTGGAAGGACAGTCCAAGTTAAAGACAAAAAGATGTCCTTTAAATCTATGACCGAGAAGTGGGTGGCAGTGTGGGGGATCTGAGACAGCAGAGTGTATGGGTTGTGAACCAAAGGATGTATGGGCCTAATGTAGGTGTTGATGAGTCGTAAGTCCTGAACTAAGCCATAGGACACATTGGGCTTTTCTACCACTAGTATGGGAGTGTTGTAAGGGGAAAGAGCAGGATGGAGGTACCCCTTGCTAAGAAGGTCCTGAATAATAAGTTGTAGGCCCAGAAGAGCTTTTGTGGACAGGGAGTATTGAGCATGATTTGGGAAGGTGTTAGGATTTTTGAGATGAATGTTAACTGGTGGGCAGGAAACGGTGGAGGGGATGTGGGTATCCCATACAATTGGGTCAACCAGGTTAGTATGGTATTTCATGTCAGCCTCACAAGTGGAGCAGAATGGCCAGTTTTCTGCCAAAACGGCCAGAAAATATGAACAGGCCGATTCTGGGGCCTGACTGATGCCAGGAGCCTGGATGTTGATTGTTGTATTGAATTTAGATAGAATATCTCAGCCGAGCAAAGAAACTGGACATGGGGGCATAACTAGGAACGTCTGAGAGAATGGGATGTTGTCTATGGAACAGAGTAATAGGGGAGTCTTTCTTGGATAGATGATCTTCCCTCTTATCCCGACAATAGGAGACGTGGACGGCACTGTTTGCCTCTAGAATTCTGTCAGGACTGAGAAGGTAGCCCTGGTGTCAAGGAGAAAGTCAACCTTACATCCATCCACCTGAATCCGCACCCTAGGTTCCCATCTATTGATCATTACAGCCAGGAACAAGGACCCAAGGCACCGTCAATTGATTGCTATGCCCAGAAGGTTGGAGGGTTCCCTGGCCATAGGCCTCCTACAAGATCTAGGACAGTCAGAGCCAATGACCTTGTTGACATTTAGGGCATGGGGTATGTGTAGTGCATGGTGTTGGGCTTGCCCTGGTCCAATGTCCCTCCTTGCCACACTTGACGGAGGCGCCCGGGGGGAGGGGGTTTCAGTGATGGGTGGCAACCCGAGGAAGCACCCTGTAGGGCCTGAGGGAGCATCTGAAATTTCTGTCTGGGGGGTGGCAAGGGTCTTGTTTGAGCTTTTATAGTTTGGCCCAGATGTTGGGGTAGCTCTGTGAGAGGAAATGTGTCATAGGACATGATGGCCATCTGGGGTTTCTGGAGTTTGATCTGGGGCAGCAAGTGGCCCCGGAGGGTGATTGGGATTAACTTGGTGGGTTTCATCTGCATGGACTCTGGCAAGTTCCCAGACTCTGGTAAGTTCCTCAGGAAGGAGAGTATTAGCCAATATCATATAAGTGAGGCTATAAGCCTGGGGGGCCCTTTGAAACTTCCTTCTGTGGTGAATGAACCCAACCTTTGCCGCAGTCTGGCTGGGGAAAATAATGGGGGGTGGGGGGTTGACAAGCAACTTGTGAAGTTTGAAACAGTGGGAGCCATTTTATTACAGGACAGCAGAGGTATACACATACGCCTAAATAATTACACACAGCTTAACTTAATTAACATCATTTAGATACAGCAGTCAGTCATTAAGGAGTCCTCAGCATGTTAATGACTTGTTGGCATTACTTCACAAACCACTCCTCCTGGCAAAGTGCCAGGCACCATCTTGACTTGATTGTGGCCCTCAAAATCTCCCCCATTTGTTTAATTAAACAACATGTATGAGGCTTAGGGACTGTGCCTATTTAGGTTGTCCAATATTACATATGGTCCCTACCCATCATTGGATGGTCTGACCTCAAATCGTCAGCCTCCTGTCTTGGGTTGGTACCATTGTAATTGGATCTTACCCATCTTTGACTACCGGCCCAACACACTTAGCCATACTTGTGGATACATAAACACCATAAAAAATCTGCTACAAGCAGAAGGGTGGAGGATACAAAATGTAATGACACCAAGCCAATTGATGGCTCCTTTTGGAAAAATTGTACCATCGATGACACCATCAGCAAAAATACCCCAGCACTACCACAATTTGCTGTACCAACAGATAATTCACAATGCATACAAGTGATACATAGTCCATGAAAGTTCTGCAAGCAGTTCAAAACAGAGGAATCCATTAATATGTCCATTTCCTCCCAAAGTAAATCGACTCCTTGATTGAGCATCACTTGTTGAGTTACATTATTCATTGCTGCATCAGTTTATACAGTTTGTTGTGATAGCTATCGCTGAAGCTGCAGTTTGGTTTTCAGTAATTTACATTTGAAATAGGCCTTAATGGTGTTCATTATTCATTAGCCTTTAGGTGTGGGAGAACCATTATCACAGATGTAAGGATCTTTTTGGTCTGTAGAAATCTCACTTTATTTAATCTCTCTGGAATCCAAATCAGCTGCTGTTCTCCCTGTGGAAACACACAAACAGACGCGACTCCAGACAATCACTGGGTCAGGACCTTTAATGATAATAACTGTAAGCTGATGCAGTTGTGGTGAAAGCTGTAAATGCCATCACCATAATTGAAAACTGAAGTTCACCTGCCATGGATTTGAGATATTGCTAACCCTGCATTTATCCACAGGAATAGCGAGGAGTCCCGTGGCAGCACCTGCAGCAAATAGGGAAAAACTGACAACTCATTAATTATTGGCATTGGAAATGGCCAAATTTCAGGGACACCAGGCATGTCTTCTGCCACTGGCTGAGCATCCCCCGGCAGCCCCTGGGAGTGTCCCGGACTCAAACTGCCACCGGGCACAGGGAACAAGAGCCTGGGAGACTGTGCTTCCAGGTCAGGTCTGGGTTTGGGCTTGCGGCAGTGGCATCCCGCTCCCCAGGTGGTGGGGGGGTTGGAAAGAGCTAGTGGCCAACCCTGCCGCTGCTTGGAAAGTCCCTGCTGCACTGTGACCAGATCATGCATGCAGCAGCTGCCCCACCGCTTCACACACACTCCAGTAAGGAAAACTATTTAGTAGTAGCCATTTGTTTCAACTCCTTCCCTGATAGTCCTTCCTCCTTTGAACTTTCTTCCTCTTTCTGACTAGAGTTCCTGGGCTTTTATCAACGTATGCCCTAACTGTTCGTGGTTTCACTGGGGTGCCTTCTTCCTTTAGTAATTTACTTAACACCCTTTCGGTTTGGTTTCTACCAACTTCTGATCCGTAACAAAGACAACACAACACATCAAGACAAATCAAGACAAAAACACACTGTATCAATCTTTTCCATTTTCTCAAAATGGCCATCCTTCCTCTTGCCCTATCTGCTTCTAGGGATGAGCAGCTTTGTTCCCATCCTAACTATTTCTAGGGACAGGCAGCTTCCCTTGTCACTTACCCCCAAGCGTCCCGGGGCTCCCCGTATTGGCCACCATCTGCTGCAGTCTGGCTGAGCAAAATAACTGGGGGGGGGGGGTGACAAGCAACTTGTGAAGATTGAAACAGTGGAAGGAGCCACTTTATTATGGGACAGCAGAGGTATATATACCTAGCTAATTACACACAGCTTAACTTAATTAACATCATCTAGATACAGCAGTCAGTCATTAAGGAATCCTCATCATCTTAATGACTCATTGGCATTACTTCACAAACCACTCCTCCTGGCAAAGTGCCAGGCACCATCTTGACTTGATTGTGGCCCTCAACAAATCTTCCCTCGAGTTGCGTGAGGTCATTCATAGACAATGGGACATGTACCTTGATAATGCCCTCAGGTCCAGCAACCTCTCTTAAAAGGGCCATGGTTTGTGGGACTAGGAGCAGGTCCTAGTTTGGGGGAAACTAAAGGTGTCAGCTGAGTCAGGGGGAGCACCTGAGGGGCTGGATGGAGCCAATGGGGGAGGTCGGTAGGGAGGGGGTTCATTTGCCAGATAGATAGGGGTGAGAATGAAGAAGAGAAAAAGCCTCAACATCTTCTTCCACTTTTTCGAGCACTCGCAGAAGTTAAACAGATCTCTGAGAATTGTGGCATCTAGGGATCCTCCTAGGGACCATTGACTTTGATTGTCTAATTGACAGTAAGGCCAATCTTATGTGCAGAATTTAATAAGGGGGAGTCTGCAGGGAGGGAATAAGAAGCCCCCATAGGTCAGGAGAGGGACAAGGGTGGTTAAGAGAGAAAGAGAGAGAGGAGGAGGAGTGCCTGCTCTTCCACCCCTCAGTACCTCCTACTCATGAACCAGGCTCCAGAGAGTCCACTGTGACCATGAAGGTCGTGGTGGGGTGCGTTCTCTCCTCCAGATTGGGCATCAGAGGTTTGCCAGACAATCACAGTCAAACCCCCTGTGTATAGCCCATCTGAAGTTGGATACCCAATAGGGGAACTCACCTACTGAAGCACCGGTGTGGTGTGAGTAGTAGCAATGCTCGAAAGAGTGGACAAGGATGGCAAGCCTTGAGAGAGGGGACCCTTGAGCAGAGAGGCATTCCCCCTCCCAAGTTTTGGCACCAATGAAAGAACGATCAAGGCTTGCCTTAGAGAAAATGTTCGTTTATTGAGGAACAGCTCTGCATTTTTATAGAGTTGGGGGTGGTTTGACAATTGGCATGGGGTGCTTTTTGATTGGTGGGTAAGGATCAGGTGAGCCTGCAGGGCTAGTCTAATTGGTGGGTAAGGATCATGTGAGCCAGCAGGGATCATCATTGGATGGCAGGATCATGTGAGCCAGCAGGGCTCACCATTAGACAACAGGACATGTGAGACAGCAGGACTCACCATTGGACGGCTCTTCTTGGCGGACAGGGAAGTTAGTCTTTGGAGCCGGGGCGACTCCAAACAATACCTCATAAGAGGAGAACAGACCCAGAAATAGTTTCCCTGGGACTAAGATTTCTCAGCATGGAAAACACTCTTTTTTGTGTAGTCTGCCCATAGAGGCAACACTATTATAAAATGCTAAATTGAGAACATGTATAATAGAGTACATTTAGGTATTTTAGGTATATTATTTAAAAAAAAGTCACAAATAGTGTTTTTGCTATCACTTGTTACTGTGTTTTACTTTAAACAGAATCAAAATAAAGAGGGACATGATCATCCTTATTTGCTTAATATAAAGTACATTTCAAGTTTTTTCAGAGCATGGGAGTTAAAAGTGTAGTTTTCTTTAAAACTGAACTAAGTTTTATTTTGTACTAGCTGGGAAATTACCAAATCTGCATTTTTAAGTGTAAATATTACTATATGATGGTCAGTATGAAGTTTCTTCCACATGAGTGTTTCAGAGAAAATTAACCCATCGTGTATACTAACTATAGACTAAAATTAAAATAAACAAGAAACACACCCTCCAAAATTATCAAAATATCTATTTTTTTTAAATATCTTAATTGAATAACAAAAATATTCAGGGAAATCATCATAAAATGTATTAATACAAATGTCAATTTGAAAAAATAAGGAAGTGCAAGAGGTAAAAGCCTATTTATTTTTATTTTAACATTAGAGGTGAATTTAGCTATGTCATTACTATTAAAATAATATTAGGGAAACATAGTTATTGATCCCATGAAATAGTATGCATATTATTAAATACTTTTAAAGTATTAAATTAATGACATTGTTTGAAATACATAGGCTTTAAAAGATTGGACAAGAACAGATAATGTCAAATTATATTATCAACATAATGCTATGTTTGTAAATTGCAAATTTTATAGGTAAATATTTTAGACAAATATGTAAAAGAGGATTAAAAACATCAGCTTACAGTTGGAGTAATGTGACTAAAAGGTTAATATGAGAAAACAACACACTTGTTTAGAAAGCGGATAGTTGAGTTATTCTTAAAACAAGAGGACAAAGGAACCTTTATAAAATAATAACTAGGCTATATTTAAACTACAAAAATATGAAATGATATACATAATATTTATATGAAATGATCATAAGGAAGCTTAAATGAGAAGCACTGGTTGGGATAGTAAACAAGCAAATGAACAAAAAATCCAGGGATAAGGTGGAAGATAGACAGAAAAGAGAATGTCAAGATGAGAACAAAAACAAAAAACTAATTTTAGAGCCATGAACAGGGCGTGTACTAAATGACACTGATGTAGCACTTGATAAAAAGGTAATGTTCAAAGGACATTCAACAACTAAAAAAAAATTAAGGATTTCATTTAATGGTGAAATAATCTGAATAGACATTTCTCAAAAGAAGGTATACAAATTATAGACAAGCACGTGAAAAAATTCTCGTCATCCCTAGCTATTAGGAAAATACAAATTGAAACAGAATGAGATACCATTTCACCACAGTCAGAATGGCTGCCATAAAGACAGTTGAAGATAACAAGTGATATTGACAATGTGGACGAAAGAGAGCTTCTATAAATCATAAGTGGGATATGCCAAAGGGTACAGGCATAACAGCAAGCAATATTGTAGTTGTTGTAATAACAACAAAAAATGCATCAACTATATGATCCACCTATCTCTCTTTGGGGTTTAGATGTAAAGGAAATAAAATTAATGAATCAAAGAAATACCCACAGTCCTCTGCTTATTGCAGCACTTTTTAATGAACAGATATGTCCATAAGCAAAGGAAAGGATAACAAAAATTCTGTGTACATACACAATGAAATGGTATTTAGCAAGAAAATAAATGAAATGCTGTGTTTTGCCACCAAATGGAACTGAAAGATGTTATGTTAAGTGAGATAAGGCAGACACAGGAAGATAGATATAGCATGTCCCCACTCATGTGGAAGTTTCCCAAAAGTTTCTCTCAAGAAAGAATAAATTAGAACAGGGATTGATAGAAAACAGGAAAGGGTAGAATAGAGAAGGAATGGTGGGATTTTGAATAATTGGTACCAAAATATAGTTAGATGTGAGGAATAAGTTCTAGAGTTCTATGACATGGTGAGGTAACAACAGTTTAAGATAAATCAGCATGTGTTTTATGAAGAAATAGTTGAGTTCAAAGTCTCCAAACAGAAAGAACATATAAGGAGATGAATGGTGATTGCTGTTACACATTGTATATACATGTATTGAATTATCACACTGTATCCTATAAATGTGTACTCAGTATAAGTCAATTAAAGGAAAAAGAAAAAAATAACAAAAAGAACATTCAAAACAGAATGTCTTGCAAAATTTTTGGAGATCGTTTGTATAAACAATTCTGAGTAGACTTAACAAGGAACCAAGAAAAGTGGTACTGTCAGAAAAAAAATATGAGGATGATTGAAATAATTTCTGTATTTACTTTTTTTAGAATGTGAGATTGACCATTTTAAAAATACTTAAGGTTGTTATATAAGCACAGATAGATATTTTAAAAGTTGATTTTGTGGATACTTTATGTTCTTTTGTGTTTGGCTCAATAAAACACTAATAAAAACACATTAAGAAAAGTCCAAATTTATTTAAGTCACATAGGCCTTGAGCATAACCAACTTCCTCTCTAATTGCTTACATAGTGGCTAACTTTCGCTTCATTTTTGTAGTGTATGTTACCACATCTTGTTCATTTTTAAACCAAAATGAAAGCAACTGAAGATATCTTCTGTACATTGTAATGATCCTGGTTCATTTGCATTGTTTCCTTTTTTATTATCACCCATTTTGATTTCAAGATAGTTGTGTATATTTCCAATAGAAATTATGCAAATTTATTGTAACACTTACATTGAAAGGGCTGCTAGAGAAAATGTGGAAGAAATAACTTACAGATGACAAGATCTTCTGAAGTGCCAAGTGACTCTTCACTTAGGTTGTGAATATACTATTCAATTTTATGCTATTTTCTTTCTCAAACAGAATAGGTTTTGTGAAAGGTAAAATGCTTTACTCTCAACTCACCAGCAATGATAAGAAGCAAATTCATACAATCATGGTATAATAAGATGTTTCTTTCTCTCTTCACATCATACTTAGGGCGGTGAGAATGAGGATTTGATGACATTTTCTGCTCACTAACACATGGAAATCAACTGCAGCAATATATATATATATATATATATATATATATATATATATATATATATATATATATATAAAATTTTCACCAAGTCACTTACCAGGATTATATTGAATACTTTCATTACTTTTATGTGTTTTATAAGCTTGAGGAAAGATAGGCTTTACAAAAATATTCAAATTCAAGATGTATCCTTTTGGATATAAAGTAGTTGTGACCTTTATTCATAGAGATATAGCAATTAACTAATTAATATAGTAATTAATATTATCATACTGATAATAGAGAAAGTTCATTAATACCTTAAGAAGGTAGTGTGGTGAGAAAGGTCAGGAAAAGTCTGCCATTCAAGACAATCCAAGACAATCAGAAAACAACTGCATGACCCTCATAAACTTGAATATTCTTTCTGATATGTGGATGCTAACCCACAATAAGAGGATGGGGAGGGGAAGAATAGAAGTGCACTGGATTAGACAAAGGGGAAGGAAGAGAAGGGAGGGAAATGGGAATAGGAAAGGCAGTAGAATGAGTCAGACATAACTTTCCAATGATCATATGTGAACACATGACCAGTGTAACTTCACATCATGTACAACTACAAGAATGGAAACCTAATTAGAACGTTATACTCCATGTATGTAAAATATGTCAAAATAAAAACCTATAATAATTATAAGCTTTCTTTTCCTCTCTGTTTCTCTTACTCAGAATACACTCCTGTTTCAAGAGTAGAATTTTAGAATCACATAAAACAACTTGTATTTCTGAAAATTTTCTCTTTCCGCACATCTAATCTGTTTCTTTATTTCTGTATTTTTCATATTGCTTTGTATATCTGTGTGATATTGATTTAATGAATATTTTATTAACTGGAAGAATTTACAGCAATGATTATTTGGTAACAAATTATTAGAAAAAAATATGGGTCTATTTCAGGCTAATTGTCTTAAGATAATTGAATACACTTTTTTTTTAGGTTTTTAGTTGTCAATAGATCTTTTATTTTATTTATTTATTTTTACTTAGTGCTGAGGATTGAAAGCAGGACTTTGTGCTGAGGGCTTCACACATGCCAGTTAAGTGCTGTAACACTGAGCCACAATTCCAGCCCTTGAATACACTTTTGACAATAGTGGATATGTTTAACTGAAGACTCAAAATAGAAGATAACTATGATTTAAAGTAAAAGGGAAAAAAATGTAAAAATAAGTCTTAACTTTATTTCGTTAAGACATTAATTTTCTATTTCTTAAAATATTTCCAAAATTTCATTTTTATTATATCTCCAGTATTAATTTATAATATCTAGATCCTCTTTCATTTTTGCCAGTGTCCTTTTGAATACTTCACAGAGAAAAATGTCTGAAGTCAGAAGAAAACTACTTCACTTTTCCGTCACTTTGAGAAATCTTTTATATCCTCTTTCTGTAACTTCCATATTTCTTCCTGTAAAAGAATAGTTGTCTATATTTCTATCTACAATCAATACAGGCTTCAATTTCTGCTTAAATATCATCTTTTACATCATTTAAAAAATCTTCAAGACTCCAAGTACTCTCCTTTTGTTGCATCAACATTTTGTTGAGTTTTATTTTTACTATTCTTATAGATACAATAAAAATTTCATTCTATTCTTTCTGCTTCATTTTAGACTCCTTTTCACAGCAACTGAAACAGTTTCTATACTTAGAATTTCTTATTTTTTCCTTCACCCATTGTTATGGGCTTTTTACAGATAACACTGAAGTAAGTTTTATCAACATGACTAATGCAAGTAATCAAATTTCAGTCTGTATTTGTGTTCATCAGTAGTAAATCCCAGCTGAAAATGAGACAAGTGACATCTGGCTATATTGGTAATGATAAATCAATCTCTCTCTCTCTCTCTCTCTCTCTCTCTCTCTCTCTCTCTCTCAGGCATCCCTCTGTGTAGTCAACCAACCATGGAACAAAAATATTAAGGAACAAATTGTCTGTATTATGTATGTACAGACTTTTTTCTTCATTATTATTCCCTAAACAATATGACATATTTACATAGTATTTACTTGTATGAGGTACTGTAAGTAATCTAGAGGACTTAGAGAGTTGGGATGATGTGCACAGGTTATATACAAATGCTCCTTGATTTCACATAAGGGACTTAAGCAGCCACTGACACTCATTGTCTGTAAATACTGACAGACACTTGTACATTTTCATCAAGACATAAACTAAAAATGTGGATTTTTTTTTCTCTAAAAAAGTCTATTCTACCACATTCATGGGGCTAAGAAGAAGAACAGTAACAATAAAAGCAGACTTTCTAAATGTAATAATTGCAGCATTACCATCAATTCAACATGTGGACTCACTAAGTGTGTGTGAAGAAGTTAGTGCTCTATCACTCAGGGTTACCCCTCATTCATATATTAACTGATGGCCATTGTCATCAGTACTGATAGTAGAGATAACAAATTGTAGATTCCTCTCACAGTTCACTTTACTATTGATTCCAAATTCATATTAGTAAGGGCTCTTAATTAAGTAGTGATGTTGCCTCTAGTGAATAAAAAAAAAAGGAAAAGAATATCAGATGTCAGGGCTGGGATTGTGACTCAGCTGTAGAGTGCTTGCCTAGCATGGTGGGACCCAGGTTCGATCCTCAGCACCACATAAAAATAAAGGTATTGTGTTGTGTCCATCTATACCTAAAAAAATAAATAATTTTTAAAGAATATCAGATGTCTAAAAATTGCCAAGATATCCAAGTGGTTGCCAAATCATTCTTACAAGACACATAGCTGGGAACTTGCATGAAATTACCTTCCTGTCTCACAATTACTTGGGAGGCTGAGGCAGGAGGATTGCAAGTTTGAAGACACCCTTGGTACTTAGCAAGATCCTGTCTCAAGTATAACAAAGAAAAGGGCTAGGAATATCAGTTAATGAGAGAACACCCCTGGGATCCCCAACACTGGGATCCCCTCCAAGTACCTCCACAAACTTTGAGTAATGCAGAAAACATTAGTTCTTTACTGTGGAAGCTGCTACTAACACAGCTTCTGCTGTTGCTTGAGGAGCTTAGGCTCAATACAGAAGCCATTGCTGCAGGAAAGAATAATCAGTTGTAGTAGTTTGGAATATTTTTTAATATTTATTTTTTAGTTGTAGTTGGACACAATACCTTCATTTCACTTATATATTTTTAATGTGGTGCTGAGGATTGAACCCAGGGCCTCGTGCGTGCAAGGCAAGCGCTCTAATGCTGAGGCACAACCCCAGCCCCAGGATTGGTTTTGTTTTCAACAAATCTCTTAAATCAAGGTCCAGAGCTTGTGTCCCTAATTTCAAGAGCATTAGTTCAGTTCCCATGTTATTGATGCAAGTGAATGAAGAAAATTTATTATTTGTTACTTTAAAAAAATATTTAAATTTGGCAATATAAATTATATTACCTAGTTGCAAAAGGAGGGAAGATATTTTTGGTGATGGATAGCCAGATTAATCTACATCTTATTGGCAATATACCATTGCTCTCATAAAACAAAATAAAACAAACAAAAACAGGCAGCTCACCTGAAGATCACAATCATCATGCACTCTAAGACTAAAAATCCTAGAGTTATCTTGGACCTCTCCTCATCCTGCACATCTTCTCAGGTTTATTTGAAAACCTTCTTGCTTATACCACTGTAAGCCTTCTTCAAGCCCAATCTTTGGACTCCAGATACAGTGTCCTTTGGTCTCTAGGCCTGCACTGCTGCTTCCTGGCAATCCATCTACTTCACAGTAGATGAAAGGTTTTTAATATGTTCGGATAATGTCAAGTTGTTGTCATGTTTAAAACCCTCTCATGAAAGCAGAAAAACTTTGTAATTTCTTACCATAAATACAAATTCCACCTCATTTGTCTCCTCTCTGGTTATCTGCCCTTATTTAATTCCAATTCTGTACCCTCTTTCCCTTTGTATTTCTAAGGCCCTCCTTCTTTTACTGAAAAATTAATTTTTTATTGGCTTCTATCTTTTGGTGAGGTCAATTAGAGGCCAACATTTCTCATTTACCATTCATTAAGAATAATCACAGTAATGCCCACCCAATTTTATTTTCTTCAAAGAATTATTAAAGAGGTAAAGGTCCTTCCTTTCTCATCCTCATCAATGTAGCCATCATACCTATAATAGTGCCTAAAATACAGTAGAACTTAATAAACCTTTTTTATTAACTTCATAAGTCTAAACTACAAGTCTTAATGATAATGTTGTCCATTATCATCAAATAAAAGTTGATACAGTAGATATTGGTACAGTTATAGAAATTCACTTTTAATAGCTCATTATGGAGTTGTATCCCCTTACCTGTTCTGCACCATTTATTATTTTTGAGAAATTAGATACTATATAGTGCATATTGAAAATAATATGAATATTCTTTTAAAAATTTTTCTACACATCAAAATTAATATATAAAAATTTTGCATGTTTAATTAATAATCTGAATAATTATATTATTCTTGTGTATACATACATATATATTATGCTTGTATCTAAAACATATCCTTATATTATATTATTCTTATATTATCCCAGTACACAAAATGAAAAGAATGAGAAGTGAATAACAAAGATGATATTTGAGGTCTTATCCTATACTCATTCTATGAGCATCTTAAGTGATTCTAAACAACTTGTAAAGATCTCATTTTGTCACATTTTGCATTACTTTCAATTCTTTGAAAGTAGATAAAAAATATTCACTTACCAAACTTATAGATGACAGCTAATTAGAATTAATTTAAATATAATAAATAATACAATATAGTCAAAGACACATCAAAGCAGAAGAAAATTATCATGACTTCAACAAGATTAAACTTAACAGGGGAAATAAAAGAAAAAGTATTCAGATTCAGGATATCATCAACTCAATTTGAATCTTTACTCTTGAGAAAAAATATGCTTTACAGGGAAATTAAGTCTTTATTTTAATAAAAACTTTTGTGTAATCTATTGACATAGAATTATCCCTAAAAGCAATGGCCTGACCCCATCTGGGATACATTTACAGGAAGAAAACAATGCATTTTAGAATAAGGTTTGACTGCATAACATATGCATAAAAGGAAAATACATTGATTTTAAATTGAATGGCATATGAATATTGCCAATAGTCTCTATAATTTGAGTAGTCAGAAGAAACTCTATAGAATGCAAAGTTAGTATGGAAATATCACCCTCATCCTGAATAATATATACAATTAATATGTGATAATAAAAATAAATTAATTTTTACAAAGAGTGCAAGTTTAGCAGGAGGAGGATGTAAGTTTAATAAAAAAAAATTATAATGAAACTGGCCCCCCAAAGAACTATCTGCCCTTATCAGTTAAAGTAGCAAAAGGACGATCTTTCTACATCAGAAATGGGACAAACTAGAATTCATCAGTCACTCAAACAAAATGCTGTACTTCTGCCATTCACTGATTTCAAAAACAAAACAAAGACAAAAAAAATGGGTAAATAACAGCATAACATTGGAAAATCCTGTTTATGGCTTAGGAGATATTTCAATATAGCAAGATATTCCCTACAGCTTTTAGATGAAGTGAAATGAGTGTTGGATGATCAGGTTATTTTCTGAACAGAACCCTTTACTAACTAGGTTAGAACTGAGGAATCTCATTGTTTAATTTTGTGTAGGAGTCAGACACAGGCTGCTCAATGGATATGTGCCTCTGCCCAAGAAGAGAACACATAAAAATGTGACAGCTTGTGTAGTTTATCACAGTGTGTGGGTGAGGGTTATGGTACTGGCAGGAAAACTGAAATGAAATAAAATGATTATTTCCTACAATTAATTCTGTGAGGTAATGTTCACTTGAAATTGAGACATTATTAATTTATAAATAAGGCCAGTAAAATGCAAGTTTTAATAGTGTATTTTGTTATCTTAAAGAAATGCAGCAACAATTCAAAATTTAAGAATTTTCCTGTCTAAGTTAGGATGTTTGCAAAGAGTTAACATACTCCTCTCACTCTGTATTCCAAATTACTTCTGAAAGTAATATCCATATTGCACCTTGAAGGAAGGCCTAAGCAGTAAACTTTAATGGTTGCCTGAGTTGGCAATCATTTGATACAGACAAGACACTGCACTGGAAATTGCCCTATAAATAAGATCCCTTACAGAAAAATTAAAATGGAATTCACATTATTGATGTTCACTAGCAGCCATAAGAAACACAAGGAAACCAGGAAGTGGCACTTGTTTTAAGTCGTTCTCAGAGGCACCTGAAGGACGCCCTCAAAGTCAGCTTTGATCAATGGTGAAAAATGGTTTGTCCAGCATTTGGAGTGGCCTTTAATGTATTTAGAAGCCTTAAGGAATTTGGCTACTGAATAGGAATGATCTAGACATTAGGTGCTCCACAACATATTTTTTTTTAACTGCATGGGCCATTAATTCACCAATATAGAGATTTCCTGCAGAATGAAGGGCTTACCATCCTTGCTGGTCCTCTACCTCCTCTCCTCCACGCCCTTGTGTTGATTTTTGCATTTACTTCATCTTTAGGACTTATGTGCTCTGAAAGTTTCCTGTTATTTGGACTGGAGGAAAGCAGATTTACAATATTGTTCTATTAACCAATTGCATAACCCTCTTTTCCAGATCTGCAGGTTGATGTGAGAACTAAGACTTGAAATTACAGTCCTTGTGTTGTGTTGGTTTTCTGTATGACATAAATGGCTGCTGTGATATTTAGTGATTGCTTATATTAAGTTGTTCATGTGGAAAAGTAAATATGCACATGAACATATAAACAATTATACTATAACTCTAGGAAAGACACAGAACTCTGAGAGAACCAGAAGGTGAGAGAATGAGGACAGGAAAATTGCAGGGAAAAGAGTAGGAAAAAAAACTGTAAGGAAGCAAATGGGAAAAATAAGAAAAGCAGAAATGCACAAAATTATACAAAAATTGTCTTTTGTACCAGATATCACCTTTAGATTGGGGACAAGTGAAATAAATTATTAATGGCAGCATAAAGATAAATATGTTAATAGGAACTCATTTTGATCACATCAGCACGACTGAAGCATTTCCATTTTCTACAAAAACATAAGAAAATAATCAGTGCAAAATGAAAATTAATGGGAAATAGAACAAAGACTACTGACATCAGAGTTCAGCCCAGTGCTGCCTCTAACCAGGTGTTCCCCCCTGAGGAAGGCTTAGTGCCAGCTTCACCTCTGAGAAACCTGACACCAGGGAAAATAAGAATGATAAATACTATAAATGAATTATTTAATATCGTGTCTTAACATGATAATTGTTATAATTATTAGTAATACAATATAAATTCTAATATTTTGTAAGATTTAACTCATTAAAAATAGTTGAAGACATGAGTTGAGATTATAATAGATTGAATTTATGACAGAAATGAAATACAGAAAACATGAAATATAGAGTTATTAGCTGTATGAATTTTTACCAGATACACAATCTTTCTGATATTCGGATAGTTCATCTGTAAAATAGTGATGATAATACCATCAGTGCCTAAGGAAATAAATAAATAGATGGCAGTAAACAAAAATTTTCCTGTTATCTGGATAATTTATAGATTTCTATCCTTAAGAAAAAACACACAAATATGCCCCAAGTTATTAAAATCGGATTTTATATCAAGAACCATAAAGTTCACCACCTAGAGATTGTAAAGTGTGTGCAGTATGAGGCAAGGATCAGATCAGACAAGCAGCAAGGACTGCATCATAGACTGGATCTAGGTGTACTTTGTACTCTATTTGAACTGATGACTCTGGTAAAACAGTTTCTGTCTCATCCATTCTCATATTAGTTTACCTGCTTAGTAGTGTGTGAGGATACCTATGCTGATGACTGATTGCAATAAGATTATTTACATGTAAATGTATGTTCAACAAATTGAAAAAAAATGTTATGCAAATACTGACAAATATCAAGAGGAATGTATAAAAAGGAGGAGCACAAATATCTAAATGTCTTTGGTAGAAAATTTTTTTAAATGCCAGAAAGTTTATAAGAAATTTTAGTAGAATAACTGAACAATAAGTGACTGTTATTTATAGAATATCAAGAATCAAAGGGTGAAAGAGGAAATACCTACTACTTAAGGCAAGGAGAACCTGAAATATGCCTTCTTCCTGTTCTCAATAATAAGTGAATTTGGGCTCCTAGAAATGTCAATGCTCTGTTTCTGAAAGAATTGCGTTCCATTATATCATTGATTTCTCATTTAGAAGTAGTCTATAATTTCTGTTCTTTATTTATTAGATTTACCTTATTAATCATATTCAGTTGTAGTGTAATGTAGTGTGAAGAGTATGAAACATTTCCTGTTTTGGTCACTGCCTTTTGATAAGAAGTTTTCTGCTCAAAGGACTATAGTGTGCTAAATTGTATTGGCCTATGGTACTTCAAGTTGAAAATCAAATGTAATGAAAAAGTAATACCCTTTTTTCTATGACAAAAACTTCACAGTCTGTTACACAACAGTGAAACCCTGAACTGTATCTGAGGTCAACATTTAGACTCACATGGAATTTACGTGCCCTAATTTGTGCAAAGATGAGGATGCCTAGATTACTTTAAGGTTAGAAAATAAATACCTCTCTGGAGATTGATGGACTGAAGGGAAAAAGTTTAAATTAAAGCTTACCTATACACAAAAAACATACTTAAATGTTATATTTCTTTTCAGATGAGATTTAAAACAAGTAATACTAAATATCATTCAGGTAAAAATTCAATGTCTTGCTCAATCTTGCTTGAATTTAGGGATTTAAAATTGCAAAAGGATCCATTCTGGAGACAATTCTGAGATTATTTGTAAACTAGACTTGACTCTTTGTGATAACATCAGTCCTGTGTCTTTATCATTTCAGTCAGGAACTTGTGCTCCAAATAAAAAAAAATAAAAGTGGACACTCTGAGGAACAAATGACAACACTTTAAACAAAAGCTTGAAATTAGCAGAAAATAAAGTTTTAGGACCTGTCAGAAATTTCATATGTCTAAATGCAGTGTCCAATGCAATTTTCATATAATACTTAGATGAAGTATTATTAAACAGTTTTACTAGAGAAAAAATATGATCAAATGTATTTGTAAAACATGAAGTTCAAATAATTCCAATAGACTTCTTTCAACAAAGGACTTCCCAGAGCCTACATAGCAATATCTCATTTCTGAATTTCAGGAGGAATGTAAAAAAAGCAGAATTTTCCAAACTTACTATAAGAAGATGCTTAAAAAGGCACCCTAGTATTCTATTGTTACATATTTTAGAGAAGGAATTGATTAGAGACATGTAAATTTGTCGGGGAAATGTGATCCCCAAGGCTAGATATGAGTGTAATTGTGAGTTTATGAAAGCTTTAACTTACTACACCAAAGAATTTGGATTGTATAATTTTGGAAATTTTAGTATGTAAGAATAAGCTTAGCTTCCTTTATGAGAGGGAAAACCTAACAGAAGATAAAGCAAGTGGATATTTTTATGATGTAATTAGAAGTTTAGATTAGATCATTAATTTCTTGGGGTGCATATATAATTATATATATACATTTCATCCAAGTATATATGCATGTGTGTATACATACATTTGAATCCATGTATGTGTATGTAATTATTGTCTATTCATCATGATGTCTGAGATATTTTATATTATTTTTATATTGTATTAGCATTATATATTATATATTCTACATTACATATTATGGGTAGATATACTGTCAACACTTGGCATGGAAAAACCCATAGCAAAATCCATTGATCTATTATATACTCTGTCATTCTTCACATTCACTGCAGGTAAGCATTACCAACTGTCCATTAGTATGTAGCAACAATTACAATGAGTTTTAATGTTAATTCCTCTTACATTTTTTTGCTTACATAAATCTATCTCAGATTAAGTAAAGAGGAGACCACATAATGTTATAAATATCAGAAGGTTGGTTCAATTGGTGGCTATATTGGGAGAGAAGAGTTATTTTAAACCATTCTGGAAATCATGAATACTACTGTGGAGAAAAGCCAGACAGGGCAAAAGAATATTGTGAGACACCTGAGTTTTCTGGAAAATGATAAAAATAGCAGTGTATATAAATATGCAGCAGCCAAAATAAAATCCGAAGAATCCACTCAGCAATGTGAGGAGGAAGTGAGAAAACACCATCCATTAACCTGAATAGTCTCTCATCAGACACCAAACTTGCTGGTTCCCTGATGGAGGACTTCCTAGCCTCTACAATTCTGAGATATAAATGTCAGTTATTTATAAGCTGGCGAGTAAGAAGTACATGTTTATAAAATCTCAAATTGTCTAAAACTTTGAGCTACAGATATACTTGAAAATTTAATGGGAAAACTCTACTAAGGCAAATTAAGTAGAATTTGATATTATTTAAACTCTTCCTTATTCTCAGAATTTATTCATCCACAAAATATACACACTTGAAATAATGTATCTAATACCTGCTCATAACTAGCTTGATAAATAAAATAATGTTGCTGCTAAGAAATGAGAGCAGACTATGAATCCAATATCATCTAGGTTTAACTCAGAAGAATATTTTCTGTTTTACAATGACTTTTCTTTCTAGGATTCAAATACAAGGTTTGAATTGATTTCATAGACACAATGCCTTTGAGAAGATAACATTTATGGGTTTCAATCTTCAAATTTTAAATGTTTTGTTTAGAGAATACTGAGAACAATTTGGTGTATATTTTTTACTTAAGAATTTGTTGAAGAGACCAAGAAGAAGTAAAAATACATTAATTAAATTAATTTTTCTTGTGAATGCTGTCAAAAATGAAAACTTTTTTGTATGATAATAGAATAAATTTAGGAATATCACTGAGCATCTCAGAATGATTTTGATAATTTAAAATGTAAAAGATATTTAAAGCAATGATAAGTCATCAATTTAAAATGTTTATAATTTTTACATCTTGTGGTATAATATCTTTGTACAACTTAGCATTAATTAAATATAGCTTCTGTAGTAGAATATGAAAAGAAGTCAAAATGCAAATAATGCATTTTTACATTAATGTTCATTTATTTTCTAAAATCATAACAGAAACCAAAGGACTCTGTGAGTTCGACTTTGCTTCATAGGTTTTGAAATTTTATTACATATCAGGAAGAATTCCCAATTATATGTATACTAAATAAAATTTAAAATTCTCTCATTTTAAGAAATTAAAGATTTCATAATTGAAATGATATATGTAATTACATATACACATATAAACTATATATAATACACACAATTACATATGTATAATCATGTCTGAATTTTATTTCATTATTAAAAAAGAGCAAGTCTTGTGTGGTGTCTCAAATAACTTTCATTCCCGCAACTATTTAAATGGATAAATAGGTATCCATCCATTTCTAAAAAAGGAGGGAGAAGTAAATGGGTGGAAGAGTCAGAAAAGAAGGGAAAAAGTGGAAGGTAAGAAAAGAAGGGAAAAGGAGAGATATTCAAGGACCAAATGATAAAGTTAAGGATAAATTTTTGATGGTATTTATGCTCCCAAGAAGAAAATTAAGAAAATGATTTTTGGAAAACACATAGTAATTGTTTCTGATTAAGCAAGATATTAGAACATTTAATTTTTACCAAAATATTTCTGGAGGATATTTTCATATTAATGACAATTTTTTTCATATGAAAGAATAAGACATAATGCAACACATGAAACTAAGCTGTGATTCTATAACATACTTGTGTTTCTGATTATGAGAATCATAAGTAATGAAACTTTAGTATTTTGTTTTGGTTATGACTATAATATCATAGTTTAGTCTTACATGTTGCCTATTTATAAACAAGCTCTGTATCTAGCAATTTAATTTTTTTATAAAAGTTAATTACTATTAATCAGTGTAGCAGTCAGAAAGTTAGGTAACATCAGGTAAGCCCACTAGCAGGAAAATATCAAATTAATGCAGCAGTGTACCTAATGCCAGTCCAGCATATTTGAAAATTCATTTTCTCATTTCTGATACGCATATGGTTTCAGATTGCTTTTCATATAAATCTGTGAAACATTGTTTGGCATGTGAAGATTTTCCCATCTGGAAGATTGTTTATAAAACTCATTTTCTATGATTTAATGAAACTAGAAACACACCAGCAAGAACAGTTTTAACTTTGTATTCCAACATTGGTAGGTGTTAAAATCACTTGTATGTTTCATAATATGTGCCTAATTTTACAAATGATTATTTTCTGTTTCAGTTATTTTAATTTGGTATCATGACCCTTGAATATAATCCATGACATTATAAATCAAGAAAATACATGTTTTACAAGTTTTCAAACACAAAACCACCTTTCCCTAAACTCCACCTCCCATAAAATTTCCTGGTTCAGAAAAACTGAATGTCTTGGGAAAAAAATGATTATGTAGTTTCCTGGAAGCTGTTGCTGGCACTGCATAAAATGAAGGATAGATTATATAATTCAAATGTACCAAAACAAATGATATTTTTGGAATTAAATTAGAATTTTATTGCTTTCTCTGATCATTTTGGAAACTGTTGTGTAATAAAAGATTATTACCATCCATGCATATACTGTAGCATCTCTCAAAATGAAGACACTGGAACAGAAATTGTCCACTAGCCTCTACTCAGAAATAAATAAATGAAGTTTTCTGGAAATTATTAATGAGAATATTATGTAAAGATAGCATGGGTACATAAATGTTTTATTTTCACAAAAATTAGTTAATAGACTACTCATATAATCATGTGTCTTTGAGTTAAAGAGACTAATATGGTCCATGATCTTTCAAATTTCATATTTCCAAAAAGTGTATGGTTAGGCGGGCTGGGGTCATGGCTCAGTGGTAGAGTCCTTGCCTAGCATGTATGAGGCTCAGGATTCGATTCTTAGCACATCATATAAATGAATAAAGATACAGTGAAACTAAAAATATATATTTCCCAAAAAATATGTAGGGTTAGTGGCTGGGATTGTGTCTCAGTGATAGAGCACTTGCCTGGTATGTGTAAGGCACTGGGTTCCATTCTTAGCACCACATAAAAAATAAATAAAATATTATTTAAAAACCCAAAGGTATTGTATATTTAGTTGTATCTTACAACCAAAAAATTAAAGTTTATGGTTAGAAACTTATATCTGTGATCAAATGAATGAGGATTTGATTTAAGCCACTAATAACCAATTGCTACATAATTTCCTGTTCCTTTACAAGCTATCAAATGTAATAAACACATTTTAGCAGAAAAACTAAACTGCAATCCACCTAGATATAAAAATTGAGAGCAATTTGGAAAAAACATCCATTGTATTGAGTTATAATAAATAAATAATAAAGGAAAAAATAAGTTCAAAATTTATATATAGTATACTTGACATTCCTCAGTGTGTTTTACCTTTGGGTTTATATGTTCTTCACCTGAACACAGGTACTTTAAATATTATCTAGATTGTGTGTGTGTGTGTGTGTGTGTGTGTGTGTGCGTGTGTGTGTATGTATGTAGTGTATATATATATATATATATATATATATATATATATATATATATATATATAAAATAGATTCATGCTTACATACTAATCTATCATAAGTATAATATTAAAATGGGACTAGAATTCTGCTTTCAAATATGGTGGCTGTTAACCATATGTGACTAATGAGAAATGAGAAGGAGTTGGTAATATATCTTATTCCTTTTATTTTTTTGTTTTTATATATAAAAACATGAAAATGTGAATATTAACATCAGACTATGTCCTATTTTGATATGTGCATACAATATATATAATGTTTAAATAAGAGAAAAATACTTATGTCCTCCAATACTTATTTCTTTAGATCAAAAAGCTTCAAAATGTCTTAACTAGTTTTTTTTATCTGTACTCACTCTATTATTTGACATCACTGAACTTTATGCTCATAACTAACTGTGTCTCAGAAATCATTATTCAATCTTTCCTCACCATCCCACCTCTACTTTCTACCTAGCCTCTGGTATCCACTGTTCCAATTTTAATTTCTCTAACATCACATTTTTCAGATTCCATGAATGAGGGAGATAATATGAAACTTGTGTTTATGTTCCTGGCTTATTTCACTTAACATTATGGAAAACCATATAAAGACTCTTAAAAAACCTAAAAATAGAACTACCATATAATCTATCAATCCCACAAGTGGGCATACATGAAATTGGTATGGCAAACAGACATCTGCATTCTCATGCTCATTTGCAGCACTGTTCACAGTAGCCAAGAAATTGAAACTGCCTAAATGTCTATAAATAAATGAGTGGATAAAGAAAATATATGAATAGACACAATGGAACCCTATTCAGCCATAAAAGAGATCCAGATACTGTCATGTGTGACAACATGGATGGAACTAGAAATCAATGTGTTTACTGAAATGAACCTGTTCATTTATTCTTTTAAAATGTTAATTATGTTGACATAATAACACCTTTAATACATGTTTAAATTTAACATTACTAAAATAAAATTAACATTCTTATAATATTTTTGTATCTCCAGGTTAAAGAGCAGAATCACAATAATTTATTTAAAAGATAATCTGCTTGTCAGAGAAAATAATCAGCCTTGATTTTTTGGCTTTGTCTTATTTTGATTAATATGATATTCTTCAGCTCCTTTCTTTTGCTGGCAAATGTCATAATTTCATTCTTCTTTAAGGCTGAGTAATATTACATTGTGTATATGTACTATATTTGCTTTATTCATTCATCTGTTGAAGGGCTCCTAAGGCTGAGTAATATTCCATTGTTTATATGTATCATATTTTCTTTACCATTCATCTGTTGAAGGGCACCTAGGTTAGTTCCACAGTTTAGCTATTGTGAATTGAGCTGTTATAAATATTAATGAATCTGCATTACTGAAGTATGCTGATTTTAAGTCCTTTGGGTATAAGCCGAGGAGTGGAATTACAGGGTCAAATTGTTGTTCCATTTCAAATTTTTTGAGGAATCCCCATACTGTTTTCCATAGTGGTTGCAACAATTTGCAGTCCTATTAGCAATGTATGAATGCACCTTTTCACCCACAACCTTGCCAACATTTATTGTTGATTGTATTCTTGATAATTTTCATTCTGATTGGAATGGGATGGAATTTCAATGTAGTTTTAATTTTCATATCTCTAATTGCTAGAGATATTGATATCATTTTTCATATATTTGTTGACCAATTGTATTTCTTCTTTGAAGTGTCTTTTCAGTTTCTTTACTCATTTATAATTGTTGGGTTTTTTTTTTTTGAGGGGGGAGGCACGGGGCTGTGCAGGGTGTTAAGTTTTTTGAGTTCATTGTATATCTTGGAGATCAGTGCTCTATCTGAGGTGGAGGTAGCAAAATTTTTATCTCATTCTGTAGACTCTACCTTCGTATTATTGATTATTTACTTTGCTTAGAAGATGCTTTTTAATTTGAATCCATCCGAGTTATTGATTCTTGATTATCTTCTTGCACTTTATGGGTCTTATTAAGGAGATGAGTTCCTAAGTCAACATGATAAAAATTTGGACCTACTTTTTCTCCTATGAGATGCAGGGACTCTGATCTATTGATTAAGTCCTTGATACACTTTTTAATATTTATTTTTTAGGTGTAGATGGACACAACACAATGTCTTTATTTTTTTATGAGGTGCTGAGGATTGAACTCGGGTCCAGCCCATGCTAGACGAGAACTCTACTGCTGAGCCACAATCCCAGCCCAAGCCCTTGATACATTTTGAGTTGAGTTCTGCTGCCCAGGGTGAGAGATAGGTGTTTAATTTCATTTTGCTTCTATGGATTTCTAATTTTCCTGGTACCATTTGTTGAAGAGGCTATCATTTCTCTAATGAATGTGATTTGTGCCTTTGTCTAGTTTGGGATAACTGTATTTAAGTGGACTTATCTCTGTGTCTACTATTCTGTATCATTGGTATACATGTCTGTTTGCGTGCAATACCAGGCAGTTTTTGTTATTAGGGTTCTGTAGTATAATTTAAGGTCTCCATCATATACAATGAGAAGAATGGAAATTTATACTCCACTTATGTATGATGTGTCAAAATGTGTTGTTCTGTCATGAATATCTAATTAAAACAAATTTTTAAAAGCCCTAAAAATGATAAGTATCTTAGTTGGCTATACTTTTTTAGTTAAAACCAGGAAACACTTCCTGTCATGAAACCCAGTTCTGATGGATCACACAGAAGGGGTTGGTGTTACAGTCAGAGCTTCACTAAAAAAGAAATAGAAGTAAAAAATGAAAATTGGATTATTCATGCTAAAATTACCTTCCATGAAAAGTGGAAACTGGGAGAGAGAAGAAGTGAAAAATAACTAAATTATTATCACCAGATTTCTATAGGTTACTTTTGTTGTGTCAGGAAAAAGGCATATGTAAATTCCATTATCATGCTCATTACAACTGACTTATTTAGGAATTTTGAATGTTATTTCTCTAATTTTAGTTTCTAAGAAGGGAAAATAAGTGGTTTAATGTCTACTTGGTTGCATGTAACTTTAGCATGAGTGATTCCATTTTTATTTTTAGCCAGGTGTTTTCGAGCATAATACAGGTTAGTCTAAAATAATAGCCTTCTGTAATTTTTATTTTACATAGAAGAATATTAAAATATTCCACCTCTGGCTCATGTATTTTGATTGGACATTACTGACCTAGAGTGTTTCTCAGAAGTCATTAGTTTAGTGAATTGAAAAATACACAATTTTTTAAAATAATTACTATTTATGTATACCTTGATGTGTAATCTGCATTTCTGCCTATTATGCTATTTAGAACTAGAGCTGAAATTATAGTTAAAGGAGAAGAATAAAACTGTATGTGATTGAGTATGCACTTGTATATTTTGGGGGTATACTGACTTTATTGATATCCTATATATTAAGACAGGGATTTGGTACCCCCCTCAAAAAGTTCGAAGTTTCTCTCTGATAGGGAGATGCTAACACATAAAAAATAGCACGAAGAGAGAAGGTTGGAGGATAAGACAAAGGGGATGAAAAAAAGGGAAGGAGGATAGGAGTATGAAAGAGAGTGGAAGGAGTCTGATATAACTTCCCTATGTTCATATATTAATACAGAACCAGTGAAACTGCACATCATGTACAATCAAAAGACTGGGATCCCAATAAGAAAAAGATATATTCCATGGATGTACAGTATGTCAAAATATACTCTACTCTCATGTATATCTAAAAAGAACAATTAAAAATGTAATCACTGGCTCTAAGAAAGGAAAGGGTTTTAAAAATGGAAGCCAGGCACAGTGGTGCATGCCTGAAATCCCAGTGGGTCAGGAGATTGAGGCAGGAGGATCCCAAGTTCAAATCCAGTCTCAGCAAAAGCCAGGTGCTAAGCAACTCAGTGATACACTGTATCTAAATAAAATATAAAATAGGACTGGGGATGGTGCTCAGTGGTTGAGTGCCCCTGAATTAAATTCCTGGTCCTCCCCCTCACCAAAAAAAAAAATAAAATGAAATAAAATAAAAGACAACAAAAAATGTCTAAAATCCATGTCATTGAATTACCAAGCATAGAGTAGAAATTTCATATAAATACAAAGCAGAATAGTGTTTAGCAGAAGCTAGGAGTGTACAGGGCTATTGAGAGAGAATGGTCAACTCATAAAATATATTTTAGTCAGGAAAAATAAGTTCTGGTATTCTATTGCTCAGTAGGGTGACTAGAGTTGACAATATTGTATTATATATTTTTAAAATAATACAAACATAGGATTATGAATGTTCTTAACATGAAGAAACAACAAATGTTTGAGATGAGAGATATGCTAATTACTCTGATTTGAACATTATACAAGGTGAAAAGCAAAACATCACACTAGTCTGGTGCAGTGTAACACACCTGTAATGCCAGTGGCTCTGGAGGCTGAGGCAGGGGGATCCCAAGTTAAAAGCCAGCCTCAGCAATGGCAAGGCACTAAGCAACTCAGTGAAGCCCTGTTTCTAAATAAAGTGCAAAATAGGGCTGGGGATGTGACTTGGTGGTCAAGTGCGCCTGATTTCAATCCCAAGTACCAAAAATAGAAAAAAGAAGTCACATTTTTTTGGTGCCAATTATTAAAGATAAAACTTTAAAAATAGTGTAGAAGTAGTGTTAGGAGTAAAACAAATACTGAGTATTTTCAAGGAATTATAAAAGATTTCAGGGCACAATCTCAAAAATCTTGTTTATTCCTATGCAACTTAAATGCATAAAAACATAATAAGGTAGATTATAATAATATGTAAGAAATGAAACAAAGTAAAACAAACAAAAGCAGACAAATGTAAAATATAAGGAATAAAACCTGACAAACCAATATCGCTCTATTTAATATACTACTGATGCTCCTCGACTTAAAATGGGCTTACGTTCTGATAAATCTGTTATAAACTGAAAATATCATTAGTTGAAAATGGATTTAATATACCCAACCTGCCATTTATCATGGCTAAGCTTTGCCGTCATTCATGTGCTCAGAATACTTACTCTGCCCTAAATTGGACATCATGAGAAAAGCACCAAAACATTTATTACTACCTTGAGGAAAGAACAACATACAAAATTCAAAATATAGTCTTTACTGAATGAATATATCTCTGGCACTATTGAAAAGTAAAAAAATTCACAAGTGAAATCATTGTAGGACGGGTATTTTAAAGGGTAAATGGAACATTTCTCAGAATCAACCATGCACTAGACCATAAAATAAGTGTCACATTTCAAGATGGTATAGCGGGTCCTAAATATTTCTCTGGACTCATTCCATAATTGTTTCCATTTAAAGCTTAAGTACCAATAATTTCTCTTCTCTGCCTCTTACAAGGCTCTATACCTTTATATCAAAATGCACTTTTTATCTTCTTCCTGACTTTATTAATACTAGTTCTTCAAGAGTAGCATCAATTATATCCTCCTATAGAAAAGTTTTCTGAGCATTCCCCAGAAATCAGCCTAGCCACATTAAGTACCTCAATATTTTAGATGCCCAAATCTCAGGATAGTTACATATTTTTCAATTAACTCAGTATTAATTCTAGTTCACTTGTTTTATGAGAATGTGAGAATCTAGTTATATTTTTACATGCTTAGTTAATATTTTAATTGATCAGTATCCTCAGGACAATTATTTTCTATTGGATTCTAACATTGCATGAATTCTTGTATTGCATAAATAAATTCTAGGAACTAAAGACAACTGTGAAATAGCTAATGAATTCAAATCATTCTTTTCCGCATGTAAATGTTCTGTATTTGTTGTAAAATCCGATTTTCAAGAAGTAGTAATATATTTGTTGATAAGAAGAGAATTAAAACTATTACTTGGTTTCAAATATTAGTAGATACCTAGATTAATGTTGCTTGTTTTCATAGTCACAATATCTGTTTAACTTTTATTTGGCTTCAATTTTATTACATTTGAATTTTTCTATAACATTTGAATCTAATCACTTTTTATGTCCTGGCTGATAACAAATTATTGGTATTAAATTCCTTATAACTAATTAAGCTTTTAACACTCTGGTTTCTATTATTTTCAAAATCTGCAGTAACATATCTACTTATATGTTAATGTTGTTTTAATTTATAATAAAACTTTTTCAAGAACTTGAATTAAATTACAAAAGTTGTTCCATAAATTTTATAATCCCAACTATCCAAAAAAGTAAAAACATGTATGTTTGTCCTTTTTAAATACAGAAGGACAATACAAATTCCCTTCTTTAATGTATTTCTCTTTATCACCAAAGGAAGTAATAGTGCTTTCATTATAAAGACAATACTAAAATTAAACATTTAACTATGAAAGAAAACTGTGGATATCTAAATTTAAAAGAAATTATAGAAATAGCCTGAAAATATAAGTAATAAAGAATAAATTTGACAACTGAAGAAAATTTAAGATATATCAAGTATATGAAGAACTTATCAGCTTCTTTTAATAAAAAGCAAAAAAAACCACAAAACTCTGAATAAAATACTCAATAAAATATAAAATAGGGCATTTATCTTTCTTTGTATTATTTGGCTTAACATAATGATCCACAGAATTATCCATGTTGCTTCAAATAACAGATTTTATTCTTCTTTTATGACTAAATAATATTCCATACCACAATATTTTTACCTTTATATTTATTGTAGACATCTCGGTTGATCCCTTGTCTTGTATATAGTGTTACACAGTGAAATGGTCACTCTGACTTACTGATTTCTTGATATCATGGAAGCACAGGGAGGAAGAATGGTTATCGGAGTATAGGAAGGGTTTGAGAAAAGGGAGGATGGAGCAAGTATGCTTAATGGGGACAGGTGCAGTTGGATAGGAGGAATACCTCCTAATGTTCTATAGGTCAATGGGATAACTATGGTTGACAGTAATTAATTGTATTTTCAAGACAGCTAGTTCAGAGGATTTTAAATTTTCCAAACACAGTGAAATAGTAAGTGTCTGAGGTGATGGATACACCAATTACTCTGGTCTGATCTTTAAATACTGTATGAATAAATGTATGGATATTCACAACATATCCTACAAATGTATAATTTCATGTCAGCTAAAAATTTTAAAGCATAATAATGAGAAAAATACATATGATGCTACTTTAAAATAATCAGCTTTTCAAATTGCAAAAATGTTTACAATATCCAGTGTTGGTGAGATTGAGACAGAGTAGAAACCATCAGAGACAATGGCGATGTGAACTGCTACAAGCATTTTAAAAATAAATTTGGAATAAGCTAATAATATCAAGCACTTCCTCATCATTCTTCAGTTACATTCCCAGGAATATATCTCTAAGAAATTTCCTCATGTCTGAAAAGAATACATAGATAAACAGGTTAGGAAGTGGGATAAAGACTGAGAAGTAACTCCTATATGTCCATTTTCTGAAAATATATAAATATAATGTGGTCATGTTTTGCTTAATATCAAGAAGTAGTTAGGTACAAACTGGACAGAAATGTACAAACAGAAATTAAAATATATATGATGTAGTATGATACCTATGTATCCATGTATGGCATGTGTCAAGCTTATGTGAAGCTACAGAGAATAAATCATAAAATGAATTGGGATTGGGTTCTTAGAAACCCTAAAAAAGTTGTGGTGTTGCCATAAATGTTTTCATGAGTTAATGTGGACCCCAAAACTGGGCAGTCCTGGGAAAAGAGAGTGAAGCTCTGAATCATAAGATAAAGACAAGCTTGGGCCACTCAAAAAGTGAAGGGTGGCCCTTTCCCTGTAAAATCTCAGTATTGTTCAACAGACCATTTAAATTTAAGCTACAGGTAACTTACTTCTCTCCTTTCACTACAAATCTCCTGTTTCATGAAATCTTCAGAATAGCACATGGCTGAAACAGCTTTGTATAATCATAAAACACATTTGCTGCACTGGCTCTCGTTTACAGAAAGACCTTTTGGTTTTCCCATTTCACATTATGCTGTTCGTTGACATATTACCTACTTGACTGAAAGTCCTATGAAAAGTATTAAAAATTATGGATCAGAAGTTAAGAAATGGCCACATAGAGACTCAAACTAGCCTCTTTAAATGTCTTTCTGTAAAAAGGGAATCATGTTCCATAACTTGACTTTTACTAAAGTAATTGACTTTAAACTGCATCTTAAAAATGGAACCTTTGTAGCTGCTTGGGGATATTCTAATCACTTATCTGCATAGATAGAACACTGTGAATTTGGTCAGAACTACTTTACTATAATACCATGTGAGTATTAAACTTCACTTTTAAAATTGTTATTCAAGATCAGAAATATATGTTAGAAAATTTGCAATTCATTAGTTCTGCACATTTTTAAGAATTAATCAAAGTTTCTTACCAATCCTCAATGTTCTCACCTAGAAATATGACCTGCTTTTTAACTTCTTAATGTTCTGCGAGTGATTTTTTAAGTGATTTTGCTGTTATTAATAGTTTGGAAAAGTATACATTAAGACAATATTTACATCTACTATGAAATTTTCAGAGTTGAGGTATGTATTATGCTCTATGTAATTTAGCAGTATTGAGGAAGTTTCACCGTTCATGGCCTTGCTTTAGCCCTGGCTCTTCTGTCATTTGTAAGTGTTATAGCTAATAAAGTACAGTGGGATGAATCTGACTTTGCACCATGAAAATGGTATTAGCAAATACCATTTAAAATTCCTGACAAATCCTTTGGTTCAGAAAAGCATGAGAATTTATATGATTGAGAATTATAATTTACAAAAATGTTCATATAAAGATTTAAAAAAATTCTGAGAACAAATAACAGTTACCACAAAATATTGAAAGATTGTTTATGTAAAAAATGGTTTATGATGAATTCATACTACAATAGAATTATTATTAAGTTGTTATTCCATGATTAAAACTATGATTATGTGTTTGCAATCAGAAGCAAAAAATGCACTAGATTTTAATTAAAATATCATTATTGAGCAATGTATGAGAATATCTGTTGTCTACTAGCACATATTGAGTCATTTTGCTTTTCTTTAATATAATTGATTAATAACTTGCATTTGGAATTTTTCTTTTATTTCTCCTTTGAGAATCAAAATAATTAGAGCATCCCATGCTATTCCTGTTTTCAGACATTGCTCTATAAATTGAATAGGTATACCTAATGGAGAATTGCAAGGTTTAAACGTTATTTATATTACACAGAAAAGATATTTGACTGAGTTATGACATGCACCTTACGTAGTTTTATAATTCTGTTAATCAATGTAATAATGCATAGAGCCTTTTTGTATTAATGAAGACACAAAATTAATGCATATCCATATACAATGTTCAATATATACTATATTCCAATAAATGAATTCTGAAATATGAAGAATTTTATTGCAAAAGCAGTGTGTTGTTCACATTAAATTTAGTGAACTCAGTGGTCTAGAGTACCACCAGCTTTATCTTTGAGTTAGAAATATTTCTGGAGCTACTGCTCTATTTTCTACCATCTTCACAAAGACAACAATCTAGAGTTGGCTTCAAATTTGTTTTAGCCACTCCTACCTGGCATTTGCTGCTGCAGTCTGGCTACAGCAAATTAGTGTGTGTGTGTGGGGTGACGAACAACTTGTGTAGATCGATACAGCTGGAGTGGGAGCGGTTTATTGTAGGACAGGAGTGGTATTTATACATTCCACACAGCTTATCTTAATTAGCATAAAATAGATACAGCAGTCAACCGATAAGGAATCTCCATACTAAATGGCTTGCTGGCATTACTTCTCAAACCACTCCCTCTGGCAAAATGCCAGGCGCCATCCAGACTTGTTTACAGACTCTAACATTTCCCCCTTTTGTTTAATTTAAATAATGACCATAGTGTTTTTTACACAAACACCATAAATAATCTGCAATGAGCAGAAGTGGAGGATACAAAATGCCACAATACCAAGCCAATTGATGGCTCCATGCAAGAAGCCCTTGGAAAAATTATACCAGCAATGACACCATTTGTAAAGATATCGAGTTACAATTTGTTGTAGATTACAGTTTGTTGTCTCAGTCCAGGTAAAGCAGTGTCTCAATAGATTAACTCACAGTCCAGGTAAATCACAGTCCAGGTAAGTTCTGCAGGCAGCTAGCTTAAATCACAGTCCAGGTAAATTCTGCAGGCAGCTAGCTTAATCTGAAGTCTTGTCTGGTTCTCAGCAACACTGGAAATTCTTCCACCCTCCTTGTCACCAGCACTGCGATGAAGGCAGGAACTCCTGCAATGATGCTAAAGAAAATCCTGTAGTATTTCAGCAGGCACTAAGAAAACAACCTTCTGAACAATTTAGTACATTATCTCAAGGTTTTTTTACATTTGAAATAAGCCTTAATTGTGCTCATTACTCATTAGCTTCCAGCTGTGGCAGAACCATTGTAGTTACTGGCCTTGGAAATGATCAAACTTCAGGGACTCGGGTAGCATCTTCTGCCAGCTGTAGTGTCCTCGGCAGCGCCAGATGGCCCCAGAGAGTGTCCTGGACTCAAACTGCTACTGGGCACAGGGAGCAAGAGCCTGTGAGACCCTGCCTCTGGGTCAGGTCTGGATTTGGGCTCTCTCAGTGGCATCCCCCTCCCCGGGCGGGGGGGTGGCGGGGAAGAGCCGGCTGCCACCGCTTGGAAAGCCCTTGCTGCACCATGACCAGCTTGCGCACATGGTAGCCGCCGCTGATTCACACACCCTCCGGTAACAAAATGTATTCAGTAATAGCCTTTTGTTGCAACTTTTTTCGTGATAATCCTTCTTCTTCTAAACTTTCTTTTTCTTTCTGACTAGAGTTCCTGGGCTTCCATCAACACATGCCCTAACTGCTCTTGGTTCCACTGGGGTGCCTTCTTCCCTTAGTAATTTACTTCTCACCCCTTCCATATTTTTGTCACAAAGACAATACAATACACTGAGACAAAACAAGACACAAACATACTGTATCAATCTTCTCCATTTTCTCAAAATGGCCATTTTTCCTCTTGCCCTATCTGTCTAGGGACGAGCAGATTGCTCTCATCCTATCTATGGACGGGCAGCTTTTTTTCATCACAGTGTCCCGGGGCTCCCTGTAATGGGCCACCATCTGCCGCAGCCCGGCTGGCTGGGCAAAATAACGGGGGGGGGGGGAGATGAACAACTTGTGTAGATTGATACAGCAGGAGTGGAAGCCCTTTATTGTAGGACAGGAGTGGTATTTATACATTCCACACAGCGTATCTTAATTAGCATAAAATAGATACAGCAGTCAACCAATAAGGAATCTCCACACTTAATGGCTTGCTGGCATTACTTCTCAAACCACTCCCTCTGGCAAAATGCCAGGCGCCATCCAGACTTGTTTACAGACTCTAACAATTTGCTACAATGATTCAGCCAAAACTCTTACAAATATAATTATTTCTGTGATACCTAAGTCAAGGTAAACTTGATATATATATATATATATATATATATATATATATATATATATATATATATATATATATATATATGATTTTATCTTACTTTACTAGATTTTTTGACAGCCTTCATTTAAGTATATTCTTTCTTTCTCCTTCTCCCTATCTTCAATCTCTCCTTGTCTTTCTCTCTCTCTCTTTTTTTCATTTGCTCTAAGATATTTCTTTTGTCAGTTGCTACATCTACAGTGCTTTAATGTTCGTCTAATTTTGGAGTCTTTTGGGACTCAAGCTAGAGCCCTTTGGGTTACTAGTTTCTCTATCAGTAATATTTGCAGAACTGTAGTTAAATTTTAGTGTGTGACACTTATTAAGTGTAAAACAGGTGTTTGTGAAGTATCCTTTTAAAGTAGGTACTCTTCTACTTTAATCTGGGCTTTAGAGCATCACTATGAAAAAAGTAAAATGACTATTTTGATACCAGGGATTGAACTCAAGGGCACGTAATCACTGAGCCACATCCCTAGCCCTTTTTTGTATCTTATATAGAGACAGGGTATCCTTGAGTTTCTTAGGGCCTCATTTAGATGCTGAGGCTGGCTTTGCACTTGTGATCCTCCTGCCTTGGCCTCTAGAGTCCATGGAATTACAGGCATGTACCACACCTGTAATAAGCAGGTGGCATCTTATTTGACAGAATAATAGTCCTGCTTTTCAAAAGTTCTTTCACATTTGTACTGATGGATTTTTCCTTTTTATATTCTAAACTGATTCCAGGTTTAATGTTAACTGGGGAAACCTTATATGATAGAGTGCACTTTTCCAAACATGTATGATTTTTATTTGAATATCAACAATTCTTACTTTTGCTTGGTTTATATAAGTGATCTACTTATTCTGCATCATACTCCTACATGCATAGCACATTTATTTACCCTGGCTATTGAAAGTACACAATCTCCATATTCCAATTTATTAGCTCAAAATATCTACAAATAGCTGTATGAGGGTTAGAAATTCATGATTGTATCTCGGGAGCATGCATGTGGTTTAAGAACTTATTATGGCTACCTGTTTAGTCAGATGATATACTATAGTGTTGCTCATTTTGGATATGGCTTTAGTCACAGGATCATAAAAATTATTAAAAATTGGGGTTGGAGCTATAGCTCAGTGGTAGAGCAGTGTGAGGCACTGAGTTCAGTTCTTATCACTGAAAAATAAATAAATAAATAGATAAATATTTCTTTTAAAGATTCACATAACTAAAAGAATTAATAAAACTTTGTTTTCTATTACTAGTTAGAAATATATAAATTGCATTGTTTCAAATTCTCTAAAGAATCTTAACTTGAAATTGTGATAGTTTTTGAAAACTGAATATAAGGTCCAAAATATCTTGTAGATATACAGTCTTACATTTTTTTCATGGACCTGTGGAGAGACTTTGGTACCTATTGATGCTTAACTTCTCATCTTTCTACCCAATACACAGTGACTATACAGACCAATTTCATTTAATTCCCTGATGATGCTGGTTCTCGAAGAGTCTCCCAACTGTAACATTGGTGTTCTCTCTCTTTCCCTACCTTTCCCTGTCTCTGGCCAAACTAAACAAATAAATAAAATGATGTAGTTAGGTAAAAATATCTCATTATCATTTCCTTTCAAGAAAAGTTTAAAACAATTGGTTCTAGACATATAGGTTCATATACAATTTCACTGGTAATTCTACATGATTAGAGGACCTGAAATATAATGAATTACATTGTAGTAGTATAAATTTAAAAGTGGTATTCATGTGATTCAGGCTAATTTTCCAGTGCCTGCAATTGGACAAGAAGTAATATCCAGATCACAGTACCATATTTCTTTGTGAAACTTTCTCTTCAAAGACCTTTCTTCCACATTACATGAGCACTAATCAAAATAAATGCTCAAGTTTTGTTGTTGTTTTTGTTGTCTGTTTTCTTTTAAGGCTGTTCCCTGTGGGGGGGAAAGCACCATTGTATCATCTACTTTCCTATATTTATTTATTTATTTTTTTGAAGAGAGAGTGAGAGAGGGAGAGAGAGAGAGTGAGATGGAGAGAGAGAGAGAGAGAGAGAGAGAGAGAGAGAGAATTTTAATATTTCTTTTTTAGTTTTCAGTGGACACAACATCTTTGTTTGTACATCATTTGTTTGTACATTGCACAGCAGAAATAATTAGATTTAATAGTGTACTGTGGTATCACAATTTACCTATTTGGTTTTCAGAGGCTTGGTTTCCAAAAAAAATTACCAAACTGCAAAAAATTGGAATCTGCAGTAACCAAGTACTCACATTAGCAACTACATTAAATTCAGTATAGTGCTACAAATTAATATGCTTGGCCTGATGAGAGAAACTCAATTGAAATACCTGCAGACAATTGGCATTGTTCACTGTAAGAAGCTCTACTAACCAAGCATTTTCCTCCTTTATTAATTCTTCCTGACGGCTGGGTCTTCCTGAATGTTTATTTGTTTGTTACCACCAGCAGACTTCTTTATAAATTCTCCCAGTGCCACCATATGTTGCCGCCTACCATCAGTCAGGAGCAGACTGGAGCAGTCAGCACAGGAAAGTGAATCATGAAAAGTGACGAAGAAGATAGCCATTTCTTTCTCACGGAAAAACAATTTATTTTCAGGTGGAGATTCAGCATTAGGGAGAAATGCATAATGAAATAATTGTTGTACCCATTCAAAAGAACTGTTGACTTTTTATAGAAGTGAAAGAATGAAATGCCCCACAGCATAGGTGCTAAGTTTATGCTACTCATTTTGGGTGAGTTTCTTTTATTTTAATACACAATTGTAAATGATCTGCATGGTTTGAGAATATTTCCTTTTTGGGAGTTTTTCAGAGTAAAATTTTAGGTAGCTAGATTGTTATGTTATTGCTAATTGTTTTAATAAAAAAATCAGAAAAATTAAAATTTATTGCTATGATCAAGAGAAAACTGAAAAAAGTTTCAATAGCATTGATGATTATATGGGATAGATTTTTACACACTAAAATTATGAAAATAAATAGGTTATAAGGTAGAACTAATTCAGAAAGTCTAAAAACAAACCCTTTATTTGCCTGAATGTATAACATATTTCTAGTGTGAAGATTTGTCCACTGTTTGAATTTTGTATTGCAGATAACTAGAGAAATTCCACTGTGGGAAAAAAAAAAGATTACATTTCAGTCCTTTATCTGCCCCAAACATGGTATATTTTACTAACCTTTCATAGGCCATCTACTTTGGCTTATTCCTTTAATTAGTTGATGGTTACTGTGTGCCTAACCAAGCCAGCAGAAAGAAAAGCAGGTGCTATACTGAGGGGAAGGTATGTGTGGTAATCATCAATGGCATAAGAGAATAGGGAAGAGCAAACAGAAAGAAGTGATGGGGAGAACAAGAGGTAGCAGGTGCATCAAACAGGGGTGAACAAGGAGGAGCACTGATGAGCTGGCATAATAAAAAGATGGACTAATGTTTAAGGTATATGTCTGGTTATAATACAGAAGTAGTGTCAAAGAAAGGCTGAGGGAGAAAGTGATATGGAAACAAGTTAGACTCTACTTCAGCTGAACAGCAGAAAGGTCATGGTGTCCTTCACAGGAGTAGAAGCAGGAACAGACGGAAAGAGGGAATATTTGGAGTTTACTGTAAGGGTACAGCCATCAGATTTCAGTAAGGGTTTGGCTCATTGGTAGAGTGCTCACCTGGCATGTGTGAGGCACTGGGTTTTATCCTCAGCACAACATAAATATAAAATAAAGATATTGTGTCCACCTAAAACTAAAAACATAAATATTTAAAAAGCTTACCCAAATGCAATGAAAGAAATACAACAATGTAAAATTTGTAGGTAAATATTTTATTAACATCAGTCATATGAAAAAAAGCTAGAAATATCCTTAATGTGTATCAACAGTTGTGTAAACACATTGAGGTACACATAAAAAATATATACTAAAATATTCTTTTGTGTACATACACCAACCTGGGTGAACTCAGACAAATTATTCTTAGTGAAAAAGAACAGTCATGGGACAAGGTAACGAAGGGCAGGGTCACATTCCAAGAAGCCAAAGAATATGAACTGACAATATCAAAGCTTAGGGAAAATTTTTATGAAAATAGAGGCACACAGATCTGTTGCTAAGATAATGAGCCAAAAGTGCTATGGCATCCTCTGAAACCATACAATTTCTTAAATCATGTTGAATATTTTAACTTTTAAGAAAGGCCATGTATACTATGGTTATCTGTAGTCAACCTTCATTCAGCTTATCTTATAAGCTTCTTCCTCCTGCCATGGGGTTCAGGTATCCTCCTGTCTTGCTGCTTTACAACATATCTTCCAATCTGTAAGCCTCCAGTAAATTGTACTTTATGCAATCCTGGCTCCAACAGCCAAATGTCATAGTATCTTCTGCCTTTGGTTGCTGGAACTTATACATAGGAATGAGCATCTTTCAAAACAGTACTAATAGATACTGTACCATAGGTGATTCATCATTGACCAAAGCATCCTTGCATGTCACATAATAGTATACCATATGTATTATAAAACATATAATAACTCTGTATTTTGAAATAAAAATTAATAACAATTTTAATCTCCTAATTAAAATGAGATAAAAGTTACATTTTATTTAAAAAACCACCACCAACTAAAGCCAACAAAAATAATATTATTAATTTTTTGGTAGAGAAACTGGCACTTTTATTGGTGCATCATAATTACATGTAATCTTTTCCTCAAAGCCTTTACTATTACATTTTGTCCTTGAAGAATTCACTTTTGTCTATATTTCATGATAGATTATTTTGTAGAACAAGAACCTCAGGTGTGCATATGCATGAATTCATGAGAATAATTGTGATTATAACCATGTTTTTAACCTTCACGATAGTGAGTTATATTTAATTATGCACATAAGAGATTCTAAAGGATTCAGGAATATTCAGCCAACAAGAGACTAATATTCACCTTTCAGGAGTATATGGTAACAATTTAAAAATAGGAAGACACAAAGTTAAAGGTTTTGATTGAAGTTTTATCCTGAAAAATAAAACTGACTATAAAAGTAATTTCACCTTACATTTTAAAAATCAGTAACATACTTTATATACAGAGTTATGAAAAATTGTGCTGTGAACGGATAATTATGATCGTAATGCATTCCACTATTATCATGTATGTAAGCAATTAAAAAATAATTAAAAAAATAATTACACATAATAGTGGGATTCATTATGCTGTATTTGTACATGCACATAACATTAAATTATGATTTGTGGAACATAATTCTAGGTATGAATATAAAATATAACATTTTAAATCATTGCATTATATTAACAATAGAACCTGATGCGTAGATTTTTTCTATCTAACAAAAAGCTGTGCTCACTCATTCATAATAAAGACACATGTTTCAAATGGTGCTGACAAGTTGCATACTTTTTTCTCCTTGTATTACTCACATAGTATCACTGTGCAGTTAGTTCTAAGCCATAGAACACAAGGTACATTAATGAGCATTGCTGTTAGAAGAAAGATTTTTGAATCAGTATTCCTTCTGTACATATTCTATCTGATTCAATCAGAGGGTTATTAAAGGGAACTAGGTCTTGACAAACCCACAGCAAGCAACCTGCATTCCAAAAGCTTAATGTGACCTGAATGTGCTTGCCTGAGTACAGAGGCCTTGAAATGCTTTGTCCATAAGCAAGACATGATCTGTTTTTCAAATTCTGAATTAAGAAACATGCATTATATTAAGTAAAACAATATATAAAATTCACTTACTATGAAATTGTGTTGTATTTATAGACTATCTTATGTAGCCCTTATAGACAAATATCCAGTCCTAGAATTTTTGGACTTTGGAAAATTGTATATGCTCTATCATAAATAGCATTTGCAGGAAATCTGTGGAAGTAAACACAAATTAATAATGCAGATTTTTTCTAGTAAAATATGTGAAATAAATGTTATATTTTTAAAAAAATTATATCAAATTATCCCACAGAATGTTTTGCCTTCAAACTGATATAGATGTTGCACTTTGTGACTACAGATCAGGGATTTTTGATATTAATTTCAATATTTAAATGAGTGGTTATATCAGTACAATCATTATTTTTAAACTTAAAAATAATAACCTTCATCATTATGTTAAAGAAGACTGGTAATGTTGATGTTCATCATTATGTTAAAGAAGACTGGTAATGTTAAAGGGTAAATTTATACAATGCATATACAGTAGTTAAATGTCAATACTTATAGAAACCTAAACCTTCAAAATGAAAAAAAATCTCTAGATATAAGATTTGTAAGATTTAAAACATGCTAATAATTTGTTAGAAGTCAACTGGGAATCATTTTATTAAGCACAACCAGGTAAAGTTCATTTGCTTATAATAAAAGAATGCTTTTCATTTTATGTAATTATGTCTGGAATTTTAACGGGTGTAAAAATCCATGTATTGACTTTTACATATTTCTGTCACCACCATTATTTTTAATCACATTATATTATGGATTCTACAATATATGGTAAAAGGTCCAAAGCCTGAAAAATAGCAATCGACCTCCACTTAATTGAAATTTGAGTGTGATAGAAAACAGTAAAATTATTGTTGAAAGGTAAAGTTTTAAATATTTTCCTAATGGAGATATCAAGCTAAGTATTTGGCCTTGTGTCACAAGTTTAAGAACACTCATGATAATAAAATACCAATTTCTTATGTTATTAAATATAATGTTAAAAGATTGTTACAGTATAAAAATATATACTTCTAAAAATAATAGACAATTGATAGAAGTAGTATGAAAAACTTCTCTTAACTCCCTATAGTTAAAATATTGAGCTTTGAAAAAATGGTAAATAAAGATCTACTGGATGTAAAAAAAAAGATATTCATTCACTTAATCCTCAATTTATTCTCTCAAATGCTACATGAAAGTGTTAGCTTTAAGCAACTATCAGCAGTTTCATATTAAAAACTATGAAATAGATAATAATTTATTCTGTTATGCATCAGCATGGATATAATATATCATGGGACAGAAATAAGACATGCACTAGTTTATGGTTAATATAAGAAAATATTTTAGAAATTAGCATTGTTAATATTTGCCCTAGGGCTTCAATGGTTTTTCATAAAGAATAATTTTAAATTAATAGCTAAGACATGCAGTTATATTTAGGTTATACTAAGTTAATTACTTGTTCTTAAGCTTCTAAATTTAAATTTAATAAAATTTTCATTTGTATCAGAACTAATATTTAGCATTAACAATTTTGTCTGAAAACATCTTGAATAAATTATATAATATATCCATTGTTTTTATCATGCACATATGCATACATAGTTACAAATATAAACATATGTATATATATGCAGGTAGATATGGTTCCTGATCCAACTTATGACATTTATGTGCTAAATTTGTGAAAGTGTTAAATACATTCTAACTTATAATATTTTTGGCATATGATAATTTTTTGTGTTGTATCACATTTATACTTCAAGGAACAACTGTATATAATATATAATACATACATTTATGTTTCTGTGTGTATATGTAAAAATGATATGTGTGTGTATGTGCACATACAGGCCAGAAGACTTTTACAGATGTTTGTAGTCAAAATATTAATAACCATATTTATTAGTTGTTACCTTCATCTGTTCTGTAAGTTGTAATAACACCGATGGGGGTTGTATCCCCTGCTTTCCATTTGCAGGGAACTCAGTCCCTTGTTGCCTGATTCACTCTATTTTAATCAAGAAATTCAATTTGTGACCACTTTCTTGCTGAGCTTTTCCAGAATTTCTGCAATGCATTTTGGAGTGTTTATCAGTGTTGTGAAGGTAATGATTGATGGTACTAGGGGTTGGAGGTGTCAAAGTCAGGTGTCAACTTTTTAGGAAACTTTTATATTATCCTCAGTCTCTGTAAATAGAAGTTCTATTTCTGTCACTCCCTGTGTTTTTTTTTTTTTTTTTGCAGATTGTTATAAGTCATTTTTTTATTTCCTAAGTACAATGTGTTTTTAATATTCATGAGTTCAATGAATATAGATGCATAAAAAAGTGTTCCCAAAGATCTGTATCTGTAACTTGGATCAGATTTTTAAAATCACATTTGTAGTAGTTACTTTGTAGGCTAGTATATTATTCAAGAATTTCCAGAGAAATAACTGACAGTATGGTGGATAAGTAGATAAATGAATGAATGAATTTAGATAAATAGATAAATGAATGGTAATATCAATACATTATTTCATATTTGAATAAATATCTATAATGACAGAATTAGGTAATATGATCATGGCATTTGAGAAATTCTATGATCTGCCTCTTCAATCTGGTCGCCTGAAAAACCAGAGTGTATTTCTAGATCTAATCTGAAAATCCAAGAATCATGGGGGCCAATGGTACAGTGATCTCCCCTCTACCATTCTCCCTTATTTTTTAAGGCAACTTTTTCTACAGGAAATACTACATCTTTTATTTCACAAGCTACAGTCATCTACAGAGTTTTTGGCAATGTTGCTTGAGCCAATAGAACTAGCCTTTCAAACAAAAGATGAAGTTGAACTTCATGGGCAGTAACTAGGAACATATGTGAAGAAGAAATCCAGGTAAATTGGCTATAGGTAATTCCTCAATGTGCCCTGAAAGTGTCTCCTGAAAACTTTCCCTGGAGGTTTTAGTCATTTACATAGACACGTATTTAAGAAATTGCATTGATTAAACTTCTACATATCAGTTTGACATTGATCTGATTGACTTTCCTACCTCACCACAACTTTAACACTTAATGAAGTGACAGTATTTTCTTATTGCCCCTGTGGATCAGTTCTCCAGAGATCTCCACCTAATTCTCAGGAGCATGTCCTCTGAAGATTATTTGATCAGTCCCCTTCCTCTTAAGTTTCAGGTCTTGTTTACTCCTAAGCCAGAGATGTGAGAGAGAGGAGAGTGGCAGTGCTGAGATATTTATTTTCAAGTGTTGTAATTATCAAAAAGAAAGCATTCCTTCACTGAAAAAAAGGGCATTTGTTGTTCTCCTCCATCAGCTCTTTTTTTTGCCTCTCTCTCTCTTTCTCTGATAATCTTGCAGATCTTGCTTGATTTTATTTAAGAAATTTGAATGTTATGTTATTTGTAGGTATTGTTATTATTGTCATTTTAAAAATTATGAGTTGCACAAATCATTTGTCATTTTAACAGCCTTCAAGCCATAGCAATTAAAATAAAAGCTTTGTATAAGCAATTTATAAATACTTGTGCATCTGCATTTGGAGTGCATGCTTCTAAAGAGCAGGATTATTTTATTTCCTCCTTCCATTTCCGGCTTCCTTCCATCCTTCCTTCCTCCATTCCTTCTTTCCTTTCTCCTTCCCTTCCATTATTCCGTCCTTCCTTTTCTGAATCTTCAATTTTTCAGAGCATTGACAAAAATTCAATGGAAATTTATTGAAAACTCAATATGATGATAATATTGCCTAGCTTGCAGCATTGTCTATAAGTAAAGTTCAAATATGAAAATGTTAGCAAACAATTTTAAAAGTATTTTATCCAACTTTAATGCTTTTATTTAGATACAATGATATTTCCATAAAGTATATGCCTACATTATAATATGATTTAATATATTTTGACTTAGACTTACCTCTTTGATAGAGTGTTCTTCGTCCTTCTTTGGTCAGCACAAATTTTCAATATTATATCCAAAGAAAGGCTTTACTTTCAAATATCTTTACGTTTGCTGTACCTTTTTCTGTACACACAAATTTATAATTTTAGATTTAGTAAGCATCATCCTATATGGATAAGTTTTTCATTAATGTTTTGATAGTAGATATTTATTATGTTTTCAAAACCAGAAAGTACTTGTAGACTTAAAACAAGAACACAATAAATCATGAAACAATTCAACAATTTTACATGACTCTGACAATATTCTTTTTATTTAGTTTCCTTATCAGCTTCTATTTTTCTTCAATAATATCTCCATTGGCATTTCTATTAAATTTTAATTTTACTAACTAGTAATACCAATGTCTATTTAAATTTTGGCTTTTATACAATTATTTTTTTCATTCAGTTTTTATAAAATTATTATACAGCTCACCATCAGATTTATCAAATTCTATATTCATGAATATACAGCCTATCTAATGTTCTTTGACATAAAAAATTATGAAAGAGGGAGAGAATGGGAGAGAGAGGGAGAGGGAGAGGGAGAGAGAGATCTCCCACACACAGAAAAAAACTGAAAAGAATAAAACTTTTCTGCTCAGGAAATTATCATAGTTATCTATATTTTCAAAGAACTTATGTAGGAAGATCATTTTATAATATCATATGCAGTATTGCTTTCATACTATACACTGTTTTTTTCATAATTATTCCATTACATTGTACATAGGTAAGATATCAATCATGATGTATGTTTTTTAAATTGTTGACACTAATCAAATGAAGTTAATATGAGCTATTTGATTATTAGTATCAGCAAACTTGTTGTAAAATAATTTGAGAATATAAATGTCTACCACATTGGGGTTGGGTTTGTGGTTCAGTGATAGAGTACGTGCAAGGCACTGGGTTTGATGCTCAGCACTAAAACTAAAGTTTTAGTTAAAATGTGTAATGATTAAGAATATTTCTTTTAATTTAATCCCCTTCCAAGGTTAATATGACAAACATTTTTAAATAAAAATGTTGAAAGCAATTGCTCACAGAAACATTATTCATAATCATAATTCAAGCTAATTACTCCATATTATTCATCACAGCCAGTTCTTATATTGTTATCCTTCTTCCAGGTCTAAGATTATAGAGTGAGTATTTTGCTAATCCTTCTGTAGTTTCATCAAAATAAAACAATGCACAGACTTAAGAAGCATTAAATCCATGTCTCTGGTCTTGATGAATACAAGTTCTATGACATTTCTCAAGTTTTTTTTTTTCAAATAACTTTTTATTTGACAATCTTTTCATTAGATTTTTTAAATTTTTTACTTGATTTTCAAAAAACAGAGGTAAGAAGAGATGAACAGAGATGAAAGCCAAAATACCCTTTCTAAGCACTTTTATCCCTTCTGACCTCATCTTTTCATTGATTTATTTACTTATGTATTTTATGGGTATCCAAGATTGAACTCAGAGGCACTCAACCACTGAGCCACATCACCAGCCCTATTTTGTATTTTATTTAGAGACAGGGTCTCACTGAGCTGCTTAGCACTTCACATTTGCTGAGACTGGGTTTGAACTTGTGATACTCCTGTCTCAGCTTTCCCAGCTGCTGGGATTACAGGCATGGGCCACAGAAGCGGGCTCCATATCTTTAGTTAAATCAGGTTTCATGTGCAGGATGGTCCTACATTTTAGAGAGGGGTGTTAAGGACTTGAAATTTAGCCTAAAGCATTTAAAAATGAATCTGGATTGTAAAAATGGGTATCTCTGAAAGCCATTTGTTGTCTTCTTATTTCTTTCAAACTGTCAAAAATATTTCTCAGAGAAATTATAAGACGGAGATACTTTGTTGTTTTTCTGGAACACATAGGATAATATCAACTGTATTGTTAAAGAGTCAATAAATAAATAAAAATAATAATTAATTATTTTTTAAAAAATTCAACAAACTGAAACAGGCATGTGCTGACAGAAAAAGCTTCAATGATGATGGGGCACAACTGTAATCCCAGCTACATGGGAGAATGAGACCGGAGTTGCACAAATTTGAGACTAGCCTCAGGAACCTGTCTGAAAGTAATTTTTTAAAGGAAGCTTTTATTGTTGTTGTTGTTTATTTTCATGTGGTGCTGGAGATCAAAACATGCCTCACACATGCCAGGAAGTGCTCTATCACTGAGCCACAAACCTGGTCCCTCAAAGTAATTTTTGTAAAAGGGGATAGGGGTAACTCAGTGGTAGTGTCCCTAGGAGAAGGACCACTGATACGTAAGTTTTATTCATCAAAATGAAGAGTGGTAAGTTGAGAAAGCGGTAAGAAATCCAGATGGAACTTCAGAAAATGACACATAGAAACAACAAAAGTAGGGGGAATGGACTATGAGACAAAATTAAGGAGAAAACAGTAAGAAAAGAAAAACTTCTCATTATTCATATTAGTATTTCTTGTGGTGTTATTCTTCTGAATTCTTCTTCTTCTTCTGAATTATTTAATTTTTACTATCCATGTATTAACTAAATCTGATGCTCTTCCTTATAGGCACCAACTAAAGCAGACATCTATCTTTCACTAGTCTGGCATAATTTCTAATAACCATTGATGTTACACCCAAAATACTGCCACTTTTTTCAAGTATTATCTGTATATGCATCACTGAATGTGGACATTTCAGAAACTGTCAATCTTAGAAATTATTGCTTTACTTTTTGGATGAAGAATAAGCACATAATTTTATTATTTTTACCCATTTGTTCACATATTGAACTAAATGTTGAGTTTATCATCACACAATGAGTATACAAAATCATTTAAATTGTAAGTAATAGTAATTTTTTCTTTCTTTTTTTTTGAGAAAGAGTGAGTGGAAGACGGTGGCCATATTACAAGCCTGGGGGAAGTCTCTCTGAAGTGATGGCACTTGAACTGAGGAGACCCATGGTATTTAAAGAAGGCAATGATGTAAGCAACATTGCAAAATAATACAAATGTAAAACAAAAGTGGGGAAAGAATTTGGCATGTTCCAGAAGTCAAACCAAAAGAGAGAAAGGGGCTGAATGAATACAAATTGTCTGGTTACAATCAGATGTTAAAATGCATCCTATGTGAAATAGGAAGCCATTGGAGGTTCACAGTGAAATAGTAACTGTATCTGATTATCATGTTTCACAGGTTTTAAGGTAGACTCTGTTTTTACAAATTAAAGTATTAAAGCCAAACATTATGGTGCATAATTGTCATCTCAGTGACTCAGAAGTCTGAGGCAGGAGTACAGCACGTTCAAGATCAGTCTCAGATACTGAGTCAGCTTCTGTCTCAAAACAAAATCTAAAAAGCACTTAGGGTGTAGTGCACTGTAAGAGTGTCCCTGGGTTTGATTACTAATACTATCTTTAAAAAATATTTTAAGAGACCAACTAATGGTGATAGTAATGGAAATGAGATATAATAGCAATAAAAATCATGGATAAATATTGGCAATGGTAAGAAATCTGTACAAAAGCATCCATGTTAGGTGAATTGTCTATGAATAATCCAAACTTCATATCCCATTTATTTTTTATCGCATAATACATTGATGAATGAATGTCATAAAGATTGCATCTAGTATAGAGGTTCTGGAACAGATGAATATTTTTTCTACCTCTTAAAAATCTTTAAATACAAATACCAGTACAAATTTCACGATTCAGGAGCCTACAGAAAAGAAATACTAATGACCTATTTTCTGTATGCTTAACCAAGCAAATATTTTGTTATAGTAAATAAACCTTTCTCAAGATCTGATCAATAGCCTAAGATTAAATATATTATCTTCCTGTTTACAGAAATTCAAAATAATTGTGTTTTATTCACATAGTATTATATAACTGACTAATAATGGGGAACTTAACTACAATCCTTCAAAAAATAGTACATGCTTCTTGTCCCTCAGAATGGTTATATCATTGTAATAGATACAAAAATATCTGAAATACTTCCAAATCTCAGGTAGAATTGTGATTTCACTAAACTTTGCCAACTCAGTAATATAGCAATCAGACTATGGTTAAACTTTTAAACAGGACCACAAACACATAAAAACATTAATTAGCAGTATTCATAAAAATTCTGACATCACAGAACATCAGCGGGATGTACATGAAAGAGTAAACCCAAAGGAAATACCAAGCAATGTTCCCAACATTTTTTCATTATTTGGGGTTCCAGCCACAGGAAAGTAAGAGATGTGAGGCCAGCTGGTGGAAATGGTCCAGCATCGGAACAAAAAAGAGACAATTTATGACTAATATTGGCTTTTGGAATACATTTATTCCAGAATCCTGACACTGAAATTAGTTTATTTAAGAAAGGGGCGTGTGCAAGAGGGTAAACAATGCCAGAGGAAGGCAAGTAGAAGGCAGTTTAAGTAAAGTTGGCAATTTATAATTGTAGCTCCTAACAGGGAAGTAGCACAGAATTAGTTCTGCTGTTATTATCCATTGTCAAAGAATTATTTATTTTTACATATCATTTTTACTTCTCATCACACTCTCATTTCTTTCTTTGGTCACTTGCTAGTAATGCTTCAGAATCTTCATTTCTCTCCTTGTTTGCATTTAAAATTCCCCCCAAAATTTCTCAACTTTGTCTTTTATTATCAAATGATTTCTCATCATTTTGTGAAAAATGAATTAGTGTCTACTACTGATTTTTAATATCAGATTGATTCACAAATAATCCACATACCATTTAATATATATAATTAAAGATAAAATTCAATATTTTTTTGTCATTTCATGGAGTTGTACAACCCTCCCACAATTAATTTCATCATTGAGAGAAACTTTATACACATTTAGCATGTCTTACCCCTATTATTAAATCTACTAAAACCTAACCAGCCCCAGGTCACTACTATTTTACCCTCCATATCTAAAAAAATATTTTGGATTTATCAAATAAATGAAATGATCAAACACTTGATCTTTTGTTATTGCTTTATCATTCAGCATGTTTTCATGGTTTATGTCTGTTTTAACATGTATCAGAATTTCATTTACTTTCATTGCCAAAAAATATGCATTGTGTTGCTATACAGCATTTTCATTACCAATTTGTCAGTTGAGATCCATTCAATTGTTTCCACTTTTTGTTATTATGAACAATACTGTTATGAACATTAGTGTGCAAGTTTTCATTCATCGGGAAGTGAACTTACTGGCTCATGTGGTATGTCTATTTATTTATTTATTGGTGGTAATAAAAATTTACTAAATCAAAGCTGAATTTAACCTACAATTCAAATTGTTGAAAGGAATAGGATTCTTGTGAGCATTCATTTTAAGTGTAAATGATTTCCTCAGGCACATACTTATCAATACAAATCGAATACAGCAAAATTTCTTATGATGACTTATACTGACCCAAGCCTGACAATATTTGAAAATTACTGACAGCATTAATAGATTAAATTTTTGGAAATATTTAAATTAAATAATGAGTACATTAACTTTGCAAACATATATAAAAAAGAACACAAACACATATGTATTTCTTTTTTTTAACATACAGAAAGGAATTTTATTTGGATAGTACACAGTATCTGTCTTTTATTTGGAGTAGATTATAAAGAATATAAAACATTATATATTAGAAAAAAATCAATCTTTAATCAACATGACTTTTTTGCACAAAATTGTATTTTAATGTATTTGGCAATATCCATGATATTACAGTTAAATTATTCCAAAAGCAACTGCACCAAATACCTCAAATTATATAGCACAACTTTGACAGGAAAGGAAAGCAATATAATTAGTCTATAGATCTTTAGAACCTCCTCTCTGCCCAGCTGGATCTTTTTTTTTATTAGCTACACATGACAGTACAATGATCTTGGCAATTTATACATTTGAATCATTGGGTTATAATTTCTCATTTAAGAATATTCATAATTGAAAAAATAAATATTTTCCTGGCACTTTTAGATGTAATTCTTTTTAAAGACCTCTTACAACATTTACATTTAGGGCTGTAGTTTTTTGAGAATTTGAGAGTCATCCTTTTGAAAAGTAATCATCAGGGAAGCTTGAATCCCTATCCTGCAGTCTCTGGGAAGATAGAAAACTTACATTTGTAGGGGTCTGGCTCTGTTTGGTTTAAGACACTCTGCCATAAATATAAAAGAAAGCTTACTTTCCCCATGCAAAAGGGCAATCAGCAAATATGGAAATTCTATGTTTTCTCTATCCTGGCACTTAAAATATCTCCCTCTTCTTGTTTCAACTGTGCTGAGTTCACACTGCCTTCTGGTCTCCTACCTTTTCTGCAATATCCTTGAACACATTCTGTTTTAATTGTTTAATTTTGGGAGGGTAATTTTTTGTGTGTTGACAGTGTAAAACAATCTAGTGTAGACTATGGCCTCTTATAAGAAAGAAATCTATATTAACCTGTAAGAAGAAAACCACATATCAAAAATCTATGTCATACACCCTCCGTTGGTACAATTTTACTTAATAAACAAATAGAATTCCAGCAGCAACCAGAAGAGAGTAGAAAGAAATAAGATAAATCCACTTGCATTTCTTTTTAATATATTTTATTTGTTTTCAGTTTTACATGACAGTAGTATATATTGACAAATTATTTATACATAGAGTATAATTTATTCTATTTCTGATCCCACTCTTGTGGTTGTAAATGATATGGAGTCACCCTGGTTGTGTATTCAAATACAAGGCTTGGACTGTTCTGTCCAATTAATATTATTGTTCAATTCCCTTTGTATACTCCAAGGGATTTCTATTCTTCCCTTTCCCATAATCCTTTGTTTTTGGTTAGTATTCACATATGAGAAAGAACATTTGGCTTTTGTTTTTGTGGAATTGGCTTCTTTCACTTAGCATTATATTCTCCATCCATCCATTTACTGGTAAGTGTCATTATTTCATTCTTCTTATGTCGGAGTAATATTCCCCTGTGTACATGTACCACATTTTCTGTATCCATTTGTCCATTGAAGGACACCTAAGTTTGTTTCATAGCTTTGCTATTCTGAATTGTGCTGCTGTAAACATTGATGTGGCTACATCACTGTAGCATATAGACTTAAAATCTCCTTCATCTATACCAAGGAATGGAATAACTGGGTAAAATGGTGGTTCCATTTCACAAGGAATCTCCATAATGTTTTCTCTATTTGAACCAATTTGCAGTACCACCTACTATGTATGAGAGTAATTTTCTCCCTACATCTTTCCAAAATTTATTGTTACTTGTATTCTTTGTAACTGTCATTCCGACTGAAGGGAGATGGAATCTCTGTATAGTTTTAATTTGTATTTCTCTAATTGCTAGAGATGTTGCACATTGACCATTCATATTTCTTATTCTCTGAAGCGTTTTTTTTTAGTTCCTTTGCCCATTTGTTGATTGAGTTATTTATTTTCCTGGTGTCAAGTTTTTTGAGTTCTTTATGTATTCTAGAAGTTAATGTCTTTTTTTGAGGTATAGGTAGTAAAGGTTTTCTCCCATTGTGTATGATCTCTCTTCACATTCTTGATTATTTCCTTCGATTTGATACCATTCCATTTATTCATTCTTGATTTTACTTATTGCACTTTAGGTATCTTCTTAGGAAAATTGGATCCTAAGCCACCATCATGGAGAATTGAGCCCATTTTTGCTTCTAGTAAGTGTTCCACCTGTATTTCTCATGGATTACTATGAAGGAACTAAACGTTTCTGGTTTAGGGATAAAGTTTCTTCATCAATAAATACTTGAGAATCAAATACTGCAACTTAGTCAAATTAGAGAGTGATATATTATTTGTGTTTGAATGTATGCCATTTAAGATCATCATCAGATATATAATGACAAAAGTTTTCTAGCTGCATTAATTATATATACAATTTAAAACAAAAATCTGGAATGGGCTTGGTATGACAACCACAATAATGTCATTTCTAGAAGTCATTCCTGAGAAAAATCTCACTATCTTTATAACTATATCTCAGTGTTAAAAGTAAAAACTATGTTGTTTCACTTTTATTATTCTCTTTTAAATTAAGATTATCTTTCAGTTTTATACAAGAAAAATACTAAATGCATTATAAGACATCTTTTTTCCTTTTATTAAACAAAACTTGTTTTACAATTCTGAAATATAATTTTTGTTTATATATTTCTATCCCAGAAGGAAAGGAATCTTTTGATTTTTAGATATTTAAGAATTACTGACTGAAATAAAGATAGTAATATGAGAATTTGTAAAGTCTGGAATTTTGAGTTGAAAAAATATTGTTTCAATCTCTGAATGCAGTGTTAAAATCTATTTCAGAGGCAAGAATGGTGGCCTATACCTATAATCCCAGTGTCTCACAAGCTGATGAAGAAAATCACAAATTCAAGCTTATTCCCAGCAATTTAGTTAGACCCTAAGCAAATTAGAAATACCCTGTCTCAAAATAAAAAAATAAATAAATAAAATAAAGAACTACAAAAGTGACTCGGTGGTTAAATGACCCTGGGTTCAATATTCAGTACAAAAACAAACAAAAAAAGCAAAAAGAAATAAAGATAAAAAACTAAGCTATTTACAACCTAAGTGGTTTTAAAATGTAGTAGTCTTATTCACTGTCCTTATGATTGAATGGACTTATTGAATCGTTCTTGCAGAGGATTTCTCACATGCCTGTACCCAGATGGAAGCTGGTCTGTAGAACCTTGTGGGGACTGCACCAAGATTATTAACTTATGTGACTGAAGGGGATGAATCATGCCTGAGACAGCAGTTGAACTAACAGCACACATTCACCTAACCTCTGCTTTCAGTTCATGCTTATCAATATTTGATTGGTCTGTAGTTGCTGTCTTCTGGGAAGTAGCATCACAAAAATATGTATGTAAAGGCAGAAGGTTTAGGCAAAGGCTGAAAAAAAAAATTTCTGTAGCCATAAGTATGGCTGATGTTTCATTTAAACTGTACTGAAAAATATTTTACAAAAGATTAAAATATGTCAAAGAAAGAAAACAGAGCATAATCAATGAGTGTGTATAATTATTGTAGAATATTTTATTACAATTATTCAAACAAAAAAAAAACAGTAATTTGGGGTAATTTTGTTCGACAGCACTCTATAAAGATAGTTTACCCTAAAAAGTAGCTTCAACATTACATATTTTTACATCAAATTTGTAAGGAAAAAAGTAATAACATGAATTATTTATTTAAGGAGCATAGCTATGCCAAAGTAAAATTTTATGATTTTTAGAGTTTTTATTTTCATATTTACTTAAGTGCTATAATTTTCTATATGATTTTGAATTTAATCAGAATTTTACAGATCATAATAGCAAATCTGATTCATTTTTTGAGAGATATATAACTTACAAGTAGGGTAACAATTATTAATTTTTAGTATGTTTTCAGAGTTTTTCACTATATGATACCAAATAATTTTCTGTACTCCAAAAATAGACCCTATATCTAATACCAAAAATCCTCTCGTCTCCCATTTCTTGAACCCTTAGAAACCAGTGTTATACCTTTTGCCACTGAGTATTTGTCTATCATGGAAATTTCCTGTAAATGGAAATATAAAATACAAGGCTTTTGAGTCTGGTGTCATTGATTAAACATAGTTTCATCTATGCTGTAGTATGTAACAGTACATAATTACTGCTATAACCAAACTCATTTCATTGTAAGAATATGTTCAATTTTATTGTCCACTAAGCAACTGATGGTCATTTGGGTTGTTCCTATTTGGGAGTCATTAAGCTTGCTATGTTTTGAAGGTCCTCTCCACAACTCAAGTGAAATTTCACTGCCATTGTAGTGGTATTAAAATATGGGTCTTTTAAGAAGTGATGAGGCCATGTCTACCACACCTTCAGGAGTGGATGAATGTCATTATCTTAGAATGCATTTGTGATCAAGGGAGTGGTTTCCTTATGGAAAGGGCTGAAATTTCAGCCCTTCTCTCTCTTGCTGTCTGACATATGTTTGCTTGACTCTCTGCCATAATGATGTGGCAGACATGACTACCCTGCCCAATATTGGCACTTCTAAACAAAGAGAAACATGAGCCAAGAAAACTTATTATTTAGACATAACCCAATTTGTGCTATTCTGGCAGAGCAGCAGAAAATGGGCTGAGACAAAATTGCTATGGATATTATATGTGTACAAATAAATTTTTAGAATGTTTCTAACTGTATGGCTGGGTTTTATGGTAATAACCTTTTGAGGAATTTTCAAACTGTACTTCAAAGTGGAATGCACCCTTTTATACCTGTCCAGTGATGTAAGTGGGTTCCAATTTCTCTATATAATCTTCAAAACTTGTTATTGTTCAGGGTTTTTATTATTATTATAGCTATCCTAATGAGTTTATAGCATTATCTCACTGTGATTTTTACTTCAATTTCCAGTGCGGTGAATGAGTTTGGATTTATTTTCAGTTGTTTATTGGACACTTATATGTATTATTTGGAGAAATATCTATTCAAATGTTTTGCCCATTTAAGTTGTGTTATTTATCTTTGTATTATTGAATTATTAAGTAATTTATATATTAAGGGTACTACACTTTTTTCTTTTTCTTTCTTTATTTAATTTTTTTTTTGATGATTCTTGGGATTGAACCCAAGGCCTTGTGCAAGTGAGGCAAGCACTCTACCAACTGAGCTATATATCCAGTTCAATACTGGACTTTTATCAAATATTTAATATGAAAGTATTTTCAAAAATTCTGTGGCTTATTCTTTTACTTTCTTTATAGTTTAAGTACTGAAGTTCTTATTTCTCGTTGTGATGCAGTACAAATATTTGTGGCTCTTGCTTTTGATTTTATATCTAAGAAAGCATTGCCTAAAACACATTCATGAATTTAACCATATTTTTTCCTGCGAGTTTTATAATTGTTGTTAATATAGTTGAGTCTGTGATCTGCTTAAAATTAACTTTTGTTTATAGTTTAAGGTAGAAATCCAGTTATTTTTCTTTTGTATGTGGATAGCCAGCTGTCCCCACAAAATATTTTGAAAATACTTTTCTTCCCCATTGAATTACCTTGGCACCCTTGTCAAACAACAGTTGAGCATAAATGTACCTGCTAATTTCTGGAATCTGAATTCTATTTATTGATCTATATGTCTCCTAGAACCATATGTTCTTTGATATTGTAGCTTTGTAGCAAGTTCTTAAATCAGAAAGTTTGAATCATCCAACTGTATGGCTTAGACTGAGATATCTTACTAAATTATTTGTATCCCATTGTATTGATCAAAAATGAATCATGCCAGAATCAACTGAAGTGGAATAACGGGGAATAAATACTAGATTACATGATTCAATAGGGTATTTATTTGAAAGTGAATACCTGAAAGAACAATCAAGACTTGCCGTTGGAGAAAATGCTCGTTTATTGAGGAGCAGCTCTGCATATTTATAGAGCCAGGGGTGGTTTGACAGTTGGCACGGGGTGCTTTTTGATTAATGGGTAAGGATCAGGTGAGCCAGCAGGGCTCACCATTGGACTGCTCTTCTTGAGGGATGGGGAAGTTAATCTTTGGGGCCGGGTGACTCCCAACATTCCCTGCTCTTTGTTATTAAATGAGAGTGGGCATCGACTCATTCTGGCTGCTTTCTGCTGAAATGGGGCAGTGTGGGAGAAAGATAGGAGGGAAGTAAGGAGCCCCCAGAGGAGGCTAGAGAAGACTGGTATCAACCCTGGTATCAACAAAGGTTCCTTGCCCCCACAGATCCATGATGATGTCAGTCCATTTGGCATAGGTCTTGACTGAAGGTATCATCAGTATCCAGGATTTGGTAATTCCTGAGGAGAATCTGGTAAAAGCTTGATTACAAATTTTTTACCCACCTGAGTCTAAATGAACATTATGATAAAGGGAAGGAACACACAGAGGGAGTTTTTATAGCTCAAATCTAATGGGGTCTCTGGGTCTGCAAGCTGTCTTGTTGGCACAAGGGCGGTTAAGTGTTCAGCCTTGAGTGGAGGCTTGGGCATTTGGGCTTGAAGCAAACAGAGGTTTTGAGAATCCAGGTCACACTGCAGCTAACTTTGTTTGGCATAACCTGCAGACCAGCCTGTCCTGCACGTAACACCCTGAATTCTACTCTTTATTCCTATTCCAATCTAGCTACCTCCCCTCTCTATTAAAGATACTTTTCAAACTTTCTCCTAACTGGGTGTACCAGCTTACTTCTCTCTTTGCCTTTCTCGAAGGCAGCCAAGGGAGGATGGTGGCCCATCATTAGCATATTTCCCTTTGAGAGCAGTCAGCTCTCTCCAGATTTTATGTAAAACACCTCAACTTCAAATACTGATACTTGAAATTCTTATGAAACAGGGAGGGTAAACAAAACACACATGTTCCTCCTTAGGCCCAGAAGGCAACTGGTAAAACGCTCTCTTATGATCACACTTATTCAGGGGTCACCATTCTCTGGACACCTAAGTGGTTTGTCAGAAGGACAACACACAACAGTCCCACTACAGGCCAGATCCAAGCAAGTAGGGGGTCTGTAAGGAAGAGATGGGGGTGGCTGGAGGGGGCCCTTAGGGTCACTTTCCTTGAATATAGAGCAAAGAGAGGATCCAAGAGGGGCCAGAAATGAGGGGGAGCATTGACAAGAGTACTTAATGACAGGTGACAATCATTGGCTCTTCTGATGAAGGTGTAGGAGTGCCAGGCTTAAGCCTGGGGAAATATGAATCCATGGGGTAAGTTGGTTATTAGTTAATTTGAGTTTGGCCACTGAGGTTGTGCACATAATCACCTGAGCAGGGCCCTTCCATTTTGGTTTTAGAGGGGGCTTTTACCCCAGTGGGCTATAGTAAACAAGTTGACCAGGTGTTAAGGAGGTAGGGTTTTGAGAGAGACTGGGGTCAGGAAGGAGCCAGTCTTGATAGCGCCAGAGTTCCGAGCATAGATGGAAGAGGAGGGGCAGAGCATAGTTTTTGGAGATGGGTAGGGGTTCTGTAGGCAATCCAGGAGGAAGAGGGGACAGCCATACATGACTTCTTAAGGTGAGAGATTAGAAGGCTTCTTTGGCAAGGCTCTAATGCATGATAAAGCCAAGGGGAGCACCTTTACCCAGTCCAGGCTTAATTCCATGGTGAGCTTGGTGAGGGTCTCTTTAAGGGACTGATTGGTCCTTTCAACCTTTTCAGAAGCCTGGAGGCAATAAGTGCAGTAGAAATGCCAAGGGAGTAATAGCGTGTGAGCCAGTCCCTGAGTTACCTACAAGGTGAATTCTGGGCCATTGTCTGATTGGATAGAAGTGGGCATCCTGAAATGGGGGATTATGTGAGTCAACTAGCATAGAGGCCGGCTTGATAGAAGTGGGAAAGGCTTGTTTTTTCTTGGGGCATGTTGGTGAAATCAGTTTGCAGCTGGGGTATGACCACAGGCCTGATGAGAAGGGAAAGGTTTAGGTTTTAATGGAGTATTGGTATTGGTTCTCAGGCAGATCTGACAAGCAGAAGTGATCTGTTATAGGAGGGTCTTATCCTGTGAGGAAAGGGTGAAAAAGGAGTGAAGGAAAGTAGTGAGACTCTGTGGACTAGAATAAAATAGAGAGTGAGGAAACTGGAAGAGTTGTGTGGGATTTTGGGCCCAATCCCTGGTGGTAACAAAGAGTAGCGAAGAGGAGGTAAAGCTCTGTAGGGCGGCTGATCCAACCACTGGATTGGCCTTGGAATTTCCCAAAGTAATAAGGGAGAAGTCAATTGGTGGGCCTTGCAATGGATTATTTCCAGTTCGGAAGGCAGCCTGGAGGCTCCTAGTAGGCCAGAAATGAGTGTAGAATTAATGACTGCCGTCCCTCTTGGTGGTCAATAACCCCCTTTACATATAGCTGTGTGGGAGATCAGGATATGGAAGATGTATTATATAGGGAGAGGGTTTTTCCCTACACTAGCTCACATACCCTTGTGGCAGCTATAAGTTCACCTTGTTGGTTGGTGGTATTGGGTGGGAGAGGTTTGGTTTTGCCTCTATGATGGATGAGAGCGAAATGCCAATTTAACCCCTTCATGTATAAGGAGCTAACATCTGAGAACCAAACGAGGTCTGAAAAGGGCAGGGGTCCCTCAGAAGTGGTGGTAGGGCAGGATAAAATTGTCTCTAATACCTCCAGGCATTTGTGGAGGGGATCTTGTGAGTGAGAAGATGGGAGGAGAGAGGTAGAATTTAATGGAGAGCAGGGCTGAAAAGAGATGGAGGGATTTTCAAGGAGAGACAAGGAGTGATAAAACCCTGGAAGGAGGAAATGACTGTGGCCCCTTGTAAGTGAAAAAATCCTTTAAATGGTGAAGGGATGATATGGTTATCAGGGAAGCAAAGGTAAACTTGTGTGCTTCTTTCTGGACGTTGTGGGCCACTGCTAGGGCTCTGAGGCATGGGGGCCAGCCCCTGATGGTGGGGTTGAACTGTTTGGATAGGTAGGCCACTGGTTCAAATGTGGGGTAATATTCCTGACCCAGAATGCGCAGACTTTGTCCCTGTTTTTACATAGAGGGTGAAGGGTCAGGAGAGGTCGGAGAAATGCAGGGTGGGTGCCCAGAGGAGGGCCTTTATAAAGGGCGTTTCTACCACTGAGAGTAGGGATCATCTTGGGGGCCCTTGGCCAGATTATATAGCAGCCTGGTGAGGAGGGAGAAATTCAAAAGTAATCCAGGCCCTGAAGTACCCAGCTAAACCCAAGAAGGAGAGTCACATTTCATCTTTGGTGTAGTTATAGACACAATAAGCTGTTTTCTGTCTACTGTAATGGCCTTTTTCCCTTGACAGATAGAGAACCTAGATACATGTTATATGGGCATTTTGTGGAGAGGCCCAATATCCCTTTAAGGTCAAGAAATTAAGTAGGAGAACTCTGTCATCTGTTGAGCATCCTTTGGACAGGCTAGAAGAATTTGTTTGCAAGAGGTGCAGAGAGCAGGATTGGATCAGAGCAAGAAGAAAGCATGGAAGAGATCCCTTAGAATGGAGAGATCCAGGGACCCAAAAAGGGTCCATCTGCTTTGGTTGTCTAAGGGATAAGTAGGCCAGGCCGGGGTGCTATATTTGATCCAAGAGGCATTGTAGGGGACAGTTGACCGGCAGAGAGGACACATTACCCATGTAAGGAGGAGGGAAGAGGATGCAGAGAAGGAGGAAACTGATTTATTGGCAAAAGGGGTGTCCCCACTAGAGCCAAAAAATCAGGAGTGCCTAAGTGGCAGGTTCCAGCTGCAGAGATTGGTTGTCACTGAATCCTGACAGTCAAAGCTCTAGTCTTGGACAGTGCCAGAACTGAAGCCACGGGAGACCTTGGCCAAGGCTTTTCAGGACCCCTCCTGGAGAGGCCAGATACTCCCAGGGTCAGAAAGAGGGGAGAGGAAGGGGAGGGTAAGTGTCTCTCTAGCGGCCAAGTCTTAAGGTGAGAGACTTTAACTTTTGAATCTGCCCAAGGAAGGAGTCCCTGAGGGCCACTGTAGCCTTAATGGCTGTGGTGGGGGGCTTTCCTCCCCGCAGGTGGGCAAAGAGATTTGCAGGATGATAATCAACATATTGCAAGAGGGTGGATTCTGGGAACTGGGGATGAAAAGATTGGAGGTAGGAGGCCAAGGTTTGTCCAAAGAGGTGTGGACTATCTCAAAATCTCTGTGGAAGGACAGTCCAAGTTAAAGACAAAAAGATGTCCTTTAAATCTATGACCGAGAAGTGGGTGGCAGTGTGGGGGATCTGAGACAGCAGAGTGTATGGGTTGTGAACCAAAGGATGTATGGGCCTAATGTAGGTGTTGATGAGTCGTAAGTCCTGAACTAAGCCATAGGACACATTGGGCTTTTCTACCACTAGTATGGGAGTGTTGTAAGGGGAAAGAGCAGGATGGAGGTACCCCTTGCTAAGAAGGTCCTGAATAATAAGTTGTAGGCCCAGAAGAGCTTTTGTGGACAGGGAGTATTGAGCATGATTTGGGAAGGTGTTAGGATTTTTGAGATGAATGTTAACTGGTGGGCAGGAAACGGTGGAGGGGATGTGGGTATCCCATACAATTGGGTCAACCAGGTTAGTATGGTATTTCATGTCAGCCTCACAAGTGGAGCAGAATGGCCAGTTTTCTGCCAAAACGGCCAGAAAATATGAACAGGCCGATTCTGGGGCCTGACTGATGCCAGGAGCCTGGATGTTGATTGTTGTATTGAATTTAGATAGAATATCTCAGCCGAGCAAAGAAACTGGACATGGGGGCATAACTAGGAACGTCTGAGAGAATGGGATGTTGTCTATGGAACAGAGTAATAGGGGAGTCTTTCTTGGATAGATGATCTTCCCTCTTATCCCGACAATAGGAGACGTGGACGGCACTGTTTGCCTCTAGAATTCTGTCAGGACTGAGAAGGTAGCCCTGGTGTCAAGGAGAAAGTCAACCTTACATCCATCCACCTGAATCCGCACCCTAGGTTCCCATCTATTGATCATTACAGCCAGGAACAAGGACCCAAGGCACCGTCAATTGATTGCTATGCCCAGAAGGTTGGAGGGTTCCCTGGCCATAGGCCTCCTACAAGATCTAGGACAGTCAGAGCCAATGACCTTGTTGACATTTAGGGCATGGGGTATGTGTAGTGCATGGTGTTGGGCTTGCCCTGGTCCAATGTCCCTCCTTGCCACACTTGACGGAGGCGCCCGGGGGGAGGGGGTTTCAGTGATGGGTGGCAACCCGAGGAAGCACCCTGTAGGGCCTGAGGGAGCATCTGAAATTTCTGTCTGGGGGGTGGCAAGGGTCTTGTTTGAGCTTTTATAGTTTGGCCCAGATGTTGGGGTAGCTCTGTGAGAGGAAATGTGTCATAGGACATGATGGCCATCTGGGGTTTCTGGAGTTTGATCTGGGGCAGCAAGTGGCCCCGGAGGGTGATTGGGATTAACTTGGTGGGTTTCATCTGCATGGACTCTGGCAAGTTCCCAGACTCTGGTAAGTTCCTCAGGAAGGAGAGTATTAGCCAATATCATATAAGTGAGGCTATAAGCCTGGGGGGCCCTTTGAAACTTCCTTCTGTGGTGAATGAACCCAACCTTTGCCGCAGTCTGGCTGGGGAAAATAATGGGGGGTGGGGGGTTGACAAGCAACTTGTGAAGTTTGAAACAGTGGGAGCCATTTTATTACAGGACAGCAGAGGTATACACATACGCCTAAATAATTACACACAGCTTAACTTAATTAACATCATTTAGATACAGCAGTCAGTCATTAAGGAGTCCTCAGCATGTTAATGACTTGTTGGCATTACTTCACAAACCACTCCTCCTGGCAAAGTGCCAGGCACCATCTTGACTTGATTGTGGCCCTCAAAATCTCCCCCATTTGTTTAATTAAACAACATGTATGAGGCTTAGGGACTGTGCCTATTTAGGTTGTCCAATATTACATATGGTCCCTACCCATCATTGGATGGTCTGACCTCAAATCGTCAGCCTCCTGTCTTGGGTTGGTACCATTGTAATTGGATCTTACCCATCTTTGACTACCGGCCCAACACACTTAGCCATACTTGTGGATACATAAACACCATAAAAAATCTGCTACAAGCAGAAGGGTGGAGGATACAAAATGTAATGACACCAAGCCAATTGATGGCTCCTTTTGGAAAAATTGTACCATCGATGACACCATCAGCAAAAATACCCCAGCACTACCACAATTTGCTGTACCAACAGATAATTCACAATGCATACAAGTGATACATAGTCCATGAAAGTTCTGCAAGCAGTTCAAAACAGAGGAATCCATTAATATGTCCATTTCCTCCCAAAGTAAATCGACTCCTTGATTGAGCATCACTTGTTGAGTTACATTATTCATTGCTGCATCAGTTTATACAGTTTGTTGTGATAGCTATCGCTGAAGCTGCAGTTTGGTTTTCAGTAATTTACATTTGAAATAGGCCTTAATGGTGTTCATTATTCATTAGCCTTTAGGTGTGGGAGAACCATTATCACAGATGTAAGGATCTTTTTGGTCTGTAGAAATCTCACTTTATTTAATCTCTCTGGAATCCAAATCAGCTGCTGTTCTCCCTGTGGAAACACACAAACAGACGCGACTCCAGACAATCACTGGGTCAGGACCTTTAATGATAATAACTGTAAGCTGATGCAGTTGTGGTGAAAGCTGTAAATGCCATCACCATAATTGAAAACTGAAGTTCACCTGCCATGGATTTGAGATATTGCTAACCCTGCATTTATCCACAGGAATAGCGAGGAGTCCCGTGGCAGCACCTGCAGCAAATAGGGAAAAACTGACAACTCATTAATTATTGGCATTGGAAATGGCCAAATTTCAGGGACACCAGGCATGTCTTCTGCCACTGGCTGAGCATCCCCCGGCAGCCCCTGGGAGTGTCCCGGACTCAAACTGCCACCGGGCACAGGGAACAAGAGCCTGGGAGACTGTGCTTCCAGGTCAGGTCTGGGTTTGGGCTTGCGGCAGTGGCATCCCGCTCCCCAGGTGGTGGGGGGGTTGGAAAGAGCTAGTGGCCAACCCTGCCGCTGCTTGGAAAGTCCCTGCTGCACTGTGACCAGATCATGCATGCAGCAGCTGCCCCACCGCTTCACACACACTCCAGTAAGGAAAACTATTTAGTAGTAGCCATTTGTTTCAACTCCTTCCCTGATAGTCCTTCCTCCTTTGAACTTTCTTCCTCTTTCTGACTAGAGTTCCTGGGCTTTTATCAACGTATGCCCTAACTGTTCGTGGTTTCACTGGGGTGCCTTCTTCCTTTAGTAATTTACTTAACACCCTTTCGGTTTGGTTTCTACCAACTTCTGATCCGTAACAAAGACAACACAACACATCAAGACAAATCAAGACAAAAACACACTGTATCAATCTTTTCCATTTTCTCAAAATGGCCATCCTTCCTCTTGCCCTATCTGCTTCTAGGGATGAGCAGCTTTGTTCCCATCCTAACTATTTCTAGGGACAGGCAGCTTCCCTTGTCACTTACCCCCAAGCGTCCCGGGGCTCCCCGTATTGGCCACCATCTGCTGCAGTCTGGCTGAGCAAAATAACTGGGGGGGGGGGGTGACAAGCAACTTGTGAAGATTGAAACAGTGGAAGGAGCCACTTTATTATGGGACAGCAGAGGTATATATACCTAGCTAATTACACACAGCTTAACTTAATTAACATCATCTAGATACAGCAGTCAGTCATTAAGGAATCCTCATCATCTTAATGACTCATTGGCATTACTTCACAAACCACTCCTCCTGGCAAAGTGCCAGGCACCATCTTGACTTGATTGTGGCCCTCAACAAATCTTCCCTCGAGTTGCGTGAGGTCATTCATAGACAATGGGACATGTACCTTGATAATGCCCTCAGGTCCAGCAACCTCTCTTAAAAGGGCCATGGTTTGTGGGACTAGGAGCAGGTCCTAGTTTGGGGGAAACTAAAGGTGTCAGCTGAGTCAGGGGGAGCACCTGAGGGGCTGGATGGAGCCAATGGGGGAGGTCGGTAGGGAGGGGGTTCATTTGCCAGATAGATAGGGGTGAGAATGAAGAAGAGAAAAAGCCTCAACATCTTCTTCCACTTTTTCGAGCACTCGCAGAAGTTAAACAGATCTCTGAGAATTGTGGCATCTAGGGATCCTCCTAGGGACCATTGACTTTGATTGTCTAATTGACAGTAAGGCCAATCTTATGTGCAGAATTTAATAAGGGGGAGTCTGCAGGGAGGGAATAAGAAGCCCCCATAGGTCAGGAGAGGGACAAGGGTGGTTAAGAGAGAAAGAGAGAGAGGAGGAGGAGTGCCTGCTCTTCCACCCCTCAGTACCTCCTACTCATGAACCAGGCTCCAGAGAGTCCACTGTGACCATGAAGGTCGTGGTGGGGTGCGTTCTCTCCTCCAGATTGGGCATCAGAGGTTTGCCAGACAATCACAGTCAAACCCCCTGTGTATAGCCCATCTGAAGTTGGATACCCAATAGGGGAACTCACCTACTGAAGCACCGGTGTGGTGTGAGTAGTAGCAATGCTCGAAAGAGTGGACAAGGATGGCAAGCCTTGAGAGAGGGGACCCTTGAGCAGAGAGGCATTCCCCCTCCCAAGTTTTGGCACCAATGAAAGAACGATCAAGGCTTGCCTTAGAGAAAATGTTCGTTTATTGAGGAACAGCTCTGCATTTTTATAGAGTTGGGGGTGGTTTGACAATTGGCATGGGGTGCTTTTTGATTGGTGGGTAAGGATCAGGTGAGCCTGCAGGGCTAGTCTAATTGGTGGGTAAGGATCATGTGAGCCAGCAGGGATCATCATTGGATGGCAGGATCATGTGAGCCAGCAGGGCTCACCATTAGACAACAGGACATGTGAGACAGCAGGACTCACCATTGGACGGCTCTTCTTGGCGGACAGGGAAGTTAGTCTTTGGAGCCGGGGCGACTCCAAACAATACCTCATAAGAGGAGAACAGACCCAGAAATAGTTTCCCTGGGACTAAGATTTCTCAGCATGGAAAACACTCTTTTTTGTGTAGTCTGCCCATAGAGGCAACACTATTATAAAATGCTAAATTGAGAACATGTATAATAGAGTACATTTAGGTATTTTAGGTATATTATTTAAAAAAAAGTCACAAATAGTGTTTTTGCTATCACTTGTTACTGTGTTTTACTTTAAACAGAATCAAAATAAAGAGGGACATGATCATCCTTATTTGCTTAATATAAAGTACATTTCAAGTTTTTTCAGAGCATGGGAGTTAAAAGTGTAGTTTTCTTTAAAACTGAACTAAGTTTTATTTTGTACTAGCTGGGAAATTACCAAATCTGCATTTTTAAGTGTAAATATTACTATATGATGGTCAGTATGAAGTTTCTTCCACATGAGTGTTTCAGAGAAAATTAACCCATCGTGTATACTAACTATAGACTAAAATTAAAATAAACAAGAAACACACCCTCCAAAATTATCAAAATATCTATTTTTTTTAAATATCTTAATTGAATAACAAAAATATTCAGGGAAATCATCATAAAATGTATTAATACAAATGTCAATTTGAAAAAATAAGGAAGTGCAAGAGGTAAAAGCCTATTTATTTTTATTTTAACATTAGAGGTGAATTTAGCTATGTCATTACTATTAAAATAATATTAGGGAAACATAGTTATTGATCCCATGAAATAGTATGCATATTATTAAATACTTTTAAAGTATTAAATTAATGACATTGTTTGAAATACATAGGCTTTAAAAGATTGGACAAGAACAGATAATGTCAAATTATATTATCAACATAATGCTATGTTTGTAAATTGCAAATTTTATAGGTAAATATTTTAGACAAATATGTAAAAGAGGATTAAAAACATCAGCTTACAGTTGGAGTAATGTGACTAAAAGGTTAATATGAGAAAACAACACACTTGTTTAGAAAGCGGATAGTTGAGTTATTCTTAAAACAAGAGGACAAAGGAACCTTTATAAAATAATAACTAGGCTATATTTAAACTACAAAAATATGAAATGATATACATAATATTTATATGAAATGATCATAAGGAAGCTTAAATGAGAAGCACTGGTTGGGATAGTAAACAAGCAAATGAACAAAAAATCCAGGGATAAGGTGGAAGATAGACAGAAAAGAGAATGTCAAGATGAGAACAAAAACAAAAAACTAATTTTAGAGCCATGAACAGGGCGTGTACTAAATGACACTGATGTAGCACTTGATAAAAAGGTAATGTTCAAAGGACATTCAACAACTAAAAAAAAATTAAGGATTTCATTTAATGGTGAAATAATCTGAATAGACATTTCTCAAAAGAAGGTATACAAATTATAGACAAGCATGTGAAAAAATTCTCGTCATCCCTAGCTATTAGGAAAATACAAATTGAAACAGAATGAGATACCATTTCACCACAGTCAGAATGGCTGCCATAAAGACAGTTGAAGATAACAAGTGATATTGACAATGTGGACGAAAGAGAGCTTCTATAAATCATAAGTGGGATATGCCAAAGGGTACAGGCATAACAGCAAGCAATATTGTAGTTGTTGTAATAACAACAAAAAATGCATCAACTATATGATCCACCTATCTCTCTTTGGGGTTTAGATGTAAAGGAAATAAAATTAATGAATCAAAGAAATACCCACAGTCCTCTGCTTATTGCAGCACTTTTTAATGAACAGATATGTCCATAAGCAAAGGAAAGGATAACAAAAATTCTGTGTACATACACAATGAAATGGTATTTAGCAAGAAAATAAATGAAATGCTGTGTTTTGCCACCAAATGGAACTGAAAGATGTTATGTTAAGTGAGATAAGGCAGACACAGGAAGATAGATATAGCATGTCCCCACTCATGTGGAAGTTTCCCAAAAGTTTCTCTCAAGAAAGAATAAATTAGAACAGGGATTGATAGAAAACAGGAAAGGGTAGAATAGAGAAGGAATGGTGGGATTTTGAATAATTGGTACCAAAATATAGTTAGATGTGAGGAATAAGTTCTAGAGTTCTATGACATGGTGAGGTAACAACAGTTTAAGATAAATCAGCATGTGTTTTATGAAGAAATAGTTGAGTTCAAAGTCTCCAAACAGAAAGAACATATAAGGAGATGAATGGTGATTGCTGTTACACATTGTATATACATGTATTGAATTATCACACTGTATCCTATAAATGTGTACTCAGTATAAGTCAATTAAAGGAAAAAGAAAAAAATAACAAAAAGAACATTCAAAACAGAATGTCTTGCAAAATTTTTGGAGATCGTTTGTATAAACAATTCTGAGTAGACTTAACAAGGAACCAAGAAAAGTGGTACTGTCAGAAAAAAAATATGAGGATGATTGAAATAATTTCTGTATTTACTTTTTTTAGAATGTGAGATTGACCATTTTAAAAATACTTAAGGTTGTTATATAAGCACAGATAGATATTTTAAAAGTTGATTTTGTGGATACTTTATGTTCTTTTGTGTTTGGCTCAATAAAACACTAATAAAAACACATTAAGAAAAGTCCAAATTTATTTAAGTCACATAGGCCTTGAGCATAACCAACTTCCTCTCTAATTGCTTACATAGTGGCTAACTTTCGCTTCATTTTTGTAGTGTATGTTACCACATCTTGTTCATTTTTAAACCAAAATGAAAGCAACTGAAGATATCTTCTGTACATTGTAATGATCCTGGTTCATTTGCATTGTTTCCTTTTTTATTATCACCCATTTTGATTTCAAGATAGTTGTGTATATTTCCAATAGAAATTATGCAAATTTATTGTAACACTTACATTGAAAGGGCTGCTAGAGAAAATGTGGAAGAAATAACTTACAGATGACAAGATCTTCTGAAGTGCCAAGTGACTCTTCACTTAGGTTGTGAATATACTATTCAATTTTATGCTATTTTCTTTCTCAAACAGAATAGGTTTTGTGAAAGGTAAAATGCTTTACTCTCAACTCACCAGCAATGATAAGAAGCAAATTCATACAATCATGGTATAATAAGATGTTTCTTTCTCTCTTCACATCATACTTAGGGCGGTGAGAATGAGGATTTGATGACATTTTCTGCTCACTAACACATGGAAATCAACTGCAGCAATATATATATAAAATTTTCACCAAGTCACTTACCAGGATTATATTGAATACTTTCATTACTTTTATGTGTTTTATAAGCTTGAGGAAAGATAGGCTTTACAAAAATATTCAAATTCAAGATGTATCCTTTTGGATATAAAGTAGTTGTGACCTTTATTCATAGAGATATAGCAATTAACTAATTAATATAGTAATTAATATTATCATACTGATAATAGAGAAAGTTCATTAATACCTTAAGAAGGTAGTGTGGTGAGAAAGGTCAGGAAAAGTCTGCCATTCAAGACAATCCAAGACAATCAGAAAACAACTGCATGACCCTCATAAACTTGAATATTCTTTCTGATATGTGGATGCTAACCCACAATAAGAGGATGGGGAGGGGAAGAATAGAAGTGCACTGGATTAGACAAAGGGGAAGGAAGAGAAGGGAGGGAAATGGGAATAGGAAAGGCAGTAGAATGAGTCAGACATAACTTTCCAATGATCATATGTGAACACATGACCAGTGTAACTTCACATCATGTACAACTACAAGAATGGAAACCTAATTAGAACGTTATACTCCATGTATGTAAAATATGTCAAAATAAAAACCTATAATAATTATAAGCTTTCTTTTCCTCTCTGTTTCTCTTACTCAGAATACACTCCTGTTTCAAGAGTAGAATTTTAGAATCACATAAAACAACTTGTATTTCTGAAAATTTTCTCTTTCCGCACATCTAATCTGTTTCTTTATTTCTGTATTTTTCATATTGCTTTGTATATCTGTGTGATATTGATTTAATGAATATTTTATTAACTGGAAGAATTTACAGCAATGATTATTTGGTAACAAATTATTAGAAAAAAATATGGGTCTATTTCAGGCTAATTGTCTTAAGATAATTGAATACACTTTTTTTTTAGGTTTTTAGTTGTCAATAGATCTTTTATTTTATTTATTTATTTTTACTTAGTGCTGAGGATTGAAAGCAGGACTTTGTGCTGAGGGCTTCACACATGCCAGTTAAGTGCTGTAACACTGAGCCACAATTCCAGCCCTTGAATACACTTTTGACAATAGTGGATATGTTTAACTGAAGACTCAAAATAGAAGATAACTATGATTTAAAGTAAAAGGGAAAAAAATGTAAAAATAAGTCTTAACTTTATTTCGTTAAGACATTAATTTTCTATTTCTTAAAATATTTCCAAAATTTCATTTTTATTATATCTCCAGTATTAATTTATAATATCTAGATCCTCTTTCATTTTTGCCAGTGTCCTTTTGAATACTTCACAGAGAAAAATGTCTGAAGTCAGAAGAAAACTACTTCACTTTTCCGTCACTTTGAGAAATCTTTTATATCCTCTTTCTGTAACTTCCATATTTCTTCCTGTAAAAGAATAGTTGTCTATATTTCTATCTACAATCAATACAGGCTTCAATTTCTGCTTAAATATCATCTTTTACATCATTTAAAAAATCTTCAAGACTCCAAGTACTCTCCTTTTGTTGCATCAACATTTTGTTGAGTTTTATTTTTACTATTCTTATAGATACAATAAAAATTTCATTCTATTCTTTCTGCTTCATTTTAGACTCCTTTTCACAGCAACTGAAACAGTTTCTATACTTAGAATTTCTTATTTTTTCCTTCACCCATTGTTATGGGCTTTTTACAGATAACACTGAAGTAAGTTTTATCAACATGACTAATGCAAGTAATCAAATTTCAGTCTGTATTTGTGTTCATCAGTAGTAAATCCCAGCTGAAAATGAGACAAGTGACATCTGGCTATATTGGTAATGATAAATCAATCTCTCTCTCTCTCTCTCTCTCTCTCTCTCTCTCTCTCTCAGGCATCCCTCTGTGTAGTCAACCAACCATGGAACAAAAATATTAAGGAACAAATTGTCTGTATTATGTATGTACAGACTTTTTTCTTCATTATTATTCCCTAAACAATATGACATATTTACATAGTATTTACTTGTATGAGGTACTGTAAGTAATCTAGAGGACTTAGAGAGTTGGGATGATGTGCACAGGTTATATACAAATGCTCCTTGATTTCACATAAGGGACTTAAGCAGCCACTGACACTCATTGTCTGTAAATACTGACAGACACTTGTACATTTTCATCAAGACATAAACTAAAAATGTGGATTTTTTTTTCTCTAAAAAAGTCTATTCTACCACATTCATGGGGCTAAGAAGAAGAACAGTAACAATAAAAGCAGACTTTCTAAATGTAATAATTGCAGCATTACCATCAATTCAACATGTGGACTCACTAAGTGTGTGTGAAGAAGTTAGTGCTCTATCACTCAGGGTTACCCCTCATTCATATATTAACTGATGGCCATTGTCATCAGTACTGATAGTAGAGATAACAAATTGTAGATTCCTCTCACAGTTCACTTTACTATTGATTCCAAATTCATATTAGTAAGGGCTCTTAATTAAGTAGTGATGTTGCCTCTAGTGAATAAAAAAAAAAGGAAAAGAATATCAGATGTCAGGGCTGGGATTGTGACTCAGCTGTAGAGTGCTTGCCTAGCATGGTGGGACCCAGGTTCGATCCTCAGCACCACATAAAAATAAAGGTATTGTGTTGTGTCCATCTATACCTAAAAAAATAAATAATTTTTAAAGAATATCAGATGTCTAAAAATTGCCAAGATATCCAAGTGGTTGCCAAATCATTCTTACAAGACACATAGCTGGGAACTTGCATGAAATTACCTTCCTGTCTCACAATTACTTGGGAGGCTGAGGCAGGAGGATTGCAAGTTTGAAGACACCCTTGGTACTTAGCAAGATCCTGTCTCAAGTATAACAAAGAAAAGGGCTAGGAATATCAGTTAATGAGAGAACACCCCTGGGATCCCCAACACTGGGATCCCCTCCAAGTACCTCCACAAACTTTGAGTAATGCAGAAAACATTAGTTCTTTACTGTGGAAGCTGCTACTAACACAGCTTCTGCTGTTGCTTGAGGAGCTTAGGCTCAATACAGAAGCCATTGCTGCAGGAAAGAATAATCAGTTGTAGTAGTTTGGAATATTTTTTAATATTTATTTTTTAGTTGTAGTTGGACACAATACCTTCATTTCACTTATATATTTTTAATGTGGTGCTGAGGATTGAACCCAGGGCCTCGTGCGTGCAAGGCAAGCGCTCTAATGCTGAGGCACAACCCCAGCCCCAGGATTGGTTTTGTTTTCAACAAATCTCTTAAATCAAGGTCCAGAGCTTGTGTCCCTAATTTCAAGAGCATTAGTTCAGTTCCCATGTTATTGATGCAAGTGAATGAAGAAAATTTATTATTTGTTACTTTAAAAAAATATTTAAATTTGGCAATATAAATTATATTACCTAGTTGCAAAAGGAGGGAAGATATTTTTGGTGATGGATAGCCAGATTAATCTACATCTTATTGGCAATATACCATTGCTCTCATAAAACAAAATAAAACAAACAAAAACAGGCAGCTCACCTGAAGATCACAATCATCATGCACTCTAAGACTAAAAATCCTAGAGTTATCTTGGACCTCTCCTCATCCTGCACATCTTCTCAGGTTTATTTGAAAACCTTCTTGCTTATACCACTGTAAGCCTTCTTCAAGCCCAATCTTTGGACTCCAGATACAGTGTCCTTTGGTCTCTAGGCCTGCACTGCTGCTTCCTGGCAATCCATCTACTTCACAGTAGATGAAAGGTTTTTAATATGTTCGGATAATGTCAAGTTGTTGTCATGTTTAAAACCCTCTCATGAAAGCAGAAAAACTTTGTAATTTCTTACCATAAATACAAATTCCACCTCATTTGTCTCCTCTCTGGTTATCTGCCCTTATTTAATTCCAATTCTGTACCCTCTTTCCCTTTGTATTTCTAAGGCCCTCCTTCTTTTACTGAAAAATTAATTTTTTATTGGCTTCTATCTTTTGGTGAGGTCAATTAGAGGCCAACATTTCTCATTTACCATTCATTAAGAATAATCACAGTAATGCCCACCCAATTTTATTTTCTTCAAAGAATTATTAAAGAGGTAAAGGTCCTTCCTTTCTCATCCTCATCAATGTAGCCATCATACCTATAATAGTGCCTAAAATACAGTAGAACTTAATAAACCTTTTTTATTAACTTCATAAGTCTAAACTACAAGTCTTAATGATAATGTTGTCCATTATCATCAAATAAAAGTTGATACAGTAGATATTGGTACAGTTATAGAAATTCACTTTTAATAGCTCATTATGGAGTTGTATCCCCTTACCTGTTCTGCACCATTTATTATTTTTGAGAAATTAGATACTATATAGTGCATATTGAAAATAATATGAATATTCTTTTAAAAATTTTTCTACACATCAAAATTAATATATAAAAATTTTGCATGTTTAATTAATAATCTGAATAATTATATTATTCTTGTGTATACATACATATATATTATGCTTGTATCTAAAACATATCCTTATATTATATTATTCTTATATTATCCCAGTACACAAAATGAAAAGAATGAGAAGTGAATAACAAAGATGATATTTGAGGTCTTATCCTATACTCATTCTATGAGCATCTTAAGTGATTCTAAACAACTTGTAAAGATCTCATTTTGTCACATTTTGCATTACTTTCAATTCTTTGAAAGTAGATAAAAAATATTCACTTACCAAACTTATAGATGACAGCTAATTAGAATTAATTTAAATATAATAAATAATACAATATAGTCAAAGACACATCAAAGCAGAAGAAAATTATCATGACTTCAACAAGATTAAACTTAACAGGGGAAATAAAAGAAAAAGTATTCAGATTCAGGATATCATCAACTCAATTTGAATCTTTACTCTTGAGAAAAAATATGCTTTACAGGGAAATTAAGTCTTTATTTTAATAAAAACTTTTGTGTAATCTATTGACATAGAATTATCCCTAAAAGCAATGGCCTGACCCCATCTGGGATACATTTACAGGAAGAAAACAATGCATTTTAGAATAAGGTTTGACTGCATAACATATGCATAAAAGGAAAATACATTGATTTTAAATTGAATGGCATATGAATATTGCCAATAGTCTCTATAATTTGAGTAGTCAGAAGAAACTCTATAGAATGCAAAGTTAGTATGGAAATATCACCCTCATCCTGAATAATATATACAATTAATATGTGATAATAAAAATAAATTAATTTTTACAAAGAGTGCAAGTTTAGCAGGAGGAGGATGTAAGTTTAATAAAAAAAAATTATAATGAAACTGGCCCCCCAAAGAACTATCTGCCCTTATCAGTTAAAGTAGCAAAAGGACGATCTTTCTACATCAGAAATGGGACAAACTAGAATTCATCAGTCACTCAAACAAAATGCTGTACTTCTGCCATTCACTGATTTCAAAAACAAAACAAAGACAAAAAAAATGGGTAAATAACAGCATAACATTGGAAAATCCTGTTTATGGCTTAGGAGATATTTCAATATAGCAAGATATTCCCTACAGCTTTTAGATGAAGTGAAATGAGTGTTGGATGATCAGGTTATTTTCTGAACAGAACCCTTTACTAACTAGGTTAGAACTGAGGAATCTCATTGTTTAATTTTGTGTAGGAGTCAGACACAGGCTGCTCAATGGATATGTGCCTCTGCCCAAGAAGAGAACACATAAAAATGTGACAGCTTGTGTAGTTTATCACAGTGTGTGGGTGAGGGTTATGGTACTGGCAGGAAAACTGAAATGAAATAAAATGATTATTTCCTACAATTAATTCTGTGAGGTAATGTTCACTTGAAATTGAGACATTATTAATTTATAAATAAGGCCAGTAAAATGCAAGTTTTAATAGTGTATTTTGTTATCTTAAAGAAATGCAGCAACAATTCAAAATTTAAGAATTTTCCTGTCTAAGTTAGGATGTTTGCAAAGAGTTAACATACTCCTCTCACTCTGTATTCCAAATTACTTCTGAAAGTAATATCCATATTGCACCTTGAAGGAAGGCCTAAGCAGTAAACTTTAATGGTTGCCTGAGTTGGCAATCATTTGATACAGACAAGACACTGCACTGGAAATTGCCCTATAAATAAGATCCCTTACAGAAAAATTAAAATGGAATTCACATTATTGATGTTCACTAGCAGCCATAAGAAACACAAGGAAACCAGGAAGTGGCACTTGTTTTAAGTCGTTCTCAGAGGCACCTGAAGGACGCCCTCAAAGTCAGCTTTGATCAATGGTGAAAAATGGTTTGTCCAGCATTTGGAGTGGCCTTTAATGTATTTAGAAGCCTTAAGGAATTTGGCTACTGAATAGGAATGATCTAGACATTAGGTGCTCCACAACATATTTTTTTTTAACTGCATGGGCCATTAATTCACCAATATAGAGATTTCCTGCAGAATGAAGGGCTTACCATCCTTGCTGGTCCTCTACCTCCTCTCCTCCACGCCCTTGTGTTGATTTTTGCATTTACTTCATCTTTAGGACTTATGTGCTCTGAAAGTTTCCTGTTATTTGGACTGGAGGAAAGCAGATTTACAATATTGTTCTATTAACCAATTGCATAACCCTCTTTTCCAGATCTGCAGGTTGATGTGAGAACTAAGACTTGAAATTACAGTCCTTGTGTTGTGTTGGTTTTCTGTATGACATAAATGGCTGCTGTGATATTTAGTGATTGCTTATATTAAGTTGTTCATGTGGAAAAGTAAATATGCACATGAACATATAAACAATTATACTATAACTCTAGGAAAGACACAGAACTCTGAGAGAACCAGAAGGTGAGAGAATGAGGACAGGAAAATTGCAGGGAAAAGAGTAGGAAAAAAAACTGTAAGGAAGCAAATGGGAAAAATAAGAAAAGCAGAAATGCACAAAATTATACAAAAATTGTCTTTTGTACCAGATATCACCTTTAGATTGGGGACAAGTGAAATAAATTATTAATGGCAGCATAAAGATAAATATGTTAATAGGAACTCATTTTGATCACATCAGCACGACTGAAGCATTTCCATTTTCTACAAAAACATAAGAAAATAATCAGTGCAAAATGAAAATTAATGGGAAATAGAACAAAGACTACTGACATCAGAGTTCAGCCCAGTGCTGCCTCTAACCAGGTGTTCCCCCCTGAGGAAGGCTTAGTGCCAGCTTCACCTCTGAGAAACCTGACACCAGGGAAAATAAGAATGATAAATACTATAAATGAATTATTTAATATCGTGTCTTAACATGATAATTGTTATAATTATTAGTAATACAATATAAATTCTAATATTTTGTAAGATTTAACTCATTAAAAATAGTTGAAGACATGAGTTGAGATTATAATAGATTGAATTTATGACAGAAATGAAATACAGAAAACATGAAATATAGAGTTATTAGCTGTATGAATTTTTACCAGATACACAATCTTTCTGATATTCGGATAGTTCATCTGTAAAATAGTGATGATAATACCATCAGTGCCTAAGGAAATAAATAAATAGATGGCAGTAAACAAAAATTTTCCTGTTATCTGGATAATTTATAGATTTCTATCCTTAAGAAAAAACACACAAATATGCCCCAAGTTATTAAAATCGGATTTTATATCAAGAACCATAAAGTTCACCACCTAGAGATTGTAAAGTGTGTGCAGTATGAGGCAAGGATCAGATCAGACAAGCAGCAAGGACTGCATCATAGACTGGATCTAGGTGTACTTTGTACTCTATTTGAACTGATGACTCTGGTAAAACAGTTTCTGTCTCATCCATTCTCATATTAGTTTACCTGCTTAGTAGTGTGTGAGGATACCTATGCTGATGACTGATTGCAATAAGATTATTTACATGTAAATGTATGTTCAACAAATTGAAAAAAAATGTTATGCAAATACTGACAAATATCAAGAGGAATGTATAAAAAGGAGGAGCACAAATATCTAAATGTCTTTGGTAGAAAATTTTTTTAAATGCCAGAAAGTTTATAAGAAATTTTAGTAGAATAACTGAACAATAAGTGACTGTTATTTATAGAATATCAAGAATCAAAGGGTGAAAGAGGAAATACCTACTACTTAAGGCAAGGAGAACCTGAAATATGCCTTCTTCCTGTTCTCAATAATAAGTGAATTTGGGCTCCTAGAAATGTCAATGCTCTGTTTCTGAAAGAATTGCGTTCCATTATATCATTGATTTCTCATTTAGAAGTAGTCTATAATTTCTGTTCTTTATTTATTAGATTTACCTTATTAATCATATTCAGTTGTAGTGTAATGTAGTGTGAAGAGTATGAAACATTTCCTGTTTTGGTCACTGCCTTTTGATAAGAAGTTTTCTGCTCAAAGGACTATAGTGTGCTAAATTGTATTGGCCTATGGTACTTCAAGTTGAAAATCAAATGTAATGAAAAAGTAATACCCTTTTTTCTATGACAAAAACTTCACAGTCTGTTACACAACAGTGAAACCCTGAACTGTATCTGAGGTCAACATTTAGACTCACATGGAATTTACGTGCCCTAATTTGTGCAAAGATGAGGATGCCTAGATTACTTTAAGGTTAGAAAATAAATACCTCTCTGGAGATTGATGGACTGAAGGGAAAAAGTTTAAATTAAAGCTTACCTATACACAAAAAACATACTTAAATGTTATATTTCTTTTCAGATGAGATTTAAAACAAGTAATACTAAATATCATTCAGGTAAAAATTCAATGTCTTGCTCAATCTTGCTTGAATTTAGGGATTTAAAATTGCAAAAGGATCCATTCTGGAGACAATTCTGAGATTATTTGTAAACTAGACTTGACTCTTTGTGATAACATCAGTCCTGTGTCTTTATCATTTCAGTCAGGAACTTGTGCTCCAAATAAAAAAAAATAAAAGTGGACACTCTGAGGAACAAATGACAACACTTTAAACAAAAGCTTGAAATTAGCAGAAAATAAAGTTTTAGGACCTGTCAGAAATTTCATATGTCTAAATGCAGTGTCCAATGCAATTTTCATATAATACTTAGATGAAGTATTATTAAACAGTTTTACTAGAGAAAAAATATGATCAAATGTATTTGTAAAACATGAAGTTCAAATAATTCCAATAGACTTCTTTCAACAAAGGACTTCCCAGAGCCTACATAGCAATATCTCATTTCTGAATTTCAGGAGGAATGTAAAAAAAGCAGAATTTTCCAAACTTACTATAAGAAGATGCTTAAAAAGGCACCCTAGTATTCTATTGTTACATATTTTAGAGAAGGAATTGATTAGAGACATGTAAATTTGTCGGGGAAATGTGATCCCCAAGGCTAGATATGAGTGTAATTGTGAGTTTATGAAAGCTTTAACTTACTACACCAAAGAATTTGGATTGTATAATTTTGGAAATTTTAGTATGTAAGAATAAGCTTAGCTTCCTTTATGAGAGGGAAAACCTAACAGAAGATAAAGCAAGTGGATATTTTTATGATGTAATTAGAAGTTTAGATTAGATCATTAATTTCTTGGGGTGCATATATAATTATATATATACATTTCATCCAAGTATATATGCATGTGTGTATACATACATTTGAATCCATGTATGTGTATGTAATTATTGTCTATTCATCATGATGTCTGAGATATTTTATATTATTTTTATATTGTATTAGCATTATATATTATATATTCTACATTACATATTATGGGTAGATATACTGTCAACACTTGGCATGGAAAAACCCATAGCAAAATCCATTGATCTATTATATACTCTGTCATTCTTCACATTCACTGCAGGTAAGCATTACCAACTGTCCATTAGTATGTAGCAACAATTACAATGAGTTTTAATGTTAATTCCTCTTACATTTTTTTGCTTACATAAATCTATCTCAGATTAAGTAAAGAGGAGACCACATAATGTTATAAATATCAGAAGGTTGGTTCAATTGGTGGCTATATTGGGAGAGAAGAGTTATTTTAAACCATTCTGGAAATCATGAATACTACTGTGGAGAAAAGCCAGACAGGGCAAAAGAATATTGTGAGACACCTGAGTTTTCTGGAAAATGATAAAAATAGCAGTGTATATAAATATGCAGCAGCCAAAATAAAATCCGAAGAATCCACTCAGCAATGTGAGGAGGAAGTGAGAAAACACCATCCATTAACCTGAATAGTCTCTCATCAGACACCAAACTTGCTGGTTCCCTGATGGAGGACTTCCTAGCCTCTACAATTCTGAGATATAAATGTCAGTTATTTATAAGCTGGCGAGTAAGAAGTACATGTTTATAAAATCTCAAATTGTCTAAAACTTTGAGCTACAGATATACTTGAAAATTTAATGGGAAAACTCTACTAAGGCAAATTAAGTAGAATTTGATATTATTTAAACTCTTCCTTATTCTCAGAATTTATTCATCCACAAAATATACACACTTGAAATAATGTATCTAATACCTGCTCATAACTAGCTTGATAAATAAAATAATGTTGCTGCTAAGAAATGAGAGCAGACTATGAATCCAATATCATCTAGGTTTAACTCAGAAGAATATTTTCTGTTTTACAATGACTTTTCTTTCTAGGATTCAAATACAAGGTTTGAATTGATTTCATAGACACAATGCCTTTGAGAAGATAACATTTATGGGTTTCAATCTTCAAATTTTAAATGTTTTGTTTAGAGAATACTGAGAACAATTTGGTGTATATTTTTTACTTAAGAATTTGTTGAAGAGACCAAGAAGAAGTAAAAATACATTAATTAAATTAATTTTTCTTGTGAATGCTGTCAAAAATGAAAACTTTTTTGTATGATAATAGAATAAATTTAGGAATATCACTGAGCATCTCAGAATGATTTTGATAATTTAAAATGTAAAAGATATTTAAAGCAATGATAAGTCATCAATTTAAAATGTTTATAATTTTTACATCTTGTGGTATAATATCTTTGTACAACTTAGCATTAATTAAATATAGCTTCTGTAGTAGAATATGAAAAGAAGTCAAAATGCAAATAATGCATTTTTACATTAATGTTCATTTATTTTCTAAAATCATAACAGAAACCAAAGGACTCTGTGAGTTCGACTTTGCTTCATAGGTTTTGAAATTTTATTACATATCAGGAAGAATTCCCAATTATATGTATACTAAATAAAATTTAAAATTCTCTCATTTTAAGAAATTAAAGATTTCATAATTGAAATGATATATGTAATTACATATACACATATAAACTATATATAATACACACAATTACATATGTATAATCATGTCTGAATTTTATTTCATTATTAAAAAAGAGCAAGTCTTGTGTGGTGTCTCAAATAACTTTCATTCCCGCAACTATTTAAATGGATAAATAGGTATCCATCCATTTCTAAAAAAGGAGGGAGAAGTAAATGGGTGGAAGAGTCAGAAAAGAAGGGAAAAAGTGGAAGGTAAGAAAAGAAGGGAAAAGGAGAGATATTCAAGGACCAAATGATAAAGTTAAGGATAAATTTTTGATGGTATTTATGCTCCCAAGAAGAAAATTAAGAAAATGATTTTTGGAAAACACATAGTAATTGTTTCTGATTAAGCAAGATATTAGAACATTTAATTTTTACCAAAATATTTCTGGAGGATATTTTCATATTAATGACAATTTTTTTCATATGAAAGAATAAGACATAATGCAACACATGAAACTAAGCTGTGATTCTATAACATACTTGTGTTTCTGATTATGAGAATCATAAGTAATGAAACTTTAGTATTTTGTTTTGGTTATGACTATAATATCATAGTTTAGTCTTACATGTTGCCTATTTATAAACAAGCTCTGTATCTAGCAATTTAATTTTTTTATAAAAGTTAATTACTATTAATCAGTGTAGCAGTCAGAAAGTTAGGTAACATCAGGTAAGCCCACTAGCAGGAAAATATCAAATTAATGCAGCAGTGTACCTAATGCCAGTCCAGCATATTTGAAAATTCATTTTCTCATTTCTGATACGCATATGGTTTCAGATTGCTTTTCATATAAATCTGTGAAACATTGTTTGGCATGTGAAGATTTTCCCATCTGGAAGATTGTTTATAAAACTCATTTTCTATGATTTAATGAAACTAGAAACACACCAGCAAGAACAGTTTTAACTTTGTATTCCAACATTGGTAGGTGTTAAAATCACTTGTATGTTTCATAATATGTGCCTAATTTTACAAATGATTATTTTCTGTTTCAGTTATTTTAATTTGGTATCATGACCCTTGAATATAATCCATGACATTATAAATCAAGAAAATACATGTTTTACAAGTTTTCAAACACAAAACCACCTTTCCCTAAACTCCACCTCCCATAAAATTTCCTGGTTCAGAAAAACTGAATGTCTTGGGAAAAAAATGATTATGTAGTTTCCTGGAAGCTGTTGCTGGCACTGCATAAAATGAAGGATAGATTATATAATTCAAATGTACCAAAACAAATGATATTTTTGGAATTAAATTAGAATTTTATTGCTTTCTCTGATCATTTTGGAAACTGTTGTGTAATAAAAGATTATTACCATCCATGCATATACTGTAGCATCTCTCAAAATGAAGACACTGGAACAGAAATTGTCCACTAGCCTCTACTCAGAAATAAATAAATGAAGTTTTCTGGAAATTATTAATGAGAATATTATGTAAAGATAGCATGGGTACATAAATGTTTTATTTTCACAAAAATTAGTTAATAGACTACTCATATAATCATGTGTCTTTGAGTTAAAGAGACTAATATGGTCCATGATCTTTCAAATTTCATATTTCCAAAAAGTGTATGGTTAGGCGGGCTGGGGTCATGGCTCAGTGGTAGAGTCCTTGCCTAGCATGTATGAGGCTCAGGATTCGATTCTTAGCACATCATATAAATGAATAAAGATACAGTGAAACTAAAAATATATATTTCCCAAAAAATATGTAGGGTTAGTGGCTGGGATTGTGTCTCAGTGATAGAGCACTTGCCTGGTATGTGTAAGGCACTGGGTTCCATTCTTAGCACCACATAAAAAATAAATAAAATATTATTTAAAAACCCAAAGGTATTGTATATTTAGTTGTATCTTACAACCAAAAAATTAAAGTTTATGGTTAGAAACTTATATCTGTGATCAAATGAATGAGGATTTGATTTAAGCCACTAATAACCAATTGCTACATAATTTCCTGTTCCTTTACAAGCTATCAAATGTAATAAACACATTTTAGCAGAAAAACTAAACTGCAATCCACCTAGATATAAAAATTGAGAGCAATTTGGAAAAAACATCCATTGTATTGAGTTATAATAAATAAATAATAAAGGAAAAAATAAGTTCAAAATTTATATATAGTATACTTGACATTCCTCAGTGTGTTTTACCTTTGGGTTTATATGTTCTTCACCTGAACACAGGTACTTTAAATATTATCTAGATTGTGTGTGTGTGTGTGTGTGTGTGTGTGTGTGCGTGTGTGTGTATGTATGTAGTGTATATATATATATATATATATATATATATATATATATATATATATATATAAAATAGATTCATGCTTACATACTAATCTATCATAAGTATAATATTAAAATGGGACTAGAATTCTGCTTTCAAATATGGTGGCTGTTAACCATATGTGACTAATGAGAAATGAGAAGGAGTTGGTAATATATCTTATTCCTTTTATTTTTTTGTTTTTATATATAAAAACATGAAAATGTGAATATTAACATCAGACTATGTCCTATTTTGATATGTGCATACAATATATATAATGTTTAAATAAGAGAAAAATACTTATGTCCTCCAATACTTATTTCTTTAGATCAAAAAGCTTCAAAATGTCTTAACTAGTTTTTTTTATCTGTACTCACTCTATTATTTGACATCACTGAACTTTATGCTCATAACTAACTGTGTCTCAGAAATCATTATTCAATCTTTCCTCACCATCCCACCTCTACTTTCTACCTAGCCTCTGGTATCCACTGTTCCAATTTTAATTTCTCTAACATCACATTTTTCAGATTCCATGAATGAGGGAGATAATATGAAACTTGTGTTTATGTTCCTGGCTTATTTCACTTAACATTATGGAAAACCATATAAAGACTCTTAAAAAACCTAAAAATAGAACTACCATATAATCTATCAATCCCACAAGTGGGCATACATGAAATTGGTATGGCAAACAGACATCTGCATTCTCATGCTCATTTGCAGCACTGTTCACAGTAGCCAAGAAATTGAAACTGCCTAAATGTCTATAAATAAATGAGTGGATAAAGAAAATATATGAATAGACACAATGGAACCCTATTCAGCCATAAAAGAGATCCAGATACTGTCATGTGTGACAACATGGATGGAACTAGAAATCAATGTGTTTACTGAAATGAACCTGTTCATTTATTCTTTTAAAATGTTAATTATGTTGACATAATAACACCTTTAATACATGTTTAAATTTAACATTACTAAAATAAAATTAACATTCTTATAATATTTTTGTATCTCCAGGTTAAAGAGCAGAATCACAATAATTTATTTAAAAGATAATCTGCTTGTCAGAGAAAATAATCAGCCTTGATTTTTTGGCTTTGTCTTATTTTGATTAATATGATATTCTTCAGCTCCTTTCTTTTGCTGGCAAATGTCATAATTTCATTCTTCTTTAAGGCTGAGTAATATTACATTGTGTATATGTACTATATTTGCTTTATTCATTCATCTGTTGAAGGGCTCCTAAGGCTGAGTAATATTCCATTGTTTATATGTATCATATTTTCTTTACCATTCATCTGTTGAAGGGCACCTAGGTTAGTTCCACAGTTTAGCTATTGTGAATTGAGCTGTTATAAATATTAATGAATCTGCATTACTGAAGTATGCTGATTTTAAGTCCTTTGGGTATAAGCCGAGGAGTGGAATTACAGGGTCAAATTGTTGTTCCATTTCAAATTTTTTGAGGAATCCCCATACTGTTTTCCATAGTGGTTGCAACAATTTGCAGTCCTATTAGCAATGTATGAATGCACCTTTTCACCCACAACCTTGCCAACATTTATTGTTGATTGTATTCTTGATAATTTTCATTCTGATTGGAATGGGATGGAATTTCAATGTAGTTTTAATTTTCATATCTCTAATTGCTAGAGATATTGATATCATTTTTCATATATTTGTTGACCAATTGTATTTCTTCTTTGAAGTGTCTTTTCAGTTTCTTTACTCATTTATAATTGTTGGGTTTTTTTTTTTTGAGGGGGGAGGCACGGGGCTGTGCAGGGTGTTAAGTTTTTTGAGTTCATTGTATATCTTGGAGATCAGTGCTCTATCTGAGGTGGAGGTAGCAAAATTTTTATCTCATTCTGTAGACTCTACCTTCGTATTATTGATTATTTACTTTGCTTAGAAGATGCTTTTTAATTTGAATCCATCCGAGTTATTGATTCTTGATTATCTTCTTGCACTTTATGGGTCTTATTAAGGAGATGAGTTCCTAAGTCAACATGATAAAAATTTGGACCTACTTTTTCTCCTATGAGATGCAGGGACTCTGATCTATTGATTAAGTCCTTGATACACTTTTTAATATTTATTTTTTAGGTGTAGATGGACACAACACAATGTCTTTATTTTTTTATGAGGTGCTGAGGATTGAACTCGGGTCCAGCCCATGCTAGACGAGAACTCTACTGCTGAGCCACAATCCCAGCCCAAGCCCTTGATACATTTTGAGTTGAGTTCTGCTGCCCAGGGTGAGAGATAGGTGTTTAATTTCATTTTGCTTCTATGGATTTCTAATTTTCCTGGTACCATTTGTTGAAGAGGCTATCATTTCTCTAATGAATGTGATTTGTGCCTTTGTCTAGTTTGGGATAACTGTATTTAAGTGGACTTATCTCTGTGTCTACTATTCTGTATCATTGGTATACATGTCTGTTTGCGTGCAATACCAGGCAGTTTTTGTTATTAGGGTTCTGTAGTATAATTTAAGGTCTCCATCATATACAATGAGAAGAATGGAAATTTATACTCCACTTATGTATGATGTGTCAAAATGTGTTGTTCTGTCATGAATATCTAATTAAAACAAATTTTTAAAAGCCCTAAAAATGATAAGTATCTTAGTTGGCTATACTTTTTTAGTTAAAACCAGGAAACACTTCCTGTCATGAAACCCAGTTCTGATGGATCACACAGAAGGGGTTGGTGTTACAGTCAGAGCTTCACTAAAAAAGAAATAGAAGTAAAAAATGAAAATTGGATTATTCATGCTAAAATTACCTTCCATGAAAAGTGGAAACTGGGAGAGAGAAGAAGTGAAAAATAACTAAATTATTATCACCAGATTTCTATAGGTTACTTTTGTTGTGTCAGGAAAAAGGCATATGTAAATTCCATTATCATGCTCATTACAACTGACTTATTTAGGAATTTTGAATGTTATTTCTCTAATTTTAGTTTCTAAGAAGGGAAAATAAGTGGTTTAATGTCTACTTGGTTGCATGTAACTTTAGCATGAGTGATTCCATTTTTATTTTTAGCCAGGTGTTTTCGAGCATAATACAGGTTAGTCTAAAATAATAGCCTTCTGTAATTTTTATTTTACATAGAAGAATATTAAAATATTCCACCTCTGGCTCATGTATTTTGATTGGACATTACTGACCTAGAGTGTTTCTCAGAAGTCATTAGTTTAGTGAATTGAAAAATACACAATTTTTTAAAATAATTACTATTTATGTATACCTTGATGTGTAATCTGCATTTCTGCCTATTATGCTATTTAGAACTAGAGCTGAAATTATAGTTAAAGGAGAAGAATAAAACTGTATGTGATTGAGTATGCACTTGTATATTTTGGGGGTATACTGACTTTATTGATATCCTATATATTAAGACAGGGATTTGGTACCCCCCTCAAAAAGTTCGAAGTTTCTCTCTGATAGGGAGATGCTAACACATAAAAAATAGCACGAAGAGAGAAGGTTGGAGGATAAGACAAAGGGGATGAAAAAAAGGGAAGGAGGATAGGAGTATGAAAGAGAGTGGAAGGAGTCTGATATAACTTCCCTATGTTCATATATTAATACAGAACCAGTGAAACTGCACATCATGTACAATCAAAAGACTGGGATCCCAATAAGAAAAAGATATATTCCATGGATGTACAGTATGTCAAAATATACTCTACTCTCATGTATATCTAAAAAGAACAATTAAAAATGTAATCACTGGCTCTAAGAAAGGAAAGGGTTTTAAAAATGGAAGCCAGGCACAGTGGTGCATGCCTGAAATCCCAGTGGGTCAGGAGATTGAGGCAGGAGGATCCCAAGTTCAAATCCAGTCTCAGCAAAAGCCAGGTGCTAAGCAACTCAGTGATACACTGTATCTAAATAAAATATAAAATAGGACTGGGGATGGTGCTCAGTGGTTGAGTGCCCCTGAATTAAATTCCTGGTCCTCCCCCTCACCAAAAAAAAAAATAAAATGAAATAAAATAAAAGACAACAAAAAATGTCTAAAATCCATGTCATTGAATTACCAAGCATAGAGTAGAAATTTCATATAAATACAAAGCAGAATAGTGTTTAGCAGAAGCTAGGAGTGTACAGGGCTATTGAGAGAGAATGGTCAACTCATAAAATATATTTTAGTCAGGAAAAATAAGTTCTGGTATTCTATTGCTCAGTAGGGTGACTAGAGTTGACAATATTGTATTATATATTTTTAAAATAATACAAACATAGGATTATGAATGTTCTTAACATGAAGAAACAACAAATGTTTGAGATGAGAGATATGCTAATTACTCTGATTTGAACATTATACAAGGTGAAAAGCAAAACATCACACTAGTCTGGTGCAGTGTAACACACCTGTAATGCCAGTGGCTCTGGAGGCTGAGGCAGGGGGATCCCAAGTTAAAAGCCAGCCTCAGCAATGGCAAGGCACTAAGCAACTCAGTGAAGCCCTGTTTCTAAATAAAGTGCAAAATAGGGCTGGGGATGTGACTTGGTGGTCAAGTGCGCCTGATTTCAATCCCAAGTACCAAAAATAGAAAAAAGAAGTCACATTTTTTTGGTGCCAATTATTAAAGATAAAACTTTAAAAATAGTGTAGAAGTAGTGTTAGGAGTAAAACAAATACTGAGTATTTTCAAGGAATTATAAAAGATTTCAGGGCACAATCTCAAAAATCTTGTTTATTCCTATGCAACTTAAATGCATAAAAACATAATAAGGTAGATTATAATAATATGTAAGAAATGAAACAAAGTAAAACAAACAAAAGCAGACAAATGTAAAATATAAGGAATAAAACCTGACAAACCAATATCGCTCTATTTAATATACTACTGATGCTCCTCGACTTAAAATGGGCTTACGTTCTGATAAATCTGTTATAAACTGAAAATATCATTAGTTGAAAATGGATTTAATATACCCAACCTGCCATTTATCATGGCTAAGCTTTGCCGTCATTCATGTGCTCAGAATACTTACTCTGCCCTAAATTGGACATCATGAGAAAAGCACCAAAACATTTATTACTACCTTGAGGAAAGAACAACATACAAAATTCAAAATATAGTCTTTACTGAATGAATATATCTCTGGCACTATTGAAAAGTAAAAAAATTCACAAGTGAAATCATTGTAGGACGGGTATTTTAAAGGGTAAATGGAACATTTCTCAGAATCAACCATGCACTAGACCATAAAATAAGTGTCACATTTCAAGATGGTATAGCGGGTCCTAAATATTTCTCTGGACTCATTCCATAATTGTTTCCATTTAAAGCTTAAGTACCAATAATTTCTCTTCTCTGCCTCTTACAAGGCTCTATACCTTTATATCAAAATGCACTTTTTATCTTCTTCCTGACTTTATTAATACTAGTTCTTCAAGAGTAGCATCAATTATATCCTCCTATAGAAAAGTTTTCTGAGCATTCCCCAGAAATCAGCCTAGCCACATTAAGTACCTCAATATTTTAGATGCCCAAATCTCAGGATAGTTACATATTTTTCAATTAACTCAGTATTAATTCTAGTTCACTTGTTTTATGAGAATGTGAGAATCTAGTTATATTTTTACATGCTTAGTTAATATTTTAATTGATCAGTATCCTCAGGACAATTATTTTCTATTGGATTCTAACATTGCATGAATTCTTGTATTGCATAAATAAATTCTAGGAACTAAAGACAACTGTGAAATAGCTAATGAATTCAAATCATTCTTTTCCGCATGTAAATGTTCTGTATTTGTTGTAAAATCCGATTTTCAAGAAGTAGTAATATATTTGTTGATAAGAAGAGAATTAAAACTATTACTTGGTTTCAAATATTAGTAGATACCTAGATTAATGTTGCTTGTTTTCATAGTCACAATATCTGTTTAACTTTTATTTGGCTTCAATTTTATTACATTTGAATTTTTCTATAACATTTGAATCTAATCACTTTTTATGTCCTGGCTGATAACAAATTATTGGTATTAAATTCCTTATAACTAATTAAGCTTTTAACACTCTGGTTTCTATTATTTTCAAAATCTGCAGTAACATATCTACTTATATGTTAATGTTGTTTTAATTTATAATAAAACTTTTTCAAGAACTTGAATTAAATTACAAAAGTTGTTCCATAAATTTTATAATCCCAACTATCCAAAAAAGTAAAAACATGTATGTTTGTCCTTTTTAAATACAGAAGGACAATACAAATTCCCTTCTTTAATGTATTTCTCTTTATCACCAAAGGAAGTAATAGTGCTTTCATTATAAAGACAATACTAAAATTAAACATTTAACTATGAAAGAAAACTGTGGATATCTAAATTTAAAAGAAATTATAGAAATAGCCTGAAAATATAAGTAATAAAGAATAAATTTGACAACTGAAGAAAATTTAAGATATATCAAGTATATGAAGAACTTATCAGCTTCTTTTAATAAAAAGCAAAAAAAACCACAAAACTCTGAATAAAATACTCAATAAAATATAAAATAGGGCATTTATCTTTCTTTGTATTATTTGGCTTAACATAATGATCCACAGAATTATCCATGTTGCTTCAAATAACAGATTTTATTCTTCTTTTATGACTAAATAATATTCCATACCACAATATTTTTACCTTTATATTTATTGTAGACATCTCGGTTGATCCCTTGTCTTGTATATAGTGTTACACAGTGAAATGGTCACTCTGACTTACTGATTTCTTGATATCATGGAAGCACAGGGAGGAAGAATGGTTATCGGAGTATAGGAAGGGTTTGAGAAAAGGGAGGATGGAGCAAGTATGCTTAATGGGGACAGGTGCAGTTGGATAGGAGGAATACCTCCTAATGTTCTATAGGTCAATGGGATAACTATGGTTGACAGTAATTAATTGTATTTTCAAGACAGCTAGTTCAGAGGATTTTAAATTTTCCAAACACAGTGAAATAGTAAGTGTCTGAGGTGATGGATACACCAATTACTCTGGTCTGATCTTTAAATACTGTATGAATAAATGTATGGATATTCACAACATATCCTACAAATGTATAATTTCATGTCAGCTAAAAATTTTAAAGCATAATAATGAGAAAAATACATATGATGCTACTTTAAAATAATCAGCTTTTCAAATTGCAAAAATGTTTACAATATCCAGTGTTGGTGAGATTGAGACAGAGTAGAAACCATCAGAGACAATGGCGATGTGAACTGCTACAAGCATTTTAAAAATAAATTTGGAATAAGCTAATAATATCAAGCACTTCCTCATCATTCTTCAGTTACATTCCCAGGAATATATCTCTAAGAAATTTCCTCATGTCTGAAAAGAATACATAGATAAACAGGTTAGGAAGTGGGATAAAGACTGAGAAGTAACTCCTATATGTCCATTTTCTGAAAATATATAAATATAATGTGGTCATGTTTTGCTTAATATCAAGAAGTAGTTAGGTACAAACTGGACAGAAATGTACAAACAGAAATTAAAATATATATGATGTAGTATGATACCTATGTATCCATGTATGGCATGTGTCAAGCTTATGTGAAGCTACAGAGAATAAATCATAAAATGAATTGGGATTGGGTTCTTAGAAACCCTAAAAAAGTTGTGGTGTTGCCATAAATGTTTTCATGAGTTAATGTGGACCCCAAAACTGGGCAGTCCTGGGAAAAGAGAGTGAAGCTCTGAATCATAAGATAAAGACAAGCTTGGGCCACTCAAAAAGTGAAGGGTGGCCCTTTCCCTGTAAAATCTCAGTATTGTTCAACAGACCATTTAAATTTAAGCTACAGGTAACTTACTTCTCTCCTTTCACTACAAATCTCCTGTTTCATGAAATCTTCAGAATAGCACATGGCTGAAACAGCTTTGTATAATCATAAAACACATTTGCTGCACTGGCTCTCGTTTACAGAAAGACCTTTTGGTTTTCCCATTTCACATTATGCTGTTCGTTGACATATTACCTACTTGACTGAAAGTCCTATGAAAAGTATTAAAAATTATGGATCAGAAGTTAAGAAATGGCCACATAGAGACTCAAACTAGCCTCTTTAAATGTCTTTCTGTAAAAAGGGAATCATGTTCCATAACTTGACTTTTACTAAAGTAATTGACTTTAAACTGCATCTTAAAAATGGAACCTTTGTAGCTGCTTGGGGATATTCTAATCACTTATCTGCATAGATAGAACACTGTGAATTTGGTCAGAACTACTTTACTATAATACCATGTGAGTATTAAACTTCACTTTTAAAATTGTTATTCAAGATCAGAAATATATGTTAGAAAATTTGCAATTCATTAGTTCTGCACATTTTTAAGAATTAATCAAAGTTTCTTACCAATCCTCAATGTTCTCACCTAGAAATATGACCTGCTTTTTAACTTCTTAATGTTCTGCGAGTGATTTTTTAAGTGATTTTGCTGTTATTAATAGTTTGGAAAAGTATACATTAAGACAATATTTACATCTACTATGAAATTTTCAGAGTTGAGGTATGTATTATGCTCTATGTAATTTAGCAGTATTGAGGAAGTTTCACCGTTCATGGCCTTGCTTTAGCCCTGGCTCTTCTGTCATTTGTAAGTGTTATAGCTAATAAAGTACAGTGGGATGAATCTGACTTTGCACCATGAAAATGGTATTAGCAAATACCATTTAAAATTCCTGACAAATCCTTTGGTTCAGAAAAGCATGAGAATTTATATGATTGAGAATTATAATTTACAAAAATGTTCATATAAAGATTTAAAAAAATTCTGAGAACAAATAACAGTTACCACAAAATATTGAAAGATTGTTTATGTAAAAAATGGTTTATGATGAATTCATACTACAATAGAATTATTATTAAGTTGTTATTCCATGATTAAAACTATGATTATGTGTTTGCAATCAGAAGCAAAAAATGCACTAGATTTTAATTAAAATATCATTATTGAGCAATGTATGAGAATATCTGTTGTCTACTAGCACATATTGAGTCATTTTGCTTTTCTTTAATATAATTGATTAATAACTTGCATTTGGAATTTTTCTTTTATTTCTCCTTTGAGAATCAAAATAATTAGAGCATCCCATGCTATTCCTGTTTTCAGACATTGCTCTATAAATTGAATAGGTATACCTAATGGAGAATTGCAAGGTTTAAACGTTATTTATATTACACAGAAAAGATATTTGACTGAGTTATGACATGCACCTTACGTAGTTTTATAATTCTGTTAATCAATGTAATAATGCATAGAGCCTTTTTGTATTAATGAAGACACAAAATTAATGCATATCCATATACAATGTTCAATATATACTATATTCCAATAAATGAATTCTGAAATATGAAGAATTTTATTGCAAAAGCAGTGTGTTGTTCACATTAAATTTAGTGAACTCAGTGGTCTAGAGTACCACCAGCTTTATCTTTGAGTTAGAAATATTTCTGGAGCTACTGCTCTATTTTCTACCATCTTCACAAAGACAACAATCTAGAGTTGGCTTCAAATTTGTTTTAGCCACTCCTACCTGGCATTTGCTGCTGCAGTCTGGCTACAGCAAATTAGTGTGTGTGTGTGGGGTGACGAACAACTTGTGTAGATCGATACAGCTGGAGTGGGAGCGGTTTATTGTAGGACAGGAGTGGTATTTATACATTCCACACAGCTTATCTTAATTAGCATAAAATAGATACAGCAGTCAACCGATAAGGAATCTCCATACTAAATGGCTTGCTGGCATTACTTCTCAAACCACTCCCTCTGGCAAAATGCCAGGCGCCATCCAGACTTGTTTACAGACTCTAACATTTCCCCCTTTTGTTTAATTTAAATAATGACCATAGTGTTTTTTACACAAACACCATAAATAATCTGCAATGAGCAGAAGTGGAGGATACAAAATGCCACAATACCAAGCCAATTGATGGCTCCATGCAAGAAGCCCTTGGAAAAATTATACCAGCAATGACACCATTTGTAAAGATATCGAGTTACAATTTGTTGTAGATTACAGTTTGTTGTCTCAGTCCAGGTAAAGCAGTGTCTCAATAGATTAACTCACAGTCCAGGTAAATCACAGTCCAGGTAAGTTCTGCAGGCAGCTAGCTTAAATCACAGTCCAGGTAAATTCTGCAGGCAGCTAGCTTAATCTGAAGTCTTGTCTGGTTCTCAGCAACACTGGAAATTCTTCCACCCTCCTTGTCACCAGCACTGCGATGAAGGCAGGAACTCCTGCAATGATGCTAAAGAAAATCCTGTAGTATTTCAGCAGGCACTAAGAAAACAACCTTCTGAACAATTTAGTACATTATCTCAAGGTTTTTTTACATTTGAAATAAGCCTTAATTGTGCTCATTACTCATTAGCTTCCAGCTGTGGCAGAACCATTGTAGTTACTGGCCTTGGAAATGATCAAACTTCAGGGACTCGGGTAGCATCTTCTGCCAGCTGTAGTGTCCTCGGCAGCGCCAGATGGCCCCAGAGAGTGTCCTGGACTCAAACTGCTACTGGGCACAGGGAGCAAGAGCCTGTGAGACCCTGCCTCTGGGTCAGGTCTGGATTTGGGCTCTCTCAGTGGCATCCCCCTCCCCGGGCGGGGGGGTGGCGGGGAAGAGCCGGCTGCCACCGCTTGGAAAGCCCTTGCTGCACCATGACCAGCTTGCGCACATGGTAGCCGCCGCTGATTCACACACCCTCCGGTAACAAAATGTATTCAGTAATAGCCTTTTGTTGCAACTTTTTTCGTGATAATCCTTCTTCTTCTAAACTTTCTTTTTCTTTCTGACTAGAGTTCCTGGGCTTCCATCAACACATGCCCTAACTGCTCTTGGTTCCACTGGGGTGCCTTCTTCCCTTAGTAATTTACTTCTCACCCCTTCCATATTTTTGTCACAAAGACAATACAATACACTGAGACAAAACAAGACACAAACATACTGTATCAATCTTCTCCATTTTCTCAAAATGGCCATTTTTCCTCTTGCCCTATCTGTCTAGGGACGAGCAGATTGCTCTCATCCTATCTATGGACGGGCAGCTTTTTTTCATCACAGTGTCCCGGGGCTCCCTGTAATGGGCCACCATCTGCCGCAGCCCGGCTGGCTGGGCAAAATAACGGGGGGGGGGGGAGATGAACAACTTGTGTAGATTGATACAGCAGGAGTGGAAGCCCTTTATTGTAGGACAGGAGTGGTATTTATACATTCCACACAGCGTATCTTAATTAGCATAAAATAGATACAGCAGTCAACCAATAAGGAATCTCCACACTTAATGGCTTGCTGGCATTACTTCTCAAACCACTCCCTCTGGCAAAATGCCAGGCGCCATCCAGACTTGTTTACAGACTCTAACAATTTGCTACAATGATTCAGCCAAAACTCTTACAAATATAATTATTTCTGTGATACCTAAGTCAAGGTAAACTTGATATATATATATATATATATATATATATATATATATATATATATATATATATATATATATATGATTTTATCTTACTTTACTAGATTTTTTGACAGCCTTCATTTAAGTATATTCTTTCTTTCTCCTTCTCCCTATCTTCAATCTCTCCTTGTCTTTCTCTCTCTCTCTTTTTTTCATTTGCTCTAAGATATTTCTTTTGTCAGTTGCTACATCTACAGTGCTTTAATGTTCGTCTAATTTTGGAGTCTTTTGGGACTCAAGCTAGAGCCCTTTGGGTTACTAGTTTCTCTATCAGTAATATTTGCAGAACTGTAGTTAAATTTTAGTGTGTGACACTTATTAAGTGTAAAACAGGTGTTTGTGAAGTATCCTTTTAAAGTAGGTACTCTTCTACTTTAATCTGGGCTTTAGAGCATCACTATGAAAAAAGTAAAATGACTATTTTGATACCAGGGATTGAACTCAAGGGCACGTAATCACTGAGCCACATCCCTAGCCCTTTTTTGTATCTTATATAGAGACAGGGTATCCTTGAGTTTCTTAGGGCCTCATTTAGATGCTGAGGCTGGCTTTGCACTTGTGATCCTCCTGCCTTGGCCTCTAGAGTCCATGGAATTACAGGCATGTACCACACCTGTAATAAGCAGGTGGCATCTTATTTGACAGAATAATAGTCCTGCTTTTCAAAAGTTCTTTCACATTTGTACTGATGGATTTTTCCTTTTTATATTCTAAACTGATTCCAGGTTTAATGTTAACTGGGGAAACCTTATATGATAGAGTGCACTTTTCCAAACATGTATGATTTTTATTTGAATATCAACAATTCTTACTTTTGCTTGGTTTATATAAGTGATCTACTTATTCTGCATCATACTCCTACATGCATAGCACATTTATTTACCCTGGCTATTGAAAGTACACAATCTCCATATTCCAATTTATTAGCTCAAAATATCTACAAATAGCTGTATGAGGGTTAGAAATTCATGATTGTATCTCGGGAGCATGCATGTGGTTTAAGAACTTATTATGGCTACCTGTTTAGTCAGATGATATACTATAGTGTTGCTCATTTTGGATATGGCTTTAGTCACAGGATCATAAAAATTATTAAAAATTGGGGTTGGAGCTATAGCTCAGTGGTAGAGCAGTGTGAGGCACTGAGTTCAGTTCTTATCACTGAAAAATAAATAAATAAATAGATAAATATTTCTTTTAAAGATTCACATAACTAAAAGAATTAATAAAACTTTGTTTTCTATTACTAGTTAGAAATATATAAATTGCATTGTTTCAAATTCTCTAAAGAATCTTAACTTGAAATTGTGATAGTTTTTGAAAACTGAATATAAGGTCCAAAATATCTTGTAGATATACAGTCTTACATTTTTTTCATGGACCTGTGGAGAGACTTTGGTACCTATTGATGCTTAACTTCTCATCTTTCTACCCAATACACAGTGACTATACAGACCAATTTCATTTAATTCCCTGATGATGCTGGTTCTCGAAGAGTCTCCCAACTGTAACATTGGTGTTCTCTCTCTTTCCCTACCTTTCCCTGTCTCTGGCCAAACTAAACAAATAAATAAAATGATGTAGTTAGGTAAAAATATCTCATTATCATTTCCTTTCAAGAAAAGTTTAAAACAATTGGTTCTAGACATATAGGTTCATATACAATTTCACTGGTAATTCTACATGATTAGAGGACCTGAAATATAATGAATTACATTGTAGTAGTATAAATTTAAAAGTGGTATTCATGTGATTCAGGCTAATTTTCCAGTGCCTGCAATTGGACAAGAAGTAATATCCAGATCACAGTACCATATTTCTTTGTGAAACTTTCTCTTCAAAGACCTTTCTTCCACATTACATGAGCACTAATCAAAATAAATGCTCAAGTTTTGTTGTTGTTTTTGTTGTCTGTTTTCTTTTAAGGCTGTTCCCTGTGGGGGGGAAAGCACCATTGTATCATCTACTTTCCTATATTTATTTATTTATTTTTTTGAAGAGAGAGTGAGAGAGGGAGAGAGAGAGAGTGAGATGGAGAGAGAGAGAGAGAGAGAGAGAGAGAGAGAGAGAGAATTTTAATATTTCTTTTTTAGTTTTCAGTGGACACAACATCTTTGTTTGTACGTGGTGTTGAGGATCGAACCCAGGCCGCACACATGTCAGGCGAGCACGCTGCTGCTTGAGCCATATCCCAAGCCCTACTTTTCTATATTTATAATTTATTGTTCAACCAGGTCCTCAAAAATCATACATCTAATCAAAAAAATCAATCTTGATTCTGTTAATTTCACTTTTCCTTATGTCCTCGTGTCTGTGCCCCTTTTCTTACACAGTTTAGATTCACAGCCAAAGACACACACTTGGTTCTGGTGCCATCTCTTGCTCCTTCCCCAGGAATAGCAAAATCACACTGTATTGAATCCCTCTCTCCACCTGTTCCTTATCTGCATCCATGAAGCTTCACATAATTGTAGAATATTGCACAGTCACATTTGCTGTTCTCATTTTTAGTTTATATTATGAACTTTTAGAGGAAGCTTAGCACAGTTTAGCAATCATGCTGCCCCTCTTTTGCACATTAGCTCTTTCAGTCTGTCAACAGCCATTCTCTTTGCAACCTTCCACTCTCAACTTGTAACCTATGAACTTGTGTATTCCACCAGTGGAAGCAGTTAGAGGCCAACTTTTAGACTCCTATCCATACATAGTCTCTGCACCATATCCTCTATCTCCTTTTTGATATTGTATAGTAGAATAAAAGCAGAACACCAGTAGTCCTCAAATTCTCTACTGATGGACACTTGTTGCAGTCTGGCTGGGCACAAAAATCACAAGCCACTCAAACAGGAACAAATTTTATTTTTGAAACTCCCACCAATGCCCTGTAAGCTCCCAGGAAATATGCCGACCCAAACTCAAGGCATTCTCCCAGACCCCAACAGGAAATACGTCCTCCAGAATTTCTTCCTACTGCACTTCCCCAACCAATGGGAACTCTCCAGGAGTCCTGTAGCAGGCTGAGGTAAACAGCAGGGGTCTAATATCCATTTGAATGCAGATCTTAACATAATCATATCATCTCAATGGCTTGCTGGCGTCACCTTTCAACCAAAAATGCCATGCAACATTACTACTTGGCTATGGCTCTTAGCAGACACTAGAGTGTCCACATATTTGCATGAAAAAAATTCCCTATGTTTATTTTTGTTAACCACTAACTGATATTTTTTTATTTCTCTAAATATAGGAAAACATAGAATTCCAATATTTGTAACTGACATCAATAGAAAGCACAGATTTTTCATATTGTATTATAGTTGTTATGGTATCCTGCTATCACATTAATCATGATTTTGAATACAATGACAAATCCATCACTTGAACTTACTTCAACTATTTATAAACATTTATTATCATATTAAAACTTATATTAAAGGTATATTGATAAATATGGTGGTAACAATTGATTTTCATTAGAATCTAAAACATTTTGAGAAAGTGTATGTGGGTTTTATATCTTCTAAAAAGAACATGACATAAAAAGATTAAGAACACCTGTTTTATTGTGAATCCCTTTGGACAAATAATAGATCTCAAGTTACATGGTCTGGCACATCACTGTACCAATTTCTCCTGCTTTGTGGGTGTATTTATCAGAGCAACTAGACCAACAGAATTAGGAGAAAAAAACAGAAAGAAAGGGATGTTTTAAGGAACTGGCTCATGCACTTATAGGGACAGGGAAGTCTGACTTCTGCAGAGCAGGCCAGCAACTGGAGATCAAAGAGGAGCTCTGGCAGTCATGTCTGAAGGCAGGTATGGATGCAGAATTATTTCTCCTAGGGGACCGTTGTCTTTCCCGGCCCCCTCAAAAACTTCAACTGATTAGAATATACACCTAATATTGTAGAACATAATGAAACCTTACTAATTTACCTAAGAAGTTTCTTCACAGAAGTGTTCAGACTGATGTTCTTCCAAGAACCTGGGCAAAAGAGATGGACCATGTTGACAAATAAAATTAAACATCATATCAAGTCATTCTCATCAGCATAAAATATATTGAGATTTCTCTCTGTTTCTGGAACAAGCCAGACTCACCTTCCATTTTAGGGCATTTTTACTTGTAGTCACTCCATCTGGAAACTGTATCCACAGACATCCTCCAGACAAATATTTATGCTTCAAAACTTTAGCTCAAATGAGCTGTTTTTCAAGGTAAGGTTTACCACAACCGCCTTTTAAAACTGTAATCCACAACTAAAATATCTATGTGTAACGTAATCTTGTTATGATTTTCTTTTACCAACGGACTAGCTGGAATTTGTCTGATCTTGAATTTGTCTACCTTCCTTCCTTCCTTCCTTCCTTCCTTCCTTCCTTCCTTCCTTTTCCTTTCTTTTTTTCTTTCTTCCTTTCTTTGCTTTTGTCTTAAAGACTCTGTTGAGTGGCTATAAACCCTAGCCCTGTCCTAGGGATTTGGTCATGGATGTTTACAATGTGACTTTCTCAGGATATTTCTTTATTCTGAAGGACAGTCTAATGTTTAAGTGTCCAACCTGTGACTGGATTCTTGTGCAGTTTTGCCCTACCAAGACATCCACTGACTAGGAAAGTACTGACTAGGAAAGAAGTAGGGTTCAGGTGCACTGATCAGGCAAAACATATAAAAGGCAACTCAACAAAACATGTAAAATAGCTGAAATGTATTTGTTTTTCCCAAGAACCTCATTATTATTATTATAATTATTAATATGTATTAATTGCACAAATGATTAGATTCAACAGTGATATTTCTGTCACCATAGATGTCACATATAAACAAAGTCCAGCCACCCATCTTCTACTCTTGATGCCTCTCCCTTTCCCCCAGTACCCATGCTGGTTCTAAAAGTCCCTTTCTGTCTGCTGGTCCCTTTGTCCTTCCTTGACTCTAGGAGCTACTACTCTGCATTACTCTGTTCCTTAAAAGGTTGACTTGTTGGTTTCCTTAAGAGAGGGAGAACAGTAGTATTTACCTTTAGCATTTAATTAGTTTAAGACACTCTTCTCCAGTTGCACTCATGTTGTTGCAAAGGACAGCATGTCATTCTTTTTCAGTTTGACTGTTATCCTATTGTGTAAATACACCACATTTTCTTTATCTATTCATGTCTATTTGGCAGCAGAGTTGATGCCATATTTTGTCTAGTGTGATAGTGCTGCAATAAATATAAGTTACAAGTATTTCTTTTTATTTATTTCAACTCCTTTGGGCATATATCCAGGAGTGGTACTAGAAAGTAAATCCATTTTTATGTTTTTATTTTAGGAATCTCCATGTCATTTTATCCCTACCAGCAATGTATAAGAATTTCTTTTTCTCTGCATCCTCCCCAACATTTGTTAATTTTTCTTATGATGGCCATTATAACTAGGGTGAGATAATATCTCATTGTGGGTTTGATTTGCAGTTCTGTTATGATCAGTGAAATTTAGCAATTTTTATTTATTTGTTGGATATTTGTATGTCTCTTTAGTGTGTGTTTTGTTTCTTAGTCCAATTTTTAATTGAGTTGGTCTTATTTTAAGTTTCATCATTTCATGTTTCTTATACATTCTAAATGTCAAACCCTTGTTAGATAGACTATCTTCAAATATCACTTTCTAAATTTTAAGAAACTAGGTGATTAGGTATCCAATTGTCAACCTGTATATTAATCTCTAGGTTTGAATTTTATATGTGGATGATTCAACTGATCATTATCATTGAAAATATTAAAAGTAAGAGTGTTTCCACAACAAGGGCTTCAGATGATGTCTCTCAATATATGTAAGATCATTGAATAACTACTTGGAATATTCCTAATTTTAAACTTGCTTCTTACAGATGTTAAATACAAAATATATATATTTCTATTGCTAAAAATCTGTTCACAGCCACTTATGTCATTCTGATTTTCTAATACTCTTTAATATTGAACAGTAAGATCATTAGTTTGTAAAGATTTATGCATATTACCAGAAAGTGCATATTGGTGATAGATAAATACATATGACCTTGTAAGCATTTAGTTCATAAAAGTTAGTAAAATTATTGTGTTTTGAAAAACAAAAGCAAACTTTTCTCCTTTAATCTCTTATATGTTCACTCAAAACATGTTTTCTGACACCAGTTTCATCAATCAACTTGGTGGCATATAATTTAAGTCAAGCTGGAGATAGTACCATATCCCACAGGTTGAAAGCTTACTCCTATGATATTTCACCCACTTCATGAAGTTAAAGTCATGTTGTTATCAATACTTCTAACTGTACAATGATGCACCAGGGTTTCCCAAGACACCCTCTTTGGTTATGCTTTATTTCCTAAATAAATTTCTGCACAGAACTCAGGAAAACATTTTGGTTTTTTTTATCCACTTCCTATTTGTAATCCTAAAGGAAACACATAAACATTTTAATGGAACAGGTACATAGGATAAGGTATGTGTGTGGGCACATCAAACTGACATGTTCTTTCTGGGTGTGCCACTCTCCAGAAGTTATCTGAAACCAGTCCTTTTGGGCTTGCCTAAGGGTTTCATTATATAACAAGTGATTATATAGCTGGCCATTGGTGATCTGCTGAAACTTCAGTCCAATTCCTCCCTGATAGGTTCAAGGGATAGAGTCAAAGTTCCAACCCTTTACATGAGACTGGTTTTCCTGATAACAGCCCTTCCCCACTGGATGCTGAGCTACTCCCAAACACAAACAACAGTAATTTGATCAGAACAAAGCATCTTCCCATCACCCAAGAAATTCCAAGTGTTTTAGGAGCTCTGTGTCAATTGCTTCTATCATTCAGGAAATTACAAATTTCTTAGAAACTCTGTGTCAGAAACTGAGGTCAAATACCTACTATTATTATAAAAGATTCTCCTTCTGCCCCAATCTGCAAGAATTTCAGTAGTTCTGTGTCAGAAACTTGAAACCGAGACCAAATATACATATCTTTTTATATTGCAATATCACCAATTTCCAATAAGGGCAGGTAAACTTTTTCAGTAATTAGAATTATTTTAAGTTTATATTAAAGAAGGTAACTAGATATCCAAAAAACAAAAATGCTTACTCTTTATAAAGTATCTTAAACACATTTAAAGGTTATCTATTCTACTTAAACAAATAAGGGGATCCAGAATGGGAGCCAACTTTTCTCCAGGGATGTTAACCAAAGAAATGGTGAGTTTGACAGCCTTCATTTCCTAGGCATAATGTGCACCAAGTATTGAGAGTGTGGCATAAAATCTCAATATTGTTCTGATTTTGAAAACCTTCTCATGGAATTTGCAATCTCTCAAAACTACAGCTTCCATGAAAGTGAAAACAAAGTCTTACCCTTTTCACTTCCCTATCTCAAAAAGATTGTCATAAGTCACTCATTTTGGGAAAGGATTTCCCGAGAAGACCTTCTTGAATGATGTATTCAGAAGAAAATATTAATGGATTTGAAAGCCAAAATCATGAAATATTTTCAGTCAAATGGACAGATCTCCTAAATACCTGGGATAAGGAAGTATAGAATACCTAATCTCTGAAATAGTTTTTTCTTAAATAATCTGTACAAATAATTGTTGAGGGAGAATGAGCAGATCATGGTGAAAATGAAAAACTAAATGAATGACACAGTAACATAAAAGAAGACCTAAGCGTATAAAGATATCAGTTATCTCCTAACTGGGCAAATTTACTCAAAAATGTACCAATTTAAATCCCACTTTAAAAATGTCTGTTTTTGATTGTACTTGATAATGTTTTCTAAAATATATTTGGAAAAACTAAGAACCAAGACTGGCCAAGATGGTATTAAAAAATACTGGAATTGGTGACTTTTTTAATCACAGGATTTTCCATAAAGTTAATTTAGACAGAATCACATTAGTGTAGAAATATGAGAACAATACCAATGCAACATAAAAGAGTGTTCATAAATAGACTACCATTATATGAGTGAATATTTAACTAAAATTATATGGAGGATCAGTTTGCAAATGATATCATACATGATATTGAGTTTGGATTATTCAATTTAAAATAACGCAAATGTATTACAGTAGTTAAGAGCACAAATCTGGAGTCAGATGCCTGCATCCAAAAGTCAGATGTGCATTTACAAGTTTTGTAATATTAAGCAGTTAGTTTACATCCCTGCTTTGGTTTTCTTATATGAAAAGAAAGATGATAATGTCATGATTTCTTTAGAGATTTTTATTTGTTTAGCACTGAGTAAGTTAAATATGTATGGTACTAAGATGAACAACACCTAGTCAGAATAATATATATTAATAATTATCCACATTATATTTATCTCCATCATGACTAATCATAGGTCTACATCATGATATAGGGAAATAGATTTTTAGCCCTATCTTGTAACATATAATAAATTATTTTAAGAAAGGACAAAGACCTAAATAAGAAAACAAAAACTTTATAAAGATGTTTTATTTCTGTATTTGAGTGGTAGTTTTGTTGGATATAGTAAAAATTGCCATTTAAATTGGGATAAGAATGGAAAATAGTCATAAAATTTCCCAATGATTTTCTATGTCTACAATATTGTTACTGAACTGGGGGATAATTGTTTGTTTTTATGTATATTTGTGTTTCAGTAATTTTTTTTAATTTTAAATTTTCCATCCATCTTCTCCTCCCAGCTTACCTAAGCAACAAACTTCAGAGATGATAATGTCTTCCATTCTACATGAAAGTTTGTTTGCTCATCCAAAATCAAGAGCGATCTCATTTATATATTCCATTCTTATTCAAAACACTCATATACTACTCATCAATTCCTTTTATAGAACTCCTAAAGTGCTTGGGGGTCAAAAATTCTGAGTTTGGAGGAAGACACAGTTAAGTCTGAGAGAGAAATTCTAGCTGTCACTTCTTAGAGCATCCGAGTAAGTGATTTCTCTTGTATACATGCACAAGAAAATATTATTCTTCCTTAATGTTTTGATACTCTAGTGTGAGAGTAACACTGTTTATCTTAGGAGTTTGTCCTGGAATTAACCTCAATGTAAATAATATGCTTAGCAGAATGTATTTATGATTTACATTTTTATTGTAAACATCAGCAGAAATTAATAGGCTATATTTTTCACATCTTTCCTTTGCATCATGCAAAATAAATTGCACAGAGAGATATTTTCTAAATATTGTTTGCTTTGGGGACTGTTTAAAAAAGTTAAAAGTTCAGTTTCCCACATTTTTTGTGCATGGTCTTTTGAAAGCTCTGACCAATAAATATAATTTATTTTATTTTATTTTCATGCATTTAATGTTTTATAATTGTTCAAGAAGGAATATATTTTCCTCATTCTACTGTCACCACACAATTATAAAATATAATTTGAAAATAAGAAAAAAATCATTGTAGTGATAGAATTTTGCTTTAGTATAAAAAGTACTAGAGCTAATTATCCAAGGTATTTCAGAGTGTTTTCATTTTGTGACAATACATTATTAAAATAATAACTTTTTTCTTGCTATTGTTATTATGTTGCCTGGTTTGTTTAAACTCTTAATTTGATTAAAAGAATATGCTTTTAAAAAATGAATATTCTATAGGACCTTCTTTTTACAATTAGTTTTTAGTGAATCACTGAGGCTTCTGCATAATTTTACTATAGGAGAGATACTGAAAACAAATAATAACCAGTCTCACCCTTGCTACTGCAGAAAGCACTTCCCCACTGACTCTCATTTTCTGAAAGAGGGTAGCATAATTTTGTCTGTATTGTGTCATAAATAGGGAGAAATACAATGTTTCTTATGTCATTATCAGAAAAAAATCTATTTGGTTTATTTAGAAAATCTAATATGCCTGCAAATTATTGACATTTTACTCTATTTTATTTCAGAAACTAAGTAAGTTTTAAGCAGCTAAGGGTCTTGGCTTTCAAGAAATATTTATTTTCATGGACTCCATTTTAAATGTAAAGACAGAGCCAATCAATTGCACATAGGCTTACTGAGTAGCAGAATTAGAAGAGGTTTTCATGTGTAAAACATGAGATTACATTTTACACTAATGTGTCTCTATTTAACCTCTGCCTGAGTACAGCTAAACAGAAAATAGTTGCTACTTAAAGACAATCATTCAAAGTTTGCCCATATTCAGCTATAAAATGTTCCTTAATGCCAAGACTGAGATTTTCTTCTTAAAATTTTTACTCAAGTTTATCTTTTGTTTTGGAACCACTTAAAACAATCATTTAACTTTTTTTCACTGCAGAGAGAGTTAAAGAACATAAACAGTTTTATCACAACAAAATCATTCTCATTCTCTTAAGTGTTGTGTAAAAATTTTATCATGCAACACTCACAAAAGTTTATTCAGATAGATCTTTTTATTCTACAATTTTGAGGGGGAAAAAAAGAAGGGCACATATTCTACTATTAAAATCCAACCACCATGAATTTATTCTCTATGAAAAATAGCATTGAATTTGTTCACAATTAGATAACTAAAATTCTTCCTTAAGACCTTGTTTATTCTTTTTAGAGATACAGGATAGTAGAGTGTAAAGTGTATTGTGACATATTATACATACATGGAGTATAACTTATTTTTGTTTGATCCCATTCAAGTGGTTGTACATGATATGGAATTTCTCTGGTTGTGGACTCATATTTGAGCAAGGGAAAAGTTACCAAGGTTCTCTTTAACAGATGAATGGTGAAGAAAATATGGTATACACGCACAAGGGAATATTATTCTTCCTTAATGTCTTGATACACATGCATTGGCAATGTTGTCTACCTTTATTTTCTTCTAAATTTGTCTTTAAAAATAATTTCTAGTAGAAGAAGTTGGGGGGAGGGCAAGAGAGAGAAAGAGAGAGAGAGAGAGAGAGAGAGAGAGAGAGAGAGAGATGAGAGAGAGAGAAAGAAAGGGGAGGAAGAAAAAGGAAGACTTGCTGTGAAAAATGGTTTCCTTAATTACTGTTTGTAACTGTCTACACAATACAATGTGCAAGTTTGAGTTTCCAAGTTCAAAATAAAATATTTTTGATGCACTTATGGTTCCTGTTTCTAAGAGTGTAACAATATTCAATATCATTCTAAGCACAGTAGGTGAATTGTAAATACCTACATTTACAATCTTAATCTTGTCATCTGTAAAACTGACTATCATACAGTTGAAAAAAAAGATAACTTTAACTTTTACAATCATTACTCTTGAGTCATTTTTTCATGAGATAAAATAAAATTCTAATTTTTTATCTAATTAAATTGTACGTTACACTATCTAATAATAATTTGTATCTCATTAACGTATTTTGACCACAGATAATATACATTGCTTATATTACTAAAGGTTGATTCTCAAATTTACATGGCCCTTGATATTTTTATTTTGGATTTTTTTTTATACTTAGAGAACAGCAGTATTTATTACCATGCAGCAAATGTTTTCTGGCACAAGTATTCACACTTTACCTATGATTAATTTGTGTAACTCCCATAAAAACCTAATGCAAATACACATTGCAATTTCTCCTCTAGTGACAGTGCTGCGGTCATAGGGAGGTTAAGTGACATAATCAAAATGAAGAAGTTGGTGGATGGCAGTGCCTGGGTTTGAATCCAGGCAATTTGGCTCTAGACTCCATGCTCAATGATCAGTTCTCATGTAAGAATTCATTATTTTAAATATTCACAGTCCCTAAAAAGGCAGCTTACATTAAGTACCATTTGTTTAAGAACTCATGGCACATGACACCATCTATCATGACTATTGATTATACTAGCACTCACCTCGTGAACATATACAGTGTCTTCAGTGGCACATATTTATACACACATAAAAAAATCACTGTTTGTGCCCTGTCTAAATTTCAATTTATTAACTTTAGGGAGAAAGTGGCTTGACAGTCTGTAGTAAGAAAATTCTGAGAGCTTATTTATGTATGTTTGTATAATATATGTGGGTGTGGGCATGTGTATGTGTATTAACATTATATATATATATATATATATATATATATATATATATATATATATATATATATATACATTTTTAAATCACCTAAAATCATCATGTTTCATACCCTTGCTTAGAATTCTTGAAAATAACATTTAAAAAAATTTTTATTCAGGATTTGTATTAAAATTATTTTAAGGGATAAAAACATAAAAATTGGACATATTTGTAGAATACTTTGTTATATTGTTATATACGTATGTACTACATAATGTTTAAATCAGATTAATCACAGCTATTTTTTCAAACATGTGTCATTTCTTTATTGTGTAAATTTTCCAAGCTCTTTCTTCTAGCTTTTCAGAGCACACAGTGCATTATAATTATCTGTAGTCACCACTACTGTGCAGTAGCACACTTTAGCTTCTTACTCCTATTCTGCCTTTGCCCTCCAAGGATAATCTGAACCTCAGCATCAGCAACATTGCATGCAACTTCTAAAAAATACAGACTTTGAAATCTCATCCCAGATCTATGAAATCCTTATTTTACCAAGATCCCAGATAATTCATATGTACTTTAAAATTTTAACAACTGCTTTAAAAGTGTTGAATGGATTCTAATATCTAGTAGCCTACATTCTTCTGTGTTGTACAATGTGATAGCCTATAGTCATAGTGGTGTTTACATTTAAGTGTGAATTATTGAAAATGCAGCAACACTGAACATTCAGTTCTTCATTAATACCAGCATATTTGTGTTCATTAGTTCCTCATGTTGAACTAATGTGTTCATTAATTATTCATATGGAAATGGGTATAATCTAGATATCAATCATACAGAATATCCCCATCACTGCTGAAAAATGTATTAAAGGCACTACTCTGGATCAAAGATGAACACTTTATTTTGTAAAAATCAAGAAATAAACATTACAGTTTTGTGATCTATGTATAATCTCTGTTGATGCTCCTTCTCCCCCTTCTTCTATTTCTTCCTCTTTCTCTTTTTTCTCATTTTTTGAACAATCCTTTAATAAATGTGAAAGTACTTGCTAGATCATGAATAGCACCTGGGCCATAAGATGAACCTGGTCTACAAGTCATAGTTTATAGGTACCAAATATTTGTGATACCTTAGCAGATAAAATATGTGCTTGGGTAAGAATATGGAAAAAATTACAAAATATCATGTATGGCTCAAGAATATAGAAAATCGAATGATAAACTAAACTTGTAATTTGTTTCTTACTTGTGAGATTTTTAATTTAAAATTTTATATAAATAATTCTAATAAACCAGGGGTGATAAAAATACATTTTGAGTTCTACCCAATCCCAGAATAATCCTATAATCAAGCATAGCTGCACCAAGAAGGGAGCAAAGAGGATCACTCTAAATTGACAGCTACTAGACACCTGTCCATGGAGATACAGTATAGTTATATCAAGGTACAATAATGATTATATAAATTTGAAACAACTGTTCACTTTATTCCTTATCTTTCCTTACAAGGACTTCAGAATCTTATAAAATGTTAGATATCCAATACTTGAAATATTTTTTTTTAAGAAAAGGTATGCCATTCCCCTGTGAGCATGTAAATTCTGCCTCTTTCTATCATAGCTCCAGAGCCCTAAAAAATTCATTTCATGGTTAATTCTTCTTGAGGTTACACTAAAGTATAGTGTTCACTAGGCAATGAACTAGATGTTTTAACATAACCTGTTTGCTTAAGTTTTGAAGATATACATAGAAGTTCCACACTATTGAACCTCATAATTATATGTGTGTGCCTATCCATGCACTGGACTGTAGTGAGGATTCTTTGTATTCAAAATGTAGAGTCTCTTACTGAAACTAGCTTTCAGGGGTTAATCTAATCTCCTCTTTGAAATATTTTCTTTAAGAACGTCTTCTGCTCTACTAGAAGAGGTTTCTGCTGAAACTAAATACTCTGCTTTCCAATGTTCTTATACTTTTCTGATTCTTAAAATGAAAATAGCCCAGAATGAGTTGACATCTTGCAACATAAACATTAAGCAAACAATTGAAATTATTTTAAAAATTGTTTCCAAATTCTTGAAAACTTACACATTTAAAACAAAAGCACTTTAATGAGATGTGCATTATTTTAAAAATAAATATAATATTTTTTAATGGTGAATACAAAATACATAAAGTTCAAATAGTGAAACAATAAAGCTTTTTATTTTATCATCTTGTTGACAATCTTTCAGAATAGTGGGGAATGGATAATGCTTTAATACTAAAAATACACTTTTCTGTCGCCTTTGGATTCATCATCTCATTCAGATATATTGTGTTCAAACTAATCCCTGCTATTAAAAACTGGCCATTATGTCTAAATAGGAATAGAATTTTACTGCATGTAGGAAAAACTCTTCTATCTCAGCCTCATTAAATTATTTGTCTGATTATGTAAATTGTAAATGTTTTAATTGTAGAGTTACTTGAAATTCATAATGCTATGGACAACTAATTATATTGTAAATTGTATTATAGCATGTTGGCTGTTTCAATTTTACTCCTTAGCCAGGAGGTATGAAATTTGTGGCTAAGTAGTCAAAGTGTAATTACTTTAATAAATGTGCCATACCTTGCATACATTTTCAAGCTTCTAGTCATTCTAAGAATTGTAACTATATTCCAAAAAATAATTTGACTTTTAAATATCAAAAGTTAATTGAATTTTAAAATTATAATATTTAAATAGAAAGGTAGTAACAGTTTGGAAGCATATGGGAGAACACACAGATGCAAGTTAACTGAACTATTTTTTTTAAAGAGAGAGAGAGAGAGAGAGAGAGAGAATTTTTAAATTTATTTTTTAGTTATTGGTGGACACAACATCTTTGTTTTCATATGTGGTGCTGAGGATCGAACCCAGGCCACAGGCATGCCAGGCGAGCGCGCTACCACTTGAGCCACATCCCCAGCCCAACCAAACTATTTTCATGTTATACTTGTTTGCTTTAAAACATTCATTATCACCAAAGCACACTAAATATGGAAAATAATATTGTATGGATTTATTATATATAAATATAAGTATATATAATATTAGTATGTATATTTACATGTATAGAGAGGAGAGCTCTTTGGTCAGAGAACATGAACAAAAATGAGATCGTACATGAAAATAACTACAAATACCTCTCAGAATAGAGAGAGACACAGGGCAAAATCTATTGCACACCCTCATCGCTTTCTTGCTAACAAAGACATTATGCTTTGGCAATAAAGGAGTTCTACTTCCTGTAAGGGCAGCTCATTATTTGACAGAATAGTTATACTGTATAATTACAAAGATGTAAGCAAGGTGTTCAAAACAGCAATATTGCTGATAGAGATAAATCCCAGAATGTAAATAAAGAAATTATTGTGTTTATCACACTAAGAATTGCCTATTTTTTGTCTTCTCTACATTTCATTATTCCCACATGAGTGTGAACTGATAGCTGCATGTTTCAGAAGAAGCACACAACTAGGAAACAAATCCGGTTACAATTTTATCACAAAACCTATGATCTCAATGTGTCTAGGTAATCCCCATGAACTTCAGTGTTCTCATGTGAAGAAAAGAATTAACTTTGCAAGTCTGAGACTGCATTCTTAGGAAGGCTAGCTGCTCAAGTTGGCCCTTGGCTAATTTTGCCTGGGGATTTCATGGGCAAACAGTTTGTTATAGGACTATAAAACTTTCCTCAATGATAAGAATGGTTTACTGGGCTAAACTTATGGTTCATGCTGATCATTTATTTTCACTCTAGGAGTCTGGAATTGTGGTATGTGTTAGTCAGGATGTTGGATGTATTCTGACTCTGTGTGTCTGTATTTGCCAGGACAGTTTTTAAGCATTTCCTCCCCCCTTCTCCTTCTGCACTACATTTGGGACAAGACAATAAGAAAGCATGGATTTTCCTTTCACTTTTAGCATGCCAAAGGTTTGAATAATGCAACCCTTACTCCAGACTTATCCCAAACCATCATAAGAACCCCAAGACTTTTCTCCTTTCTAGGAACTGCTAGGGTGCCACCCTCCTGTCCTCCCCAGAAATACTCTTATGTTAGTATAAATCTCTTTATATACACCAACCCCTGTGTGTGTGTGTGTGTGTGTGTGTGTGTGTGTGTGTGTGTGTTTGGCATCATCATTTTCTATATCCAATCCAATTTTAGGGCAGTAGTCCATTCTGCTCTTTAGGCTGACCATATGATAGTGAGTACCTACAACACTAGCCCAGCACTCACTTTAGAACTGATTCTTCAATGAACTTTTCTTATGGATATTTTACACCTGGGATGTGTTTTTGCTGAAGAAATGTCTGTCATCCATAAATTCCCTGGGAGACAGCTTTTAGAAGCTTGACCTTGTTCTTATATACTTTGCCTATAATATTTCCCTCCGTGAACATCAATATCTGCAATTTTACTAAAATAATCTCATAACTTCAATTAAAACACGTTTTGAGTGCTGTGAAACCTGAGGGTGTATAACAAGACCTAGGGTTGTCTTAGCGATATCTTTATAGCACATGGATATGATTTCAGTGGAATGAATTAGACTCAGAATTGTACATAGTCCTTCTCTTGCATGTCAAATGCACACTCTGGAGCCCATTGCTGAAACTGATTGTGACATCACATCTGTCTACCAAGGGATATTTCACAAGGAGGATCTATTGGTGTTGTTCCTTAGACTTTCCCAACAAGATCCATTTTGTTTATAAAAACACATTACAATTGTGAGAAACACCAACATATATTTGTCATCTCACTGTAAATACGTGTTCTTAAATATTTTTCTAATAAAAATAAATGTTAGAGAAAAAGTTAACAAGGATTTAGAGAAATATTTCTGTATTCTTCTGAAAAAACATTGAAATAAAAGCCCAAACACACCTTCAGAAGGCCTTTAAAAACACGCAGTTTTTGCATTTGTGAAGATAATTATGAATGTGCTTTAGAAAAGTAAATTCATATGAGACTGATCTTGAAAAATGCACAACCTCCTGTTTCCATTTGCAACATTGTTTTCATTATGAAAGCAATATATGTTCATCTTATCCATGTAAATTTTAGGGAAAAAATCTTTTAAAAACAAAATGACAGTTTTATAGTCAATATTCTGGGATAACTTGGTCAGGATTTGAGTACATTCTGCATGTGTAAGCCTTCCTTTATTTTCTTCTTCCTCTCTATATGCAAATTAACTCATTAGTAATGATTGTTAAATACTAATCACTTAAAAAGTATGTTATGAACATTTCAAAGTTTGGTTTTCAAAACATAATTTTTTAATGATGTAATGTCATAGTTAATGCTGATAGTCTCTTTTATTATTCTGGAAAAAGTAGGTACAAACATTCAAAAGGTAAAGGCTATCAGGAATAATTTTATGCCAATGCATTTGACAGCTTTTGTGAAAGTGATAATTTTCGAAAAATACAATGTAAAAAACAAAAAAGCAATAAACAATCTATAAGTCTGATGTCTGTTAAAAAATAAAATAAACTATAAAATATTCTATAGAAATAATCCCTAAATTTAAGCCCAAACGGTTCCCTTAGACTTTTCCAAATATTTATGAAAGGAATGAACTAATTGTGTGCAAAATTATCAAGATAATGAAAAAAGAGCGTCCATAGATCAATTATTTTATTGGGCCACATAACCTTGATCACAGTAACAAATAAGTATATTTTTAAAAAAAAAATACATAAATATTACTCTCTTGAACATAGATTTAATAGCCATTCACAAAATATTAGCAAAAGAAGTTAGACTATAAAGACATGGATGAAGTCATTTAAGAAAGTGTCTTAATTAACTGAGTTGAAAAAAAATATTTAGAATTCATAAAATACTCACTTTAATTTACATCATTATTTCCCCCCCAAAAATGTCAAGGGTCCTATGATTTCAATAGATACAGAAAGATCATTTTATAAATAATGAATGCATTTGTGATATTAACAGTTAGTAAACTAGAGAGGGTGACCTTTTGTCCAAATAAAGATTAATAGCATGTGACACCTATGATATATAATAATGAAATATGAACAGTTAACTGAAGTCTGATGAGAAAAGGAGGCCTGGAAATGTAAATGCTATAAAACATTTTATAGAAGCCGGTCACACCAAGCCTAAAGGCCAAAAAAATCCTACCAATGCACCAGACAGCAAGATCCAATGCAGGCCAATACAATTGACTGCAAGACAATACCGAGTACAAAACAATCTGTAAAAATAAAAAGCATTTTTTTTGGAAAGGAAGAAGTAATTGTTATTTTTTTAAAATGTCAACAGGTACCCACCAGAGTGGAATATATCAAAGAAAGGCAGAAGAAAATATAAGGGAGGACCTGAACTGCTTGATATAATCAGCTGTTGAAAGAGAAAATTGGTAAGCTTTGTCAAAAATGACCTTATGTATACCTTATAACTAAGCCTTGCATTTCCAGTTAAACGCTTAACAGAAATGTGTTGACACTTTTACAAGATGATGAGCACATGAAGATGCTATTTATTTCTACTCCAAACTAGAGATTCTGTATGTGCTCATTAACTTTAGAATGGAGATTTTTATAACAAATATTAATTGGTTATTAGGGAGAACAAATTTTAAAAGCAACAACAGTACATAAGAATCACAGAAACATGATTCATATTAAAAATGCAAAAACAAAAATCCAAAAATATTTTCTGTAGGAAAATAATCATACCAAAGAAAACTCAACTTTGACATTGGAAATCATTGTGGTAGGTGGGGTTATGGCAAGAAAGAAACAAACACAAAGAGGACTTTAGGATGCTATTAAAATTTTGATTCTTGAATTAATAAGATCCCGGTAATTTCTTCCTGATTGAGAATTTTAGTGAAATTATTTTCTGTACATTTTTATCAAAGCAATAAGACTATGTATGCTAGTCCTTATTGTGGCCTCTTCTCTCCAAAATTCTTGATGAACATTGATTTCCCAATGTAATGATGTTGAGAGCTGATGATTGAGTCATTAAGAGTGATTGATGCTGCTAAATAAAAATTACAGGAAATCATGGCTTTGGACTAAATTTCTACACTGAGTCCCAAGAGGCCAGATGAAAAATCAGAAAGGCAGAATCATGCTGAAGTTCCATGTTGTCAAATCAAGACTCAGTTAAATCTGACCTTCCAAGAAATGAGGATATTGAAATGTAACCAATTTCTCAAAGAGGCCAATCAAAAATGACAAGGGTGTCCCACTATTTTAATCTTTACAGACTTTTACTTCCTTAATCCTTACAAAATTTAACTGAAATAACATGACATTAAGCAATCATTTATTGTTGTGTTGACCCATCTTTTTATCTTCACTTTATAAGGAAAGTAACCTTAAAATGATCCATCTGCTTTTCATTTTTTGTTTGTGAACATTTTAACTCTTCTCTGTGACAAAACTACATTTTCTACTCAGCTCATTGGAACACTTATTTTATTTTTCAAAAAATAGTTTGGGACTGGGACTGTGGCTCAGTGGTAGCGCACTTGCCTAGCATGTGTGAGGCACTGGGTTTGATTCTCAGCACCGCATATAAATAAATAAAATAGAGGTCCACCAAATAATTTAAAAATATATGTTAAAAAAACAAATAGTTCACTGATTCATGAATTGAAAATAAACTATATTGTAGTTTTGTTGTTGTTGCTTTCCTCCCATTGACAGTGCCTTTCTGGTGGCAGTGAGTTCTGGCTCTCATGGGTCAGGAGCCCTCACTGTGAGAGGGGTCCTCATAAAAAAATGACCAGCTTCCCTAGCTTATGCTCTTGCTTCCTCTTTTTCCATATTCTCTCTTTTGCAAGTGCCTGCTACCCTCTGCCATGAGGATTTTAGCAGAAGCTGAACAGATGCCAGAATTATTATTTATTTGGAACTACACAACAATGAGCTAAATAAGCCTCTTTACTGTATAATTTATCCAGCTTTAGGTATTTTGTTATCATCAGAAAATGGACTTAGAAATGTCTTTATTTAAAATTTTGATGAATATTTATTAAAAATAAATTTTTTTGTGTACATATCTCTTAATTTGATAGAAGAGACTTATTTTAAATTGATTATTATTGATCCAGATAAACACTAATATCACCTGGAGTGAAACAGAGTTCAATAGTTTTAATTTTCATACATAAATAACTTGAGAAAATTTTTCTACCAAAAAAAGAAAGAAAGAAAGAAAGATAAATGGAAGAGGCAATGTTTTCTTTTCACAGTGGTGTCTGTCAAACTCTGGCTATTTCTTCTGATATTTGACATCATCAATAAATATTTTTCATAATATTTTCAGGTGAGAAATGATTTTTATTTCTCACTCAATGTATTGAGAACAAAGAAATTGAACTGATTTTTTTTTATATTTTCCAATTGTTTCCAATTTATTTTGAAATGTTCATTTGTTTGTTATGATGAATCCTCTCCCAGGACTTTAATCCATAGTAATATTTTAAATATGTGAGAGAAAAAAGAGAGTGGAAAATTATGAAAAGGTAGGTGAGAAAATATTGGCAGAGGAATTCCTATAGTGAACAGCTTTAAGAGAGAGTGTCAAGGATAAGATTAAGAAAATTAATTATTTTAAGACACTTTGTGGTCTCATAAACTTTGGAAAGGTTCATGATTCCTGACATAATCATACATCATTTTAAAGACTGCTGTACTGTTCTGACTTTCAAGTTGATGACTATCCATAAATCCAATGGTTAAACATTCTGTAGCAGTAAAGATTGTTCCATGAAAGAGGCAGATTCACACCATAGGGGGATGAAGAAGAGATAAAAGGGACAAGCAGTGGACTTTGTAGAGGAATGGAGAGTCAAGTGGGATAGAGTGTGAATATAGTGCTTGACTGTTCTGCACTGACAAGAGAGGGTTGGGCAAAGGGAGGGAAAAACACATTAAAACAACATAATGAACTACATTGAAAATATATTCAGTGACTGTCCATGGGACTTATTTTAAATAAAATTATTATTTCATTTTACCAAATCAAGAGGATAGTTTATATAAAAGTTGGAGGAAACAATTAAAATGGCAAATATGCTCATCACAAGATTGCTTTCCATTATCACAAATCATTTGCATTCTTAATATAGACATAATTTTAATTTTAGGTAATTATTTTAATTACTGCTTCTATAATGCATTTAGTAATTTCTATAATGCATTTAGTATTTCTATAATGCATTTATATATTATATATATCTGTGTGTATATATATATATATATATATATATATATATATATATATGTATAACAAATTGTTTATTATTCTATATATGGTTTAATATGAACAAATTCATTAATCTTTTCTTCCATTGTGCTATACATCCTTCTTACATAAAGTAATAGTATTAATTTTTTGACATATTGCTTTCAAGTGTAAAAATAATACTTTATCTGCCATGATTAATTATTTTTTTCATGTTTTCTTTAACTAGACACTTAGCTTTATTTGGATAACATTTTAAAAGAATGTTTTAGAACTATTTTCTAAAACCAAAGTAGTTGTTTAAAAAGTTTATCCATGTTGCCATTCTTATTTTATAATTCTTCTCAAGGATTTTGAATATCATCATGGATATATAATATTTGCTAACACTTTGTTGTGTAGACTAAATGTTTGTGTCTTCCCAAAGTTTAGATATTGAAATTCTGATCTCATTATGATAGTGTTAGGAGGTAAGGCCTTTGGAAACATGTATCGAACCCCCAGGAAAGGGATTAGTATCCTTAAAAGATCCCCATCCTGCCTTCTTCTTCTTCTTCATGTTAGGAAACAGGAAGAAAATCACCATCACAATTCAGGAAAAGATACTGTCTGCTGAAGCCTTAACCTTAAACTTCCCATCATCCAGAACTGTGCCATGTAAATGTTATTTAAACCACCCCATCTACTGTATTGTGCACCTGGATTCATTGAGAGATTTATCTTGTCTTCAAATTTTTTTGATATACACAAGCCCTTAAATAGTGTAAATAATGATACCATTGTTGGTTAGCTCAATCTTTTTTGCATGGAGGCCATGCATATACAGGTTACTAAATAAATCCCCAACAATATGGCTCCTACTGTATACTCCTAAGAATTTCTACATAGGAAATTCATATATGGGGAGAGGTTTCTCTTTTACATTGGTTCTTGCTACTTTTTAGTGTGTTTTCCTCTATATTCTCTAAATTATTCTATCTTTCTATTCTGGTAAACTAAGGTTACTTAAGGAAAATTTTACCTTTACTTTGCCTTGGTATAGGAGTTGCTATAATGTCTATTCCCTGTAATCTGAGAGAGATAAAATAGAGAAAAAAATAAGAACAAAACACATAAACAAAACAGAAAGGGGGATGTTTGCCCTTAGCTTTGGATATCAGCTTGCAGAGACACAATTTGAAGTGTTCCATTATGTAAAGGAATAGAAAAGAGATGATATTGTACTGTTTAACTATGAATAGTTTCCCCTAATTTGGAAATAATTGTCTTCTATCCAAACAGCAACATTTAGATCATTTTCTTGAAGAACTCTATTTATTTTCTTTTTCTTTCTTATTTACAGTCATGTTTCAGCCTTGACAGAGAAAAAAACTTGTAGCAAAAGTCAACCAGTGATTTATTAAACAATTCACTAATAAAGGAAGATCTTCATTCCTTTATTAATGTTATTATTGGCTAAACAACAGGTATCAAATATTGTAGCTGAATTTGTTTGGCTGCCCAAATCAACCCTTTAAAAGTTAACTTAATACTTTGTGCTAACTTGCAAAATGAGATTCTAATGAAGCTATGCTTTTTGTCTAAAATTGGTTTGCTAAATAATTGGCCACAGTAGGTTCAAGTTCAAACATAGGTCACTATGCATTTAGCATTTTTTCATGATTACATACTTAAATATGAATATTAAGTTAATATTAAAAACCTAGCCAACAAAAACAATACTAAATAACAAATAAATTCATAACCATTAGAAATAATAGTATAATAAAAAATAATAAGTAATTAAAGCTGTTACCACTTACAAAACTTATACGTACTTAATTTTCAATACTATCTCTATGTTTATGTAAGTAAAAACTATAAGGCATGGAATTGGCCATCATAGAAGAAGATCAGGGTTGTGTCTCAGTAGTAGAGTGCTTGCTAACAGCTCACAAAAAATGGTGCAAATTAATGTTGAATTTTCTGAAACTCTTCACTTTGATCTCACACTCTTTAGCTCTTAACTTACCAAAGCCCAGTAACTGTTTTAAGAGACAGATTTGTTCACTCATTCATGTGTCTTTATTTCTTTTTGTAAGTGTATAAACCCTAAGGTGTGGGGCACTAGTCTTGATCCTCAGCACCATATAAAAATAAATAAAGATATTGTGTCTATCTACAACTAAAAAATAACAATAGGGATACTCTGGATGTAGTGGCACACACCTGTAATCCTGTGACAATGGCTTGGGAGGCAGAGGTAGGAGGATCATGACTTCAAAGATAGCCTCAGCAATTTGGAGATGCCCTAAGCAATTTAGTGAGACCAAGTCTCAAAATAAAATAAAAGCGTCTGGGGATGTGTTTCAGTGGTTAAGTGCCCTTGGGTTCAATCCTTGGTGCCATTAAAAAAAAAAAGAATAGACATGCATTATCACATTATCTTTTGGTTTGAACAATAACAGAATTATTAATCATTTATTACTTTGTAATACATTTCTGGATATGCATTATTATTATTAGCTGCATATAATTTCTGCTTTAATCATAAATTGAAATGATTTTACATTTATCATAAAAAATAAAACCTCCTGCCCAATTATTTCTATATTTGTTAATTATCAGTTGTATACGTTCAAAATTTGAAACTAAGGCTAAAGTGTGCACAGTAATAATTTCAATACCACATCACACATTATTTTAGAATCTCACCTTGCAATTATTTAATAAACTAGGGGCATGTGCCTGTGTTGGTAGTAAGTATTTAATCTGAGCCCAAACTATGTGAAGTATGTGGTAACATTATGATTTTTGTCCTATAGAAAAGATAGTCCCAGAGTATCTGGCTTAATTACCTGTAATAATTCACTACTTTACTGCCAACTTGGCCACATTACTTTAATATCCTTTATTAATATTTCTTTCACAATGACCATCAATGTATAGTTTTCCTAATTGCTCTTTGAATTGTCATGGTCATTTTACTGGTTCTATTATTAATGTGCAAATAAATGCTTGACACATTTTTCATGTCATACTTGTACAAGAGTCATTTATTTTATTTTATTTTACAGAGAGGGAGAGAGAGAGAGAGAGAGAGAGAGAGAGAATTTTTTGATATTTGTATTTCAGTTTTCGGTGGACACAACATCTTTATTTATTTTTATGTGGTGCTGAGAATCGAACCTAGCGCCCTGCGCATGCCAGGCGAGTGCCTTACTGCTTGCTGCACATCCCCAGCCCCATGTTTTTGATTTTTAAAGATTATATTTTACTAGTATAAGACCTGGTGATTTCTGCCTAATATTTCCTACATTGTATTACTGAGTTAATTTTTATATTCTGCACCCATAATTGGGGTTGATAAATCAAAGTGTCCATTGCAGGTTTAAAAATGTGTAGCTTTTTGTGGTTGACCAAAAAAAGAAAATAAAGAACTTTTTTTTTAAGATCAGCTTTTATTCCCATATGATTTTACAGCTCACAAAAATAGTGCAAATTAATGTTGAATTTTCTGAAACTCTTCACTTTGATCTCACACTGTTTAGCTCTTAACTTACCAAAGTTCAATAACTGTTTTAAGAGACAGATTTGTTCACTCATTCATGTGTCTTTATTTCTTTTTTATAAGTGTATAAACCCTAAACCCATTTTATCCTGTCCCTCTGGCTTAGTTCTTTATTCTCTCTAATTGGAAGTTCTTTCTTCCTCTCCTCTGTCCTAGCTTAGTTTGCAAAAGAATTCTGCATCAAGCTGCATCTTCTTATACTTAAAATTCAACTTAGCTCATAAGAATTCAGCTGTGAGCTTCTCTCATCTGTTAGAAACCAAGCTAATTGTCCTCAATGATATCTATTGAGACCCTATACACATATTTAAGTAAAAGACAACAATAAATGAAAATTTTAAATTGAAGTAGTTCATCTCATTTATAAAGCACAATAAACAGAGCATATTTCCTAAAGCTTTTTCTATTGAAAGAAGTGTAAACATATGAGGGGAAAAAATATGCAGGTTTTACTTGGATTAAGGAGCCAGTGTCAGGAAATGATGTCATTTGCACTGTGAAATATTCATTACAGTTGATATAATAGTATGCTCTCTCCTTTATTGAAAAGATCACATTTCTATTGCATGAAGGCAGTTTTTTGACATTTCACAATAGAAAAAGAGTAATGTTCTGAAACTACCTTAATTGATGTGAGCACATGTTCTTTTTTTCATATATGCACTGGAAGTTCTGAGGTTTGGCAACTGGCAGCAGGTGAATTGTTACACTTGGAAATCATTTGTCCATCACAACAAATATGTCTTGCAGACACTCCATGAATATAAACCAGAAGATCTTATTTCTTATCATTAAAATAATACAAGAACATTGTGGGCTAACAGGAACCTTTTTTCTTCTGCAAATTACTATGTGGAAGTGTTTGCTCATTTAAGAACTAGTACAAAATTTGTGAAGACTTCTTCATGTTTTCACTTGCTAAGTAGATTGTAATTTCTGAAAATTCTTATAGGGTTAATTATTGAGAATATTATTTCTAATATATATATATATATATATATATATATATATATATATATATATATATATATTATCCTTTTCTATACTCTATCATATAAATTCTATCCTTTTCTTTATGTATATATGTGTGTATATATATATCATATTTTATATGTATATATGTATATATACATATATAAATTTAATAATATAAAATCAAACATATATGCACATTATTCTTATCTCTTACACAAAGTGAGGAAAATAGTTAGATATTTCTACTATATTCACTCACATCATGTGATTTCTAAGAGTTTATTCTGAAAATGGGGATAGAATTAATTATTTTAAAATATTACATTCTTTGTATTCCAAAACAGTTACATTGCTATTTTATTTCAAGAAAATATATCATGTGGTGTCAAGGGAGCAGAACCACTGAGGGAGATAAAAGGGATTTATTATGGTGATATGATAACATAATTATGAGACTGAGTTAAGCAGACTGCATAAATCTGTTATCCAAGCATCTGGTGCATTTTCTGAAGTCAGCTGGGCTTGTTGTGAGAGAGCAAAGAGGAGCATGGAAAGGGGGTTTCCAGGCAAAATGTAATAGTGAGTTGGAACCCATAGAAATGAACTGGAACTTGTGTTTTTCCCTAACAACTTCTATTCTCCGGCTACAGCAACTTGCAGATTTGGTAGACTTTACCACAGAACTGCATATGAAGCATGCATAGCAGCTGAGGTTGAAAAAGAAAAGGAACTGATGAAATAAAATTCAGCTGCTACACTAAGGAGATCATCAGAATTTAGAGGAAATGGGACCTTTGAAGCCACAGTCCCCAAGAGAGTGAACCAGCTGAATTGTGACAATGTGCTCCAGTTGCAGCAGCACCTGAACTTCCTGTGCTTCACTCTTGCCTATAAAGGGTGTGCAAATTTCTCTTATAGCCTAACTAAGAAGCATGCCACCATGGCTTGCTGGTATCTATTTTTTTTCCATTTTTTATTACCTTTATTCATCTATCATTTGGCCAGAATATGGTTAGATAATAATTTTCAGAAAATTAATACATACATGTGCATCATTTCTCTTTAAATATTTGGACCCTTGAGCAGGTTGCTGTGATTGTTGTTGATGGCATCATTGTTTATGCTGCAGTTGTAATGTCATATTGTCATTGTTTTTGTTGTTTCCATATGTGCTAGAAGCTTATTCATTTTTAAAAAAAAATATTAGGAGTCAATATTCAGTCCTATGCAGCTGTTACTTTTTTATAATTTTGTTTACAATTTTTAAGAAAATTTTAAATTTGTCATTATCTATTAAGGAAATATTTGGGGTTTCAAAGTGTTTTTTACCAATATTATTATTTATGTAGCTTTTCTGGATGAGTTTACACATTTATGTTTTGGGCGATTGTTTAAATTTGTCTCTAAAGTTTATTAAAATCATTTGATATTTTCATAAATCTGATGACATGCTTACATAAATATTCATATAAATATTTTTACTCTGTCTTCCATTTTTTTTCCTCAATTCTTAAAAATGTTTTGTTTGGCACATAATATTTATACATATTTATGAGGTATGAGTGATATATTGATTCTGGTTACATTGGGAAATAACCAATTCAATTCACAGGGCCCGAACTTCTTTTATACATTTGTGTATTTGTGTATGTATGTATAGCTAAAGAACCCTTCATCTATTCTTAAAATTTTTCATTATACAAGATATTATGATTAACTATAATTGTGTTGCTATAAACCTACAGAATTATTCCTCCTACAGAGCTGGATATCTGTATCCTTTGGCCTACATCTCCTCACTTCCTTCTCCTCTCCACTCCTGGTACTACTACTTTCTGTTCTTCTGTATATCACCTTTTAAAATCTTATATGTAAGTATATAATGCAGTATTTTCCTTTAAGTGCCTGACTTATTCACCATGTGTAATGTCCTGCAGGTTAATCCATGTTGTCACAAATGACAGTGCTTCCTTCTGTTTAAAGGATGAAGAGCTTTCCATTGTTTCTATACCACACATTTTTATCAATTAATCCATTTGCATCAGATAGTTTCTGAGGAACCCATACAATATTTTCCATAATGGTGAAACATTTCTTACTCCTATCAACAGTATACAAGTGTTCTTTTTATCCTCACTGCCAAAAACATTTCCTTTTTGATAATAGCTACACCAACAGGGGTAGGGTGATATCTCATTGTGGTTTTGATGGACACTTCTCTGATAATTAGTGATGTTGGAGACCATTTCCTATAGCTGTTGGCCCCTTTCATGTATCCTTTGAAACAATGTCTATTCACTTCCTTTTCACAAGTTTTAATCAGGTTGTTTGTAATTGTATGATTTCCTTACCAGGTACTTGATTTATAGGAGTTTTCTCCCAGTTCAGACTGCTTTTTCATCTTGTTTATTGTTTCCTTGATTGTGCAAAGGTTTTACCTTTAACTAGTTCCACTTGTTTATTTTGCTTTGCTGTCTAAGTTTTGGATCATATATTTTTTTAAAAAAATCATTGCTAATGCCAAAAATTGAAATATTTCCCTCTGTTTTCTTTCAGGAGTTTTATGGTTTTACATCTCTATTTGAATCTTAGTAAATTGTTCTGTATTGTTTGTTAAGGGTCAATTTTCATTGCTTTGTCTATGGATAGACATTTTCTCCAGCATTGTTTTTCAAAAAGACTGTGTGTGTGTGTGTGTGTGTGTGTGTGTGTGTGTGTGTGTGTGTGTCTTATGGAGAATATGTTAAAAGCTACTTTACAATATATATGATTTTATTTATTGCATTTATCTCTAAGTTCTGTGTTCTACTTCATTGCTGTATGTGTCTTTTGATTCCACTACCACATTCTTTCAATTAACATAGCTTTGTAATACAGTTTGAAATCAGCAATGTGATAGCTTTGCCTTTCTATCTCAAGACTGTTTGACTATTAAAATTTATTATACTCCCTTTTAAATTTAGAATTTTTTTCTATTTTTTTTTATTTCTGAGAAAAAATCCAAGAGAATTTTATTACTTAGATCATATTGGATAGCAGAGACATTTTAATGATACTAAATTTTACAATGCACAAATAATATCTTTCCATTCATTTTTGTCTTTTTAATTTCTTTTATTAGTGTTTTATCATTTCTAGTGTTAGGCTCTTTCACTTATTTGTTAAATTTATTGCTAAGTATATTATTATTTTTGATGCTCTCATAAATGGATTTTTAAAAAATTTCTATTTGAAAAATCACTATTTGCATAAAGAAATGCAATTACTTTTTGCATTTTTATTTTTAATATGATATTTCACAGAATTCATGAGCATATAAACAAAATTCCATAACAAAACATTAATAAGTATAATCCAATACTATATCAAATTAATGGCATAGTAAAACCTAGTTTTACTTATTCTGAAAAAGCAAGTCTGGTTCAATAATTGAAAACCAATTAAATTTATACCATCACACCCTGAGTCTAGAGAAGAAAAAACATGATTATATCAATTGATGCAGAACAAGAATTTGAAACAAATATAATGTATTCATGAAATAAAATCTTAACAAGAAGTAGAAGGGAATATACTTGACTAGAAAGTAATCTACAAAAAGTTAATTGCTAACAGTGGCTAATGATGAATGGCTTCAGACAGAAAGAAGACACGGGTGACTACTCTTAGCACCACCATGCAATATGGTACTGAAATGCTACCAGGAAATGTACAGAGAGAGGAAAAAAGAGAAAGGGAGGGAGAAGAAAGGCAAAAATATCCACTGTGAAGGAAAAAAATCTGTAAGAAGTAGCACAGAAGATTGATAGGCAATTTCAACAAGGAAAGTAAAGCAAGGACACTTAATAGCTAATCAGAGCTGCATACATGGAATAAAATGCACACACCTACACACACACACACACACACACTGAACTGCTAGTGTAGTTGAGGCCTATGTTCAATCTTCAGGACACTTATATACATATGTACATCTGTATTCACATGCAGGCATACATATGTATACTCCCAATTTTTGTTTTTATGAAAATGAATGTTTTCTTGAAATTAAGAAATATATCACTAACCTTTGTTACATTGTCAATGATAAGAAAATACTGTATGCTTATTTTAATAGATACAGAAAATTAACTTTGTAAAAGCCAATACCTTTTACATAAAATTAGTAGCAAAAATTAAAAATAGAAGCTAGCTTTCTTGAACAAATGAAAGTATTTACAAAAAAAAAAAAAAAAAAAAAAAAACTAAGCTAATATATTGAAAGCTTTACTCCAGAGACTGGGAACAAAAATGGATTTTCTATACAATTACTTGACTGAACCTTTTTAACAGCAATTCTAGCTAACTTATTAATGTGTGAAAACATATGTTCTTCAAAAACAAAAGGAAAAGAAGGCTGTCTTATTTTTAGCTAATATGATTTCATAACAAGAAGAAAAGAATATTTTACATGGAATCATTAATAAGACAATTCAGAAAGTTGTTGAAAACAAATTCAAGATAAAAACAATTGTGTAATAATTAGGAAGACCTAGCAATTTACTTCTGAATATATACCCAAAAGTTGAAAATAAGATCTTGAATACATTGTGTATAGCAATGGTCATAGCAGCATCATTTGCAATAGTGAAAAATAGAAGCAACTTAGGTGTGTTTGAATGAAGAGGATGAATGGATAAACAAAAGGTGATATTTACATAAAATGAAATATTATTCATCATTTAGCAAGAACAAACTTTCATCACTTGATATACCATGAATGAACATCATGGGTGTCATACTAAGTAAAATAATCTAGTCACACAAAGACAAACATTTCATGATTGCATTTATATGAGTTTTGCAAGGCAGTCAAATTGTAAAAGGCAGGAAGTAGAATGGTGAGTCTCAAGCACAAGAGAAATGGGGCATGCGGTGTGGAGTTGTTAATAGGTATAGATTCAGTTTCTCAAAATGAAGACAGTTCTGGATATTGTAATTGAAACAATATGAATGTAGTTGACACTATTAAACTGTTTGCTTAAAAGTGGCTATGATGTAAAAAGTCATGTTCTTTTTATTTTAACAAAATTTAAAAATCAGGGGAATTTTTATAAACCAGGGGTGAACCTACACGTTTTTAGGAAGATACATTTTTTTTAAGTCATAGTTCCTCAAATCTCCTAGGAATACCTTTCAGAAAGTCACTCAGTGTGGTATCTCCTAAATTTATACAAGTTGAATTCCTTAGGTAAAGCTTTTTATATATTTTTTTCAGAATTATCAATTTTCTATGAATAAATCTAACAAAAAACATGTAACACCACATATATGTACATAAACTATAAATTTCATCATATTAAGAAAAATCTAAATAAGTGATGATTGAAGTCTTTTTCATATTCATGTATTGAAAAACTAAATTTATGAATTTTCTCCAAATTGATGTACAGATAAGCACAATTCATAACTTTTTTGTGTATGTGTATATTAACTGATACTGCTTTTAATAGTGTAAATAGAATTTTGAGTTAGAATGGTTAAGAAGAAAATAATATGACAAAGTCGCTCTTTCAGATACTAAAACATATCATTTACCTATATCACTTAGAAAAAATTTAGTGCCTGTTCTGAGATATAAAAGAAAAGTCCTAAAGAAGAATAATGAACCATCAAAACATCCGTACACAGAGGGACATCGCTATGTAGGAGAAACTATATATTGACTTGGAAAAGGCTGACTTCTGTAACTGAGTAATGTAAGGAATATATAAATATATTTCAATACTGGGCATTGACTTCAGGGGTGCTGTACCCCTGAGCTGCATCTTCAGCCCTTTTTGTTTTCTGTTTTAAGACAGGTCTTGCTAAATTATTGATATTGGCCTTGAATTTACTATCCTCCTGCCTCAGCCTCTCAAGTCTGTTAGACTAAATTCATACACCACAGTGCCTGGCTGAGTACAATTTTAATAATAGGATATTGCCCTATACAGTTATCTCAATGTATTAGAGTAGTAGAATGAGATCGGGGAACTGGGATAGGGAAGATTAAGGGAGGAACTTGGAAGTGAAATTGAGTTATATGGTTGTTCTTAAATGCCACAGTGAAACCCATTGTTCTGCAAAATTACTATTATCAATAAAAAGTTGCACTATTACTGTATAAAACTTCCTTGATTTTTCAGAATTGATAATTTTTCTTTTTGGAGGACCAGAAAGAAATCGGATTATTCCACAGTCAATTAGATTGGTCTTAGGAAATTATCATAAATAGGACTTCATAGATGTAGGAATATAAATTGTTGGTAGAAAGAAAATAATGAAAACATTCTATAAGTTAAGAAAAAGAAAAAGAAGAAATGAAAAAAAAATAATAAAAAAACAACTGCAATTACCACAAATCACAAATGTTAAGTTTTAATCTTTATAAATTTTTTTGCTTACTCCAAATTACCTTTGAATCTAACATAACCCTTAATGGAGCATATATATTTCAATCCCATTGTGTTAGTTCTCCTCTTCAGATTTTTCCCTTTCTTGAGTGCTTGCTTTCTTATCTTCCTACAAAACTAATGTACATGCTGTAAGCACAAAACTTGACATGCTAGGCACTCTATCACTGAGCTCCATTCCCTATCCCACAAAGCAACATTTTTTCCCTAGTGTCATAAATAACAATTATATTAAATAATAGTTTTCATGTTGGAATATTCATATTTGTTGTATAATATAATTTCATTCCCTAATGTATTTCATCACCCCTCTTCCCACCCTTGACTCCCTAATAATTTTCCTTCTGCTTTCATGACATTCTTTTTCATTGATATTTTTCCCCTGTAGCTTCCTCATATGAGAAAAAATTTTCAATAATTGTCTGTCTCATTACACTTAACATGGTACTGACTGGGCCAACATTCTTCTAGAGATGATATAATTTTGTTCTTTATGACCCAACAAAACTCCATTATGCATTTTTGTAATGTTTTTATTATCTATATATCTATTGATGGACAGCTGGGTTGATTCCATAACTTCGCAACTGTGAATTGTACTCCAATATACATGGGCATGCATGTATCATTAAAATATGCTGACTTTATAGTCATTTTGTAGAAATACATAGGATAACATAGTTGAGACATATGGTTGCCCTATTTTTAAAAATTTTTTTGAAGATTCTCCTTGTTAATTTTCATCATAGCTTTTCTAATTTACATTCCTACCAACAGTGAATATTATGGTTGAGATATTAGATGGCTCCAAAAGCTCCATGTGACACAATGCAAGAAAATTTAAATTTGAAATGATTGGGTTATGAGAGTTTTAACCCGATCAGTGCATTAGTCCCCAGATAAGGATTGACTGGATGGCAACTGTAGACAGCTAGGATGTGGCTGAGGGAGGTCGATTACTGGGCATGTAATATATTTTTTATCCCTGGAATTTGGAGCTGTCTTCCTCTGGTACCTGGTTCTATTTTTGAACTACTTTTCTCCCTCACATTTTTCTTCCATGTTATTCTGCTGATCCTTGGGCCCAAATCAGTGGACTGAGACCTCTGAAACTGTGAGCACCAAGTAAACTTTTCATTGTCTAAAATCACTCTTGTCAGGTCTATTGGTCACAGTGTTGAAAAAGCTGACTAAAACAGTGCATAAAGGAAAATCATATCTCTCATTTATTACTACAAGTACAATTTAGAGAAAAACTAAAATGTCAACAAATTATAATTATGTCATCTGATCCAAGTTAAAAAAATTCCATTGTTACCTGTGATATCAATGTGCATATCTTAAAATTGATTGCAAGGCACTAGTTTCCTCGGATATACAAAACAAAATGTCACAGACGTGGTGACATGAACCAGAAAAAGAATTATCTCACAGATGTGGAGGCTGTAAATGCCAGTTAAAAGCACCAGCATTCTTCTAAAGTCCTTCTTCTTGACTCAGAGATGCATGTCTCCATGACCTCCTATGCCCTTACTTTTGTACCCTGGAAACCTACTAAATTAGGAAACCAACCTGATGAACTAATTTTAACCCAATTAGTCTTTCAAAGGCCCTATCTGCACATGTACTCATATTCCGAGGCACTGGGTTAGAGATTCAGCATATAAATATTTTAGGGGAAAAAATTCTGTACACAACATATGATTATTTTAAGTTCAAATTCACTTCAGTATTTTCAAAGTTTTAAACCCCATATCTTATTATATCCTTTCCCTTTTTATCAGCATAGTTTGATATTTAAATTTAAAGATTATAAAATTTTATATAATAAACAAAAATAATAATAATTTTTATATATAAACAAAAATAATAATTATTAAAATCTTTTGCTCATTGGTTTACTCAATATAATCTGGACTGCCAAGAAAAGTTTTAGTATCGTACCAAAATGGAAGATTCGATAAAGCTGTTTAACAATCTACATACTCTTTGTGGTACCATTTACCCCGTCTCCTTTTAATATCTGGTTTCTTCTCAACTATGCTATTTCCTAACAGTGAATTTTGGCCAGATGTTACACTTTTCTCTGATCTGTATGAATCCCTAACAATTTGTCAATTTATTCCTGCAATTATCACTGGAATTCTAGTCACTTCTATAGAAATAAGGAAACAGATATAAAAAAATGGCCAAGTTTCATGGCAAAAAATTAACTGGTAAATAAAACTTAGAAATAAATAGATACAATATGGGGAATTTCGAATTTAAATAAATATTATTTAAAATAGTTCAGTAAACTTTAAAGATAGAGATTTTCTAGGAAAATTTTCAAATATGAATATAAATTGCTAGTAGAAACTTACTGTGTGTAGAAATGTAGAAATCTTTCAAGGGAGGTAGAAAATAAATAAATAAATAAATGCCAGGAGATAAAAACTTGTCCAGGTTTTTTCAAGGACTATATTAATAAGAGTAATGCAAGTGAAATATTTAATGATATGAGGAAATTTTGTCATAGTGATAGAAGAAAGCTTTTTAAATTTTGATAAGAACTTCAGATTTATTTTACTAACAGAAGAATTTTTTAAAAAATAATATAATACAACATGTTCTTGTGGTATTTTATATGGTCAACAATAGAAGGAATAGTGGAAGATGTGATTTATTTCTCTCACTATAGGGAATACAGACAACTGAAGAAGCCAAATCCATAAGTGGATGTAATATAGAATCCAGCCTGAATGACATAAGTTAGATGAGAGCTGAGCTGTTGTGTTTTTTCTCCGTGGATAAATAGGGGATAGAAGCAAAAGATGGTTCACCAAGTAAGCAATAAATATTAAACATTATTAAGATCATTCTCCCTAAAGAGAAATGAAATTATGCCATTTGCTGGAAAATGGATTAAATGAAAGACTATTATATTAAGTGAAATAAGACAAATTCAAAAGGTCATGTATCTTCTCTTATGTGCAGAATCTAGAGAGAATAAAAAGGAAAAGAAAGGTGGAGGTAGATCTCAGGAAAATGAAAGGAAGATTTGTAGAGGAAAGAGATCAAAATTGGAAGATGAGGCGGGAGTGTGAAAAAAAGGATCACTCCCTCTCATGGGCCCATGAGGCACTCTTTCTTTCTCTCAGTATTCCTCCCCCTACAAAATTTTTCTTGGTGTCAGATTGTGTTGGAATGGCCACAGACATTTGTGCCTCTGTATAAGGTATGGTTTGCCAAATGACATATGGAATTTGGCTTTAGTATGATAAGTCTATGTGGTTCACATCCTCTTCTGATATCCAGCTATACTTCTCTGCACTGTACTGATCTAGACCCAGAAAGGATTTTTCTCAGTAAATGTGTTATAGAGTCATGGGTACCCTCTGTAACATTGAAATGTATTTTAAACACAGTGTATGCCAGGAACACACACTGAGTTGCTTTGGAAAAAATAACAGAAATGTTGCTTGTTGAGCTATTGGAATGATAAAATCCTAAGTATATATATGAGAGAAATGACAGTGATATAGTTCACAAGAGTGACATGGCATTGAATTTTTATTATCATTATTATTATTATAGAAATTCAAGTTTAATAAGAAATTGGTGTTATTCCCTTAGAGTGTAGAAGAAAGGAAACAGATGTTAGAGATCTATTGAAATATGTGAATATTTCAACATATGATTTAATTTAATAAATTATATATACCTTTATTATAGGACAGTCTCTATTGTGTCATTACCCTTTTGTAGATAAACCTATTAGAAAAATGTAGTTATACCCAGTTCTTACCTTTGGAAAACCTGAAAAGAAAATCAGTGCTTGTGGATACTTAATTGATCCTTCTAGAAGTCCCTCCAAACTCATCAGAGTTATATAATATAGCATGAAAACACATCATAAGAAGTAGAATGAGGTGTCCCTTCTCTGATCTCAATAAATTATAATATTTTTGCTTCTTGAGTACTACTTGGAGCAATAAAAATGAAAAAATAAGTAGACAGGCGCTATGGATCACTATATGTGCAATCACATGAAGCTTTATGGTTCTTTCCCCTTACTGATGGATTACTCCTTGGAGCCCATAAATCAGGCAAACTGCCATCAATATATTTTATAAAAGGCAACATTAATGGAAATTTTTTTTGTTTTGGAAAAAGAAGTGGTTCTATACTTTGGTAATGCAGAGTGATGTAGGAAGAAATATGACCCAGACTTATGAACTTGCATATTTAGTTAGTAAGTATTTACATCCTTTTGCCCAAGTAGTTAATCTTTGTAAGCCTCAGTTTACCAATCTGTGTAGTAACTTATCCAGATTTATATTAGCTAGATTTATTTATTGTTGAAAAGCTTATGATTCTCGATAAACATACTAGGACTTAATTATTAGGGTTTCTAAATGGGATTTCAGTAAACTAAATGATTTTGTTTGTTTGTCTTATGTACCAAGAATTGAACCCAGGGGCATTCAATCACTGAGCCACATATTTAGACTCGTCCCTTTTTAATTTATTTATTTATTTTAAATTTTAAGACAGTCTCTTTCTAAGTTGCTTAGGGCCTTGCTAAGTTGCTGAGGCTGGCTTTGAATTTGCAATCCTCCTGCTTAGCTTCCTGAGCGACTGGGATTACATACTGTCATTAGGGACCTTACTTGTCCTCATTTGAGTACAATGGAATGTTCTGTACAATCAAACATAACCCTTCACCTAGAACTGAAGTAGAAAGTTGAAAGTGTCACATAGGAAGATGGGAACCACTTCCCAAGTGAGTTAAATAAGATTTCCAGTTCCATCTACTGCAGGACTCAGAGCAACAATCATTCACATAGGGATCCAGCAATGAATAAATGTGAAAATCTGGTTTTATGTGATGTTTGAAAATCAACAAATGCCTTTCAATTAAAATATTTCAACATGTTTTGAAATCTCATGATAAATTAATAATCTCAGGAATAGTGTCATACCATTCATTGCAGACATACATTTCAGCAAAACAATATAACTAGTGAAAATTATAAGTACAATTTACAGACCTCTGGAAGTTAAAAAGGAGTATAATAAATGCAGAAGTTTGTCTTTGAGTAAGTAAATGATCTTTTTTTAATAAGTCTACAGTGTTTGAGCCATAACTACCTTCTTATACCATAAGCTCCACACAAAAAATCTTCATTTTTCAGATACAGCTAAGAACACAAGGCTTCCTATTCATTGCTGAACCAGCCAGTGACTAAAGTATCTTTCCAGAAAAAACAAACAGATAAACCCCTGTGACCAGCTGTTTTCATCCATACTACTTTAAATCTCAGAAGTTTTAATTCCAAAAAGAACAACTAAGAAGCTTGAGATTCTGTTTGTCCATCTAGCCCAACATGCAGGGTGGAAGCTCCAACTCAGGAATGGCAGACTACGTGTATGGGATCCAAACAGACTTCACTGCACTTTGATAGTGGGGTTGCAGTTAGATGATCACAAAGAAAAGTGCAGAAGACCATAGACTCCTCTATTTTGGGGTACCCCACACATACAGAAAAAGTATCATTGCAAGAGAAGAAGCCTACTATAACTGTACCCCCAATTTGGAGAAATGGCAGAGTATTTGTCCAGAGGGAAGCCTCTGAAACTATTACCAACTTCACCCCCAAAATACTGTCTTTATTTAAAACAGAGATTGGGGAAGATTAATTCTGAAGCCCCTTTAGAATATAAGAAAGTTAGACCAGGATGGTTAACTTCAAGAAGTAACAAGCTAAATTTCATGTAACACGTGTATCAGAGAAAGTCAGGTGAAAGATTTCTAATAAAAAAATTTGTTAGATCAGAATAAATCTCAAAGATTAGGCAGAAACAATAGCCATGAAGAGGTGCCTAAATTTAATTTGATTGGACTATGGAACAATTCATGAAGGAATTAAGAAAATAATTGATGAATCCAGTAGAAATTAGTAGAGTATAATTCAATACACACAGAAAGCAAAGAGCATTAAAAAGGTAATTAGATTTTTTAAGGGATTTATCCACTAGAGAATCAAAACAAGATCCTTCTCTGTGCTTTGCACTAGAGACATACTTTAAATAAAAACTAGCAGTAGGGACTGGGGATGTGGCTCGATGGCAGATCACCTGCTATGTTAGTCAGCTTTTCATTACTGTGACCAAAATACCCAACAAGAACATCCTAGAGGAGGAAAAATTTATTTAGAGCTCATGGTTTCAGAGATCTCCCTCCATAGATGGCCAACTTCTTTGGTCTAGGCCCAAGGTAGGGCATCATGGTGGGGTCAGGATGCAGAGAGAGAGGGTGAGGAAGGGGCCACAGGGAAGTTGAATCCTTCCAGGGCTAAACTTCAGTGATCCACCTCCACCAGTCATGCCCCAGGTGCCTGCAGTTATGACCCAGTCTGTTCAAACTAAGAAGGATGGACTAGGTTGACTAGGCTATAGCTCTCATGATCTAACCATTTTACTTCTGAATGTTCCTTCATTATTCAGGACTTTTTAGGGGGATACATCATATTCAAACCATAACAGTTGTTTACCATTTTTAATACCCTCGATTTCATGCATAGATTAAAAAAAAATGTTAAGTATAATAGAAAAAGATTTAATATGCAAAGAACATTATGGAAGGGCCAATAATATGATTCAGTTTTAGAATACTTGTCTAAACAAACCCTGGTTTCAATCTCTAGCACCATAAGAAAATTAAAAAGGAAGATTGAGTGAAGATAACTATTTATTTAAAAAGTACTGAATTTAAGTTTAAAATTTTACTGGGGATGGACTATTATTGGCCATAAAATGAATTAAATACCAATTTATGCTACAATATAGATTAATCTTGAAAATAATATGCTAAGTATAAGAAATTAATCCCAAAAGAACATTATTGTACAATTTTACTTAAATAAAATATCCAAAATAGGCCAGTCTACAGAAATGGAAAGAAGAGTAGATTTTTTTTTTCTTGTGAGTTTGGGTTTAAGGAAAAATGTAAGTGATTCTTAAAAGTAAGAGGTTTGTTTCAGAGATTCTTAAAGGGTTTCAGATTTTGGTTATTTTTATCCAGTTCTGTGGCTACAGTAAAACCATTAAGGGCTGGGTTGTGGCTCAGTGGTAGAGAACTTGCCTAGCCTATGTGAGTCCCTGGGTTCAATCCACAGCACCAAATTAAAAAAAGAATAAAATAAAACTATGAAAAAAAAGTTACCACTTTAAAAAAGTTGGGTTATACATTTTAATTATATGATTTATGTATTATGGGACTTATATCCCCCCAAAATTATTAGTAATTTCATGAGATGACAATCTGTATTGCCAGGCATTGTGATGTATGCTTATAATCCCAGAAGCTCAAGTAGAGTCTGAGCCAGGAGGATTGCAAATTCAAAGCCAACCTCAACAATTTAGTCAGGCTCTAAGCAACTTCTGGAGACCCAGTCATAGAATAAAATAATTTTAAAAAGGTCTGGGAATGTGGCTTAATGGTTTACCACGCCTGGGTTTAATTTCCAGTAATAGCAACAACAACAATAAAAGAAAGAGAACCCTGTTTTAATATCCTATAGAATATCTTCTTTGAAATTTTATTTATATATGATGAAATATTTTTTTCTGGAGAATATTTCATTATATTAAACACAACAGTATTCATGGAAGAAATAAAATAGCTTAAGCAAAAATTAAAATTATTAGAAGCTATTATTTCTGTATTCATTGTAACTACAAGAAAGTAGACCAACATTCCTGGAATATGTATGTACTGTGTGTTCACACACTCTCACACTTTCAGGTATGACATGTCATGAAATGTGATGCGACCCTATACAAAAGTCAACTGCAACAGCCTGAAGCAAAAATAATGAACTGAACACATAGTGAGAGGCAAAGATTTACTCAATAGGACCTCATAGACTAGGAAATGAGCAAGAATCAATAAATTGGATGGCATCAAATTAGAATACTTTGCAAAGCAACCAAGAGATAGAAGAGATAAATTATAGACCGGTAGAAAATATTTGTCACCTAATCTTCTGACCTGAGAATGAAAATATGAAATATGTGATGATATACAATAATCTTTCAGAGACTGCCCAGTTGGGATGGGTACTGAAACTTAGAGTACAGGAGAAAGTTAAGCAGCTGAAAGTAGAGAATTGCATAATAAAATAAAATTTCCTAATGTCATCAATTCTTTGAAAAACTAATTACTACAAATTTATATTAGCAGTTATATTAAACACAAACTAAAAAGGTTACTAACAAAGAAGGAATATTTATAGACAGGGATGGCCAAGAGAGCTACTGATATTAAATATATGAATAATCAGTGATCTATATTATACCCCTAAAAGTACAAACAGATAACTTGAGGAATATTGATTCATTGCTTTGTTCAATAAATGGATAATAAATACCAGATTCTTGAGAACACTACTAGATCTACTAGATTAATTTAGATGTGATGAATTATATCTGTATACAAAATGCTATATAAAGTAAGGGTGAATGATTTAAAATAAATACACATTTTTCTTCTTTAAGAGTTAGAATCTGGCTTCTCTCCCATTGAATGTGAGTTTGAATTACTAATTTATACCATTCTAACACACAGAATATAGTAAATGGAATGTTACATGGCTTCCAATACCAAGTCAGTAAATGCAATATCCTTGAACTTCAAACAAGGTCATTATACTATTATACTCTTAGAGGTTTTTAAGCTTTTGTCATAAGAAGTAATATTCAATTTGAAAGCATATGTCAAAATTATTTTTTTTATAATTTAGTATATTTGTAAGTCCAATGTAGGTCATGAAGAATTAAATCTGGATAGCAAAAAAATAAAATAAAATGAAATACAAAGAATAAAGACTGAAATAATCTTGCATTTTCTAGGACTACTAAGTTTTTATAGAAGATGATACATCAGTACATGTATAATCCCCACCACCCTCAGTTAAAAAAATGAAATAAACAGAAATGAAAACTAGCAGTCAGCAAAGAATAGCATATTCCTATGTAAATTTCAAAGAAGAAAGACACAATTCTGTTTGATGATATAAAAAAGTATTTCAATGGAAGAACATATTTTAAATATATTTTAAGTATGAATAATATTTCAAAATATGTGAAATCTACCTAAATTCTCTATTATACAGGGAATAATGAATTTGGGGAAAAAAGAGAGAGATTAATAAATTAGTAAGTATGGAAAAGAAATCATGAAATAGTAATATGAATGCTTTATGTATAACAAATGAAAAGACATAAGAGAAATTTTATGGATTCATCTAACATAATTCAGTTCAACTTGATATAGGGGAAAAATAAGGAAGACTAAATGATAACTTTGATTTGCAGCCTAATTTTGAAATAATTGTCTTTATTACATATGTATTTCAGAACAACAGTTAAAATATGGCTTTACCTGTAACATTTCCTCATCAATTTAGTCAGGATCATGCTAGCTGTTTGAAAATGTTACTCATATAGAAGTATAATCTCATCAGATTATAAATACTTACCATTGAGTACCATTTAAAATTTGTAAGAGAGAATAAATATCAATTTAAAACAAAAATCAAAAAAAAGATATTTTGTTTGTATCTTCTTCTGGTAATCTGAAATATTTTCAAGGTAATTGGTATTTTTAATAGTTAATTTCTAATAAATAAAAAGTTGAGTATTGAAACACTTAAGTATAGACTCTGCACTATATTTGTTGATACCTGAACTTGCTCTGAAGTTGTTGAAGAGTTGCCAAAACCTTTCAATTAATAAAATCACTATATTTGACTCTATCTCTGGTGGGTTTTCTGCTTATCCCAAGCAGGTGTTGACGGATTAGGACGTTTCTCTCTGGTTGATTCCTGATTAAATTTGGACAAAGAACCTGACAGCTGTCATGTCTTTGCTTCCCATAAGTCTTTCCCTATATTGGAAAGTACAGAGTTACTGCACAAGAAAAGTATAGGAGGCTATTTTTTGGAAATAACTCTCAATTTAAAAAAAGACTTAAAAATCCATAATTTTCATCATCTCTTTCCCACTCATAACATCCATTTAAATTGAACAAGACAAAAACATTAAAAATTTTTTATTTGTTGGATAAATTTTTAAACAATAATGAAATATTCTTTCTCTTTTTTATTCTTTTCTTTATTTTTGTTTGTTGGTTGTTCTTGTTTTATTTTGGGGGACAGAGTCTCACTAAATTGCTGAGGCTGGCCTCTAATTTACTATCCTCCTTCCCTGGCCTCACAAGGAGCTGGAATTTCAAGTTTGCACCACTTTACCTGGTTTAATTTTCCCTTTGTATTTGGTTCTATTCACTGGCAAAATATTCCTATGGAAGCACTAAGCAATTCAGTGAAACCATGTCTCTAAATAAAATTCAAAATAGGGCTGGGGATGTAGCTCAGTGGTTGAGTGCCCCTGAATTCAATCCCTGGTAACTCCTCCTTAATTATATATTCTCAAGATTGTCACTCTTAATATAACATGGGTGAATATATAATGTTAACATATGAATTGTGAGTTTGGGCTTATTGCTTTCCTTTTAAGCTCTTTGTGTAAAGAGAAAATACAAAAAGATTAGAAATACAAGTTTTCCTAAAACAAAAAAAAATTAAAATTTCTCTATTTCTTAAAGTATTCAAATAATTTAAGCACTTTTTGTATACTACATCAAGGACAATTATTTTACGTTAATATTTATATGTTTTTATTATTGCATTATAGTTATACATAAATCAGTGTTCATTTTGATATGATAATATCAACATAGAATGTAATTTGCTCTAGTTCAATTCTTAAGTAATCTTGATGTCACACATTTCTTCTTTTATGATGGTCAAGTATGAAACAATTATCTCATTTTATAAACAATAATTTAAACATGAACTGCACCTACTTATTGCTTTTGTTTTCTGTACACTAATAGCATACATTCTTTTGCAGCAGGAAAAATAGATATCCATTCACTCTTCCCTCTCCCTCATATTTTTTCTGCCCAGAGAAATACGCAATAGAGCTGTTAATGAGACAATTGAGACAAATAGTATTGTGCATAGATTCTTCTTTTTCTTGGTTTCAGTGAACTACACATTCTCTCCATTACTGCTGCTCTGTCTTCACAGAATAAGCCATACTCCTCCAATAGAAATAACAGTAACAAGCATTTGTGTATTTTTTCACATAAAAGAATAAAGAAAAAAACATGGAAAATTGAAATTTTTAGTACAAAAATTATAGTTTAGAGTGAATTTTTAATTATAAAGATTATGACATCACAATGAGTGCAATTCAATGCATGATTTATGAGTTTGTTAAAGTCTCTTAACATCCATTCTGTATTTTATGAGTGTGGAAAGATAATGTTCATAAAATTTTCAAAGGGGCAAATTAAGTTTAAAGTTATGTCAAATTAGAGCAAATGGTTAAATGCTATAAGCATAATTTCCTGCTCACTTTCTTACTTGGGTAACAGGTGACTTTTGATGATAATGGAAGTTACATCTCATGATATTTGATTAGTCATGGAGCTTTTAGAAGCTTATTACATCTTAGTTTATAAGGTTTTATTTAATTCATTTATTTATTCTGCAAAATTTCTGTTTAAATACTGTGCATGTAAAACAGCATCGAGAGAGAGAGAGAGAGAGAGAGAGAGAGAGAGAGAGAGGAAGAATTGAAGAAAAAGAAACAAAAAAAGAAAATTTCTGTTCTTTTGCAGTGTATGCTTTAGTAAATTGGTTCCTTTCAGCTTCTTTAATTCTTCACAATAACTGAGTCATTTTCACTAGCCTAATACATGCTAAATTGCTATCCATAAACAAAGCAAAATACCCTATGCTGTCCTTTGACAATCTACTATTGTTTGTTTTAAAGCCAAACTTCTATAGTCTGGAAATATTGTTGTCATTTTTCTGACCTCTCATTAATTCCTCTACCTACTATAAAACTCTACATTTCCATTAAAATTGGGTTTTCCCCAGTCCATAAACACCTTGTATTTCCAAAATATAGCAAGCTCTCCTTTGACCGCATTGCACTATTTAATCTGTAGCCCATGAATTTATTCCTTAAAATATTCTTAGTTTCTATGACATATTCTCTACTAGTTTTATTTATTTATTTTTCTCAATTCCTTGGCAGCATTCAAGTTAAGTACTGAATTTTAATTGTTTCAATTTTGTCTCTTTGGCTAAAGAAAGTGTTTCTATTTTAGGTCCTGTTCCCTTATTCATTATACCAGTCTAGCTTTAGAAACTTTTTTTCTGTCCCTGCACAGTGATATTACCCCACACCTGTACTGCTCTGGGCATTTCTTCATCACTTTCACTTCCACAGCTTTTGATATATTTTTTTACATGTTTAGCACTTTTGCATTGTGAAACACTATAAGTAAGAGTAGGACTTACCTCATGTTATTGTTGCTGATTTGTAACATAGTGAGGTTCTCCTATACTCTCAAGAAATGTGGTTATCAAATATAATAATTCAATGAAATGTTTAATGAGTGATATTTACCCACTACCATAACATGTACTTTGTACCACTTTTATTTTGCTTCTCTCCTACCTGTATTTCAGTTTTTTTTCCTTGAAGTTTCAAAATAAGCCCAGAACTATCATTGTACAGTAGGCTCAACTTCTGAAGTCATTACCAAAGATGTTTCTGCATCTCCTCGTCTTTCACAGGATATGATCCCAAATCCTTAGCAGGGAATACAGATTCTTCATTTACTCACATGATGTTTAATTGCTCTTTGCAATTGTGGTGGTCATTCTGATGCACCAACTTTTCTAGGCTGTGATTATAATTTATCCAGTCAAATGCTAACATGAACATTGCTGTGAAATTGTTTTGGAGATGTGATTAGACTCCATAATAACTTAACTATAATTAATTTAATTGTGAAATGTTATTCTAAATAATCTGAGTGGACTTGATTCAATCAAAGGAAAGACCTTAAAAGCAGGATTGAGGTTTCTCTAGAAGAAGTGAATTCTTCCTGTGAGAAACACTTTCAGACTTTGCCGAGGAGGTAAACCACTCTCTTCTTGATAACTTGCTGATTGATTTTAGATTTGCCTTCCTAGTTTGCAAAAGTATATAAGTGAATTTCTTATAATTAATAACTTAGTATGTGTCTTTTACTAGTTCCTGTTATCTACAGAACCCTGACAAAGGCTAGGGTTATAGCTCAGTGGCAGAGTGCTTCCCTAATATGTGTGAGGCCCTGAGTTCCACCCTCAGCACCACATAAAAATAAATAAATTAAATAAAGGCACTGTATCCATCTACAACTATAAACAAACAAACAAACAAGAACCCTGACCCATACAGATTTTGAGACTGAGAGTAGTTTTAAAAGAACAGAATCTTAAAGATGAGTTTTTGGATTGGCTGTATTATGACATAGAATTGTATTTACAATTTCAAGGCACTAATGCTTTTATTTTTAATGGGAGGGGGACCAATATAGTCCATGGCATAGGTGGCAATATAAACCAAAAATAATCTTAAGAGAATCTATTTTATGCTCCTATAAATTTGGTTTTTGGAACTCAGTGTTCGGTCCACAAGAATAAAAATATTGTTTTGCTACACTGGAAAGGGGAAAGGCAATGAAAGCATGTGATTAATGGAGTTTAAGATTATATATCTTAACCCACTCCAGGGTTATTCTCAAATTTCACAATGTGCAAGAAAAATATATATCTTAGATCAACTGGCAAAAATCTCCATATTAGTTCCCTGACCTGTGTTGGAGACTATTATGGTAGAAATAAAGCAGAATACTTTTGAATTTCCTCTACCTACAAACACAGTAAACCAAAAACAATATCACATTTATGCATGGTTACAGAAATGAGTACATAAAGGACCTGAACTATGCAGGGGTAAGTTATCCCACCATATCCTCCAATTAACTTGCCTTTTTGGTTTGTACACAAATGGAGGACAATGGATTACTGTGAATTTAAACTGGTGACTAAATGCAGCTGCTGTTCCAGACGTGATTTTATTGCTTGAGCAAATTAATACATCCCCAGGTACTGACATGCAACTATTCAACTATGCATCTGATAAATATGCTATTCCTCTTTTCTTAAGTGCCATAGGATGCAGTTCTTTTCTTCAAATGGGAAAGTCAGCAGTTCCTGTCAATTTACTCTCCTCTATGGAAGGAATATCAACTCTACAGTCCTTATAACAACACAGTTGTCAGGAACCTGTCTCAAGACATCACATTGTTCATTTCTTTGATGATATTATGTTGATTTAACTTTATGAGCAGGAAAGTCGCAAATACCTATAGATATATTCATAAACATCTTTATGTTTCAGAGTAAGAAATAAAACTCCCGCAAATTTAAGGGTCTTCTACCTCAGTGAATTTTGCTGTGGTCTCATGCTGTGAACTCCATCTTAATGTACCTTGTAAGCACAGAAAAAGATGTTAAATCCATTCCTAAAATAAAAATAGAAACATTATAACAAAAGCTTCTACTAGTCCTCCTGGATTTTAGATGCAATTTACACTTCATTTGAATGTTTAATCTGACCCTTTATTAAATAAGCTGCCAGCTTTGAATGGTTGTTATGGTCTAGATTTGGTGTCCCCTGAAAGCTCACATGTGACATAATGCAAGAAGATTTGGAGGAGAAATCATGGTAATGTAAGCCAACCTAATAAGTTCTCTTTTAATAATTATACTTCCTGTGGATTCTGTTCCTCTAGAGAATGCAGACTAATACAATGGTGCTCAGAAAAAAATAAAGATATGCAACAATTCGGCCTCATATGCAAAATACTTGGCCACTTGGGATCTCTGCCCCACTAGAGCTTTAAATGTCAGAGATGGAAAGAGATAGTATGGAGACTGAAAGCTGGGCTGCTCCTCCTGAACAAGGTCTGATGAACCATGACATAAAGATGAGTATGCACACCTACACTCCACTGTCAAAAGAAAGTGATATATGTAAGAGAGGGCTCAATTTGGCCTTGAAGGTACAAATAAGTTGCTGTGGAAATAGAACAAATACTTGCACTATGTTATCTTTCTCACAGCTTAAATTTATGACTCCATTAGGAATTCCCTGTTATCATTTGACACAGGAAAAGAAAATGTGAGTCTGGTTTACAGATGACTCTATATCCTGGTAAGCGTGAAAGTGGACAGCTGTAGCACCGCCACTCCTCCTCCTTTATGGGATAGCCTAAAAGGACATGGTAGAAAATCCTGCCTCTGAGCAGGGTATGCTCTTTGGAAGTCTGAGAAATCCAAAAATTCCTCCTTATGTAAGTTTAATCTCTGTGAAGTGTATATAAGTAATAAAATATAATATGAATGTTTTAAAATGATATATAAAATACATATAATTATAATTTAGAGCAACATAAGCTATCTTCTAGTCATTAATTATGTTTTCTACAACTGCTCAAAATACATTATATCATTTCTTGATCCTTTTTAAATAATGTATGTTAACATACAAAAAAATCTAGTATAATAACTACTTAGAAATTAAAAGAAGGAGTTTGTGCTGGGCATGGAGATGCAAGCCTATAATCCCAACTGTGTGAGAAGCTGAGGCAGGAGGATAGTGAGTTTAAAGCCAGCCTCAGTGAAACAGACTCACTATGTAAGTGAGACCCTGTTTCTAAATAAAATACAAGATAGGGTTGGGAATGTGGCTCAGTGGTTGAGTGCCCCTGAGTTTCCTCACCCCATCTTATCCCCCCCCCAAAAAAAGGCATTTGTGAATTGCTAGACAGGACTGATGATTGATTTTTTTTTATGGCTAATAGATTGAAACAGGCCCCTCAATGTCAGCCAACCATATATGATTCAAGTATATAAATGAACACTCCAGTGTTGTATAATGTCATTAAAAAGATTTAATGTGTGGAGTTTAATGTTGAAAGACGGAAGGCTTAGAATAATTAATGATATGCCAACTTATGTGCTTTTTTCTGGTTTTGATTCACAAAACATATTATCTATAGCAACATAAAGTGTCATGAAAATAGAAGTAAAAAACACATACAAAAAACAGTGCCAAACTTTTTGAATTAAATCAACAAAGGATAACTTAAAACTGACATCCTTTTAAAATACCATTATGAAACAAGAATTCACAACAGGAGTTAGAAATGTCAACTATGAAGAATGAGTTTCTCTGCTCTTGTCAATGTAACAAAAGGCCTCAAATACTGTTTTGAGTACATTCAATCTTTTCATATTTAAAAATACCTCAATGGATGAAAAATCACTATTATCCTAATTTAAAAGCATATTACACATATACCTTTTATACACTCATTTTATTGATAACCCACTGGCATTTTGCATATCTCTGTAGATGTCTGACAGGCATTGTTAATAGTTGAAATAATCTGCCAGGATATGTGAGACTTTTTGGAATTTTTTTCCTTTCTCTGAATGAGGGTATGTGGTAAGAACATGTTCTTCTATGGTTTTAGATTTTCCTGTGTGAATACTGATTTATAGAAATGACTCTGTCCATTATAAAGACATGAAAGAACATATTTGAACAAGACAAAACATGCTAAAAATAGCAAGGGGGAATACTTAATATTATCTTCCCCTTTAATGGTATTCCTCAATGATACCATGGAGTTCCTTAATTAATTAATCCTAAAATTGCCTTTCTTTCTTTCAATTGAAATGATAAATTTGCCTCATTGAAGACATTTTTGAGTTTGTGCTTGTTTTGCTTCATTGATCATAAGTATTCTAACTGATGGCAATACCCTGTAAGATGTCTGAATCCAGATATCATAATTCATTACCAAACTGTAAATACTCTTTTTATCAGGAACTCACAGTGAAATTATTGCTTATTTTAAAATTATGTTCCACAATGTAAGTACACTTAAGGCTGGGTGAGGTAAGCTGTGCCTTTTAGGACACATTATACTTAGCTTAAAAGGGTCCATGATTTGGTGTCCTAATCATATGAGGGGTATGGCCCGAAGGTAGGCAAAAGTAATTCATCTATAAGTGACTTTAGCTACTGACTATACTGAACATTTTAATGAATTGCATAGTAGTTTGCGGACAATAGTTAATTTAACCTCACATGTACCATAATTGTGAATTCCATTACTTATGTTTGCACATTTTTTAAGTTAAATATTAGAAATTCTTAAAATTTATACATTAATTTTGTGCTATGTAAAATTGCTAAATTTCCTTAGTAGTCCTAATGTTTATTTGGTGTAAGAATTTTTTTTCTTCTTTCCTCATACCTAAAAGTGTTATATAAAATCATTGGGAAAACCTTTCTATCTTTACCTTAACAGTAGTAGTTCTTTGTATTTGTTACTCAATATTGTTTCAAGAGGATACAACTTATGATCAATATTATTGAAGTGTTTTTTACCTAAGAAAATTATTGAATCTACCTATAAGTAAGGTATTCTCTCATTTTTTTCTTAATTGTTTTACTAACTTTTGAGTCACCTTCTCCAACCATTCATGTGTTTTACTGTGTATAGTTTCATTATCATAATAATCTATCAAATAACAGTAGAACCAGTTTGCGAGTATGTTCTGGTTTGGGTATGAGGTGTTCCATACCCAAATTGATTTGGAAAATTCAGAAATAAATGAGTGGATTGTGAGAGTTGTAACCTGTTTGGTCCATCCAAGTTTAGACTGACTGGTTGGTAACTGTATGTAGGCGGGGCATGGCTGGAGGACAAGAATAACTGGGGATTAAACTGGAGGATCCATCTTTTCTGTGTCTCATTCCTCCACCCCTCTCCCTCTGTTTCCTTACCCAGCCATGAGCTGAAAACTTTTCTTCTTCTAGGACCTTCATCTTGCTTTGCATCCTCACCTTGGTGCCTCAGCCTGGCTGCGGCAAAATAACCGGGGGGGGGGGGGTGACCAACAACTTGTGTAGATTGATACAGCATTGATACAGCAGGTGTGGAAGCTATTGATTTTAGGACAGGAGTGGTATTTATACATTCCACACAGCTTATATTAATTAGCATAAAATAGATACAGCAGTCAACCAATAAGAAATCTCCACACTTAATGGTTCGCTTTTGTTACTTCACAAACCACTCCCTCTGGCATTTTTCCAGGCACCATCCTGACTTGTTTACAGACTCTAACATTTCCCCCTTTTGTTTAATTTAAATAATGACCATAGTGGTTTTTACATAAACACCATAAATAATCTGCTATAAGCAGAAGGGAAGGATACAAAATGGCACAATACAAGCCAAATGATGGCTCCATGCAAGAAGCCCTTGGAAAAATTATACCAGCAATGACACCATTTGCAAAGATACCAAGTTACAATTTGTTGTAGATGACAGTGTGTTGTCTCAGTCCAGGTAAAGCAGTGTCTCAATAGATTAACTCACAGTCCAGGTAAATCATAGTGCACGTAAGTTCTGCAGGCAGCTAGCTTAAATCACAGTCCAGGTAAGTTCTGCAGGCAGCTAGCCTAAGCTGTAGCAGCAGAAACAGCAACAGCTTTGAAGTCTCCTCCGTTTCTCAGCCGAAGTTTCATCCAGTTCTCAACAACACTGTAAATTCTTCCACCTTTGTTTTCACCGGCACTGGGATGAAAGCAGGAACTCTGGAAGGCTAAAGAAAATCCTGTTGGCCAATTTGGAAAGCAGTATGGAGATTCCTGGGAAAGCTGGGAATGGAACCACTATTTGACCCAGCTATTGCCCTTCTCGGACTATTCCCTAAAGACCTTAAAAGAGCATACTACAGGGATACTGCCACATCGATGTTCATAGCAGCACAATTCACAATAGCTAGACTGTGGAACCAACCCAGATGCCCTTCAATAGATGAATGGATAAAAAAAAATGTGGCATTTATACACCATGGAATATTACGCAGAACTAAAAAATGACAAAATCATGGAATTTGCAGGGAAATGGATGACACTAGAGCAGATTATGCTTAATGAAGCTAGCCAATCCCTAAAAAAACAAATACCAAATGTCTTCTTTGTTATAATGAGAGCAACTAAGAACAGAGCAGGGAGGAAGAGCAGGAAGAAAAGATTAACATTAAACAGAAACATGAGGTGGGAGGGAAAGGGAGAGAAAAGGGAAATTGCATGGAAATGGAGGGAGACCCTCATTGTTATACAAAATTACATATAAGAGGTTGTGAGGAGAATGGGAAAATAAACAAGGAGATAAATGAATTACAGTAGATGGGGTAGAGAGAGAAGATGGGAGGGGAGGGGAGGGGGGATAGTAGAGGATAGGAAAGGTAGCAGAATACAACAGTTACTAATAGGGCATTATGTAAAAATGAGGATGTGTAACCAATGTGATTCTGCAATCTGTATTTGGGGTAAAAATGGGAGTTCATAACCCACTTGAATCTAATGTATGAAATATGATATGTCAAGAGTTTTTTAATGTTTTGAACAACCAATAAAATAAAGAAAAGAAAATCCTGTAGTATTCCAGCAGGCACTAAGAAAACAACCTTCTAAACAATTTAGTACATTATCTCATTTTTTTTTTACATTTGAAATAAGCCTTAATGGCCCTCATTACTCATTAGCTTCCAGGTGTGGGAGAAACATTGTAGTTACTGGTCTTGGAAATGATTAAACTTCAGGGATGTGGGCCGTCTTCTGCCTGTAGCTTCCCTGGGCAGCCCCAGATGGCCCCGGGAGAGTCCTGGACTCAAACTGCTTCCGGGCACAGGGAGCAAAAGCTTGCAAGATTGTGCTTCCAGGTCAGGTCTAGATTTGGACTCTCTCAGTGGCGTCCAGTTCTCCCGGGGAAGGGGGGCGGGGAAGAGCTGGCTGCACAACTTGGAAAATCCTTGTTGCCCTATGACCGGCTCCCGCATGTGGCAGCTGCCATTGAGCCGATTTATGCACCCTCTAGTATTGAAAAGTATTTAGTAATAGCCTTTTGCTGTAACTTTTTTCCTAATAATCCCTCTTCTTCTGAACTTTCTTTTTCTTTCTGACTAGAGTTCCTGGGCTTTTATCAACAAATGCCCTAATTGCTTTTGGTTCCACTGGGGTGTTCTCTTTCTTTAGTAATTTACTTCTCACCCCTTCCATATTTTCGTCACAAAGACAATACAATACACGGAGAAAAAACAAGACACAAACATACTGTATCAATCTTCTCCATTTTCTCAAAATGGCCATTTTTTCTTACCCTATCTGCCTAGGGACAAGTAGATTGTTTCCGTCCTATCTATGGACGGGCAGCTTTTTTTCTTTTTTCTGTCACTTACCTCCGAGTGTCCCGGGGCTCCCCATATGGGCCACCATCTGTCCAGTCTGGCTGCAGCAAAATAAGCGGGGGGTGATGGGTGACGAACAACTTGTGTAGATTGATACAGCAGGAATAGAAGCTATTTATTGTAGGACAGGAGGGGTATTTATACATTCCACACAGCTTATCTACTTTGCATAAAATAGATACAGCAGTCAACCAATTAGAAATCTCCACACTTAATGGCTCGCTTTTGTTACTTCACAAACCCCTCCCTCTGGCATTTTACCAGGCACCATCCTGACTTGTTTACAGACTCTAACACCTTGGGTCCACAGCTATCTATGGATGGAGACTTCTGAAACTGTAAGCCCAAATTGCAAATTTTCCTCCTTTAAGGTGTTCTTTGTTTGGTGTTTTATCCATAGTAACTTAAAAATTAATGATAATGGAGTATAATACAATTAAATAATTCTTATTTCTTTGCTTATAGAATTTCTATTTTAATAATAATTGAAGATTTCACCTAGAAGTAAAATTAATTCACCTAATCAGGTACTATTTTTGAAATATGTTCAATATGCTGATAAGAAATATATATGAGGTATTTCAGAGAGCCAAATAAAAATACTACTTTTAAAATAATTAGACAGCATCAGTATACAACAGAAGTGCTATTGAGTTTTTATATTTTATCAAATATCATATGCTTAAGGGTAAATATTTAATTAGCTTCATATATTTTACTTGCCTCAACAGGACAATACTAAGTTAAATGGCTTTCTATTTTTAACTGCATTGATGTCATTCTTGTCCTGATTTGTGGTAAGATTCACACAGCTTTACCCACAATCTCCATTACACCATAGATACATGGGCAGTGAAAAAGATAAATTACACAATGTATTGGTGTTATTATTAATATAGGGTAACCTGCATGGAAGGTCTTTGAAACCCCTCCTATCCTCCTAAAGAGTTTTGGGAACACCTCCCCTGGGTTTCAGTGGACCAAACTTTGAGACTTACTGGTCTAAATCACAGCCCATAACAAAAGAAAGAGATCATTGTAAAATTCTAAAATAGCATTAATTAACACAGGAAACTATTCTATATGGGAGAACTTAAGAGAGTGTTGGAGAACCCAGTACTTCTCTCTGATTTTGTTGTTGTTGTTGTTGTCGTTTGTTTGTTTGTTTTTTTAGGAGTCCAGAGCTATGCTCAATGTATCAAAATGCATATTGGAAGGTGAAAGGAGGGAAAATAAAAATATATCATGGGGGAAAAAGTTAGACAGAAGTAAACAAAATAATTTTATATGACTCAACCATTTCCTTAATCATGGGTAAAATGAATTTATTGCATTGTCACAATCATTTCAATAGGTACTATACCACTTCAAGTATTTGTATGGTATAAGCTACCTCTGCAAATATGAACTGCTAAGCTGTAAAATATGTAGATGGCAGCATTTTAATATATTTATAATAATCAAAGGAAGTTATAAAACATGATTGACAATTTTTTTGGATTTCATGTACTGTTAGTTATTTTAGATTTAGTTAAATTTAAACGTAACTTGTGTTTTTTTCTCTTTATGTGTCCCAACTAAATCATTTTATTACACACAATAAAACAACACAATAGTTGATTTGATACAATGTGCTTTTATTTTGCTATATCATTTTACAAGAATGAGCCAAATTAGAAGTGCTTCTGTCAGTTTCTAAATCTAGAGCATAATACAAAGCTTAGTTTTTCCCCACAATACTTGTGGTATTTCTTGAGTTTCCTTGAAAGTATAATTTTTCCCATTTTACTCTCCTAATATCTTTTTTCAAAGTATACAGTTTGTCCCTAGTGTGCTGTTTTTCTAACTAATTGTGTATAATCCTCATACTTCTTTTAAGAGGTTGACTCACTTTCTTGACTTACTGAACTATAAGCACATAGTTCTATTCAAGCATGCCATTGTGAAATCCTGATATGAATGCATTTTTAGAATTTATTTTTTTCTTATTTGTGTACTTGACATTTCTTTCCTAAAATTAAAAATGAGTCTCTTGAAGATAGCATATTATTGGGTCTTGCTTTTAGATACAATCTGCAAGTCCATGTCTTTTGATTGATGAGTTTAGGCTGTTAACATTCAAAGTTATTGAGATATGATTTGTATTCCCAGTTATTCTCAATTATTTCTAGCTTTTAATTTGACTTAGTTTCTCCTTTGCTTGAATACTCCTTTAGTGTAGATCTTCCTTTAATGGTTTTCACTTTTTTCCTACTCTTCCTCATGAAATATTTTGTTGAGAATGTTCTGTAGAGTATGCATGATAGTTATAAATTCTTTTAAATTTTTGTTTATCATGGAAGGTTTTAATTTCATCTTCAAATCTGAAACTTAATTTTGCTGTATATAAAGTTCTTATTTGGCATCAATTTTATTTCAGAGCTTGAAATATATTATTTCAGGTCCTTCCAGCTTTGAGGATCTGGGTTGAGAAATCCATTGAGATCCAACTAGGTTGCCCCTATACAAAATTTTATTTTTTCTCTCATGGTCTTTAAGAGTTTGTCTTTATTTTTTGTGTTAGTAGTTCCCATTATAATGTATCTTGATGTGGGTCTGCTGTAATTTTGTACGTTTAGGGTCCTGTAGGCCTTTTGTATTTGATTTTTCATTTCATTCTTTGAGTTTGGGTAATTTTCTGCTATTATATCATTGAGAAGATTATGTATTTCTTTGGTTTGTTTCTCTGTTCCTTCATCTATTTTGATAACTCTTAAATTTGAACTTTTCATGTTATCCCATCATTCTTGAATATTCTGTTCATGGTTTCTTATCATCTTCTCTACATGGTCAACTCTATTTTCAAGATTATATATTTTGACTTTATTGACTGAGGTTCTGTCATCCAAGTGGTCTAGTCTGTTGGTGATGTTCTATTGAATTTATAATTTGGTTTATTGATTTCTTCATTTCAAGGATTTCTGCTTGTTTTTTTTTTAAATATCTGTTTATTGAAGTGATCTTTCACTTCCTGTATTTTTTTTGATTGATTTTAGTCCTCATACTATCATTTATTCACATATCAATTTAACTACGTATATTCTGAACTTCTTTTGGACATTTCTTCTACTATGGAAACAGTGGCTTCTGTCATTGGAGCATCTTATTTTGTTTGGGGCACTTTATTCCTTTTTTTTTTTCATGTTATTCATGTGGTTTCTCATTTAGCACTATGTATCTAAGGCAGCACAAATTCTACCCTGTAGACCCTGAAGGTTTCTGGCACCTCACCTTTAATGGTGAGAGCAATAGGACCAGCATCCAATATAAACAATATATAGCCTTAAGCTTAGTAGGTCCCATTAAGGCATCTACTGCTCTCTCTCATTAAACCAAAATGATGAGTTCAATAACTATTTACAATATAAACAAAATTTGCTAAAACAATTTACAATTTTCATTGGTGGACGAGAGAATAGACATAGCATAATATGCGATGTTTTCAAGGGAGGAAGACAGAAATTAGAAGCAAAGATTTACCGAAAGAGAAGAAGAGAGGCCAACAGAGATTGGCAGTTCATTGGAGAAAAGTTGGAAAGAGACTCAAAAACAAAACAAAACAAAACAAACAAACAAATAAAAAACAGACAAGTGATAGGAAGAATACAAAGAGAAAAAAAGTGTAAAAATTCAATAAAAATGCAAAACACCATAAATATATCATTGTCTTCCATATATTGATGCATAAAACACACCCTGATCCAAATATGGTAGAGATGTTAGCAAATAGAAAAATAAAATAAAATAAATCTTTATGGAAAGTCAAACTGTCTCCATCAGCATTCAAAAGTTTCTCAGTTCTGTCTCTGATGTCTCATGGGATCACCAGGCCCAGATCTTCCCTCACAAACCCAGTCACTATCCCACCAATCTGGCCTCCAGATACCACAGGCTTCAGATACCACATGCAGCCAAACCTGGAGTCTCTCTCGCAGTAGTCCTCTAGTTAGTGGTAGCAGTCGTAGAGGTGGTGGGTGGTGGCAGCATGCGGAGGGTCAGTAGCAGGCCTTTGGTTGAAGGGCAGCCATGTAAACTAACATTAAGCGATTTAAACAGAATCAAAGCCTTGTTTAAAATAGTGAAGCTGTAGGTGGTGAAAAAGTACATTTAAAAGTACAGTGGAGATGATAATTAAAAGTCTTTAAAAAGTTAAATTGAAGGTGGTTAAGATGCCTTCATGATGGAAAAAAAAACATGAAAATGGGAAGATAATAGGATAAAAGATATTTAGATAAAGAAGATTAAAAATTTAGAGTGAAAAACTTTAAGACAGAAGTACAGAAAGGTAAAAAAAGAGAGAGACAATGTAAGAAGGTAGAGAAGATGTAGGAAGACAAAAATTTTAAACCCACAAAATAGGGAACAAAAGAAAACTAGGAGGAAAAATATCAACTAAGGGTGTATGTACAAACATTAAAAGAAAACTAGAAGATAAAAATAAGATAAAAAATGGTTGAAAATGTAAAGTAAAGGTATTTCAGATAGAAAATACAAAAAGCTAAGACAACTATTAGATACAGACATGTACTTATTAAAGCAAAAAAAGAGAATTGGAAAGGGGTGTATATCCCCCAAAGATAAACTTAAAATAACGCTTTTTACTCTAAACTTTTTAAATTTGGATTCATCAGGACTTAGTGCTGCGGAAAGACATATTTATCAAAAAAAAAATACATAAGCCTAAGGTACTTTGGAAAGATATTCTAACAGGACAATGGAAAGGTCTTGACCCAGTGATTGTCTGGAGTCAGGGCTCTGTGTTTTTCCACATGGAGAACAGCAACCGATTTGGATTCCAGAAAGACTAACTAAAGCAATTTCTGCAGATCAAAAAGAAGATAATTTGACTCAAATCCATAACAGCTGATATCCATCTGCGACAGTGATTAACCAGGGTGCTTTTATCAATATCTATTTTATTATTGCATTTTTCCACATCATAGGTTCTATTTTTATTTTTTGAGCTCATACAAACCTAGGTTAATGTTTTTCTGATCAGTTTTATTTTTTGACTGTGGAGTTTTTAAACATTACAATGGAGATTTCACCTAGGTAAAGCTACAGGCTTTTATTATTGTCTTATGTGTTGTACTCTTGTGTTTTGTGCTGTATGTCTGTGTGTGCGTATGTCCATATATCATATATGAAGAGCGCTCATGAAAAAATGGATCCAAATTATTATATTTTTTATTTAATTCACGTGATTTAAATGGCTTAATTTAAATTAGGTAAACAGCTGTTAAGGATTGTTTTTAAATGTGGTTAACAGATCTTTTTGTTTATTAATTTAAATTAGGTAAACAGCTGTTAAGGATTGTTTTTAAAGGAAGTTAACAGATCTGTTTGTTTACTTTCACCTTTCCTTTTCATTATATTTAATATTTCTTTTCAGGATAATGTCTCTTTAGCGTCATTGCCAGAATTCCTAACTTCATCCCATTCCAGTGAAGGCAAAGATAAAACCAAACTACAGCTTCTATGATAGCTATCACAGTAAACTGTATAAACTGATGCATCAGTGAATATAACTCAACAAGTAATGCTCAATCAAGGAGTCAACTTACTTTGGGAGGAAACAGACTTTGGGAGGAAATGGACATATTGATAGATTCCTCCACTTCGAACTGCTTGCAGAACTTGCCAGGACTATCGTTAGGTGCAGCAAATTGTGGTAATGCTGGCATATCTTTGCTGATGGTGTCACCAGTGATGCAATTTTTCCAAAGGAACTGTCAATTGGCTTGGTGTTGTGGCATTTCTGTATCCTCCTCCCTTCTGCTAGTGATGGTCTAATATTTGGGGGCCAATGGCTTATGCTGGACTGGTAGTCAGTGACGGGTATGATCCAATTGCAGTGGTATCAACCTAAGACAGGAGGCTGACGCCTAAAGGTCAGTTTTCCGATGACGGGTAACAACCATATGTTGAATTGGACAACCTACCAGGCACGGTCCTTAAGCCACATTAACCTCACTCCCCCACTGGCACCAAGGCCAAATTTGGGGGCCAACAGAGATGAGGCAAAGAACCTCACCCCCCCACTGGTGCATAGACCTATCCACAAGTATAGCTGTATGCTGGACCGGTAGTCAGTGACGGGTATGATCCAGTTGCAGTGGTATCAACCTAAGACAGGAGGCTGACGCCTAAAGGTCAGTTTTCCAATGACGGGTAAGAACCATATGTTGAATTGGACAACCTACCAGGCACGTTCCTTAAGCCACATTACTTGTCGTTTAATTAATCAGAAGGAGGGAGATGCTGGGAGCCATCAGACAAGTAGGTATGACAATTTCCTTTCCAGCGTACCCCCATGTTTTTTTAGTGGAAGGACTCATGGAAATAGGACATTTTGCAGCGACATTGCATGTCAGGTGACCTTGCTCAAGGACCAGGGGGGATCCGTGTTTAGTGTTTAGGGTGTTCCCGGTTTAGCATAAACCGAGATTAGGGTGTTCCCCGTTTAGAATAGGGCAGATCCTGCTGCCTGAGTTCCTCTTGAGTTCTTAGGAATTAAGACAATATATTTGGGAGACAGAAGCCTGGTGGATTTGGGCAGAGAACGTGGATTTCCCCAGAACGTGTTTGTAGATGGCCGGTGTGAGTTCGGGAATAAAGAATTGCTGTTTGAATCTACAAGCTCTGTGGTGGCTCGTGATTTGTGCCCAGCCAGAGACTGCGGCACCCAATAAATAATTGGGCAAAGGAACTGAACAGACACATTTCATAGAAGAAGAAATATAATCTATCAACAAATACATGAAAAAGTATTCCACATCTCTGGCAATTAAAGAAATGAAAATCAAAACTACACTAAGATTTATCTCATTCCAGTCATAATGGCAATCTAAAATACAGGCAACAATAAATGTTGGTGAGGATGTGGGGGGAAAGGTATACTCATACATTGCTGATTGGACTGCAAATTTTCACAACCATTATGGAAAGCAGTATGAAGATTCATCAAAAACCTGGAATGGAACCATCATTTGACCCAGCTATGGAACCACCATTTGATCCAGCTACCCCACTCCCAAAGGATTTAAAATAAGCATAATACAGTAATGCAGCCATTTCAGTGTTTATAGCAGCTCAATTTACAATAGCCAAACTATGGAACCAACCTTGGTGTCCCTCAATAGGTGAATGGATAAAGAAAATATGGCATATATATTCAATGGACTATTACTCAGCTTTAAAGAAGAATGAAGTTGTGGCATTGCCAGTAAATGGATGGAGTTTGAAGAATATTATGCTAAGTGAATAAGCCAATCTTAAAAAAAAAGTCCAAATGTTTTCTTTAATATGTGGATGTTAATTCACAGTAAGGAGTAGGTGGGTGGGTGCTAGAGAAGAATCGAGTTACTTTAGATTAGGTAGAAGAAAGTGAAGGGAGGGAAGGGTAGGGGATTTGGAGATAGGAATGATAATAGAATGAAACAGACATTATTAGTATATTTATGTATGTGACTGTGTGACCAATATGATTCTGCAATATGTACACTCAGAAAAATGAGAAATTATATCCCATCTATGTATGATATATCAAAATGCATAAATGCATTCTATTGTCATGTATAACTAATTAAAACAATTGAAAAGTTAAAAAAGTTTGTCTACTGTGTTAAATTTTGTAATTCCTTATTCATTTCTGTCTGTTTTGTGTCTTTGTAGCATGACCAGACAATATGTCCAAATGCTTTTAACTCATCTGAAAATAATAGAGATTTTCAAAGCTTTCCTTTCAGTTCTACATCATGTTTAAATATTAAAATATATGTAAGAGTTAAGTGCACATATCATCTTCGTGTTTTGTTCAAATCATCCCATAGTTTTCTTTTATATGATACAAAGTTGTTACTATTCCCCATCTCCATGTACATGAATGTTTGTTTTTGTACATGGATGAATATATTACTTTCAGAATATTTTCAAAAAGAGCACTTAACTTGCATTAGTGGCACATTTTTATAAGAAAATTTCTTTTGATATTAATAGACAAACATCTAATACTAGATGAATACTTGTGCATAATATCTTTGAATGAACATATTTTCAAAGTGATCCAAATCTGGGTAATGATGGCAAAAACACCAACAAAAACAATCAAATCAAAACAAGAAAAAAAATGAGCATCTAATTTATCTACCTCCAAAAACTACTAACACCAGAATCAGATTTAACAAAAACTTAGTTAATCTTGACTTTAGGGTGTTTAATTGCCTGGAATGCTTTCAAGATCCCTTGTCTAATTCTGTATTTTATTCAGAGTTTTAAAATATTTTTAAAAAGAATATTTAATTTAAAACCACAGTTTTCTTTTAGAGTGAAATAAATTTTACTCTTTAAGGTAAAACCCTCAGGAGCAAACAAAAAAGGAAAGAACTGCATTAAAATGGTAAGAAATAAAAACCAAAAAAAATGAGGGACAACTAACTCAGGATAAAAAAAAAAAGATACATTTTAAATAGGCAATAGGGAAAGCCATAGATCAAATAATTGTATGAGCCAACTCCTTATGATGAATCTCCTTGTAAGTGTCCTTGTTTTTATTTGTTAAATAACTGATATATATATATAAGCATCTAAAGAGAAGATTAAGTAAAAGTGAAAGTATGAGCTAAATTACTGATTCATAACAACTTAAGCAAATATAAGGTAAAGCAACTCCAAAGAAAATTAAACATATGATGATACAAATTAGAAAATCATATGTATGATGTGGCTTATAAGTGAAGATAGTTTACTAAATTTATAGCAATATCAGCATTTAATATTGACCTCAGCAACATAACAATATATTCATATTTGCAGGATTTTTAGATGGAGAATGTATATCTGTGAGTTGGGGTTAAGGGGTAAAGAGAAAATAAAGTCTTCAATTTATATGATGGGAAGTCAATAGACAATGCCTGAAGGATCAATTAAAGCACATTCTCTAAACCCTGACCAATATATCATTAATCAGAAATTTACCCTGTATCAATTATAAGGATATTTTAGGGAAAAGAAACTAATAAAATGAATTTTAACTTGCAAATAATTCACATGCGTAATGAAAGAATGATTATTCAATGAGAAAGGCAGTTGATAAATCAGAGAGAACTGAATATGCTTGTAAATTCTTTGATGATACATGGGTATTGCAGTTAGCCTGAAGTGGTGTTAATAAGACCATTAGAGAAATGTGCTGTGTAGAATTCCCTTTTAATTATCAGTGAATTTACATTTAATATTTTTTATTTGGTCAGTTCTTTGTTCTTTTCACAGAATGAATCAATTTTTCTCAAATAAGGCTTAATGTACTTTTATAGAGTGGAAGTTTGTTTTGGGAATTTGCTTCTCTTACACTGTCTTTTGGCTTTTTAAAATTTTAATATATGGAAATTTTCATTTTATTTTTTGTTTTTAACTTTAAGGAATCTGTATTAAAGAATTTTGGAAGTCAAATATTAGCACTTTCATAAAAATGTTGATTGCTAAGATATGAAATTAGTGAATATATCACAGGGCAATGAATTTAGAGGATTTTTCACATATTTATCAGAAAGAAATTATTTATATCTCTATCAGATGAATAATATATACTATACACTAACATATGACTTCCCTAAATTCAAGTTCTTTAACCAGTTGTCTATCATTGAATTGATTCTGTCATCAGGGAGGAGGAAGTTTAGGATCCTGATAAAATTTTTATAAATATATATTTTAATCCCAACATAAATTCTCTCCAACATAAATTCTCTCCATATTGAGTTGGGTACATTTTCTAAGTGGCTACATCTGAGCCATTTGAGTTCTATTGTAAAAAAATAAAAGAAGAAGAAGAAGAAAGAAAAAGAAAAAATAAGAAAAGAAAGAGAGAAAAGAAAAGTTTAAAAGCCTAGTTTTTCAGAATTTTATGGTTAAATACTATGATTAACATATTTTTATTTTTGGACAATGTATATATGTGATTTGGGACTAAGGGGGAGAGAGAAAATCTCTGATCTTTAATGAGGCAAAAAGTCTTACATGTCATACAAGTCATACATGTCTTACAAGTCATACATGTGGGATGTGGCTGATATGTGACATAAAGAAATTCCTCGTCTTTTAATTTTTCTGCTCAATATTTTCTGACTTCAGAAAAAAATTGCTTTATTACAGAACAAAACAATAGATAACTCAACAAAACTTTAAAATCCACAAAGAGTAAAAAATTGTAGATGTTATCGCTTAACTCTGAAAGTTTATTTAGTAATCATATTTAGACTGAACTCCTTGGTTGCTGGTTTTAGATAAACTTTGTCTTATTTTCTTCATACAAATTCATCATACAGATTATTCAAATAAATCTTTTTCCTTAGGAATAGTGTTATGACTTAGATAGTAGGTGTTCCCCAAAAGCTCAAGTAAGAGACAATGAAAGAAAAAAAAGTTTAAATATGAATAGGTGTAGTGATGCATGCCTATAATACCAGTGGCTCAGGAGTCTGAGGCAGGAGGATCACAAGTTCAAAGTGAGCCTCAGAAAATCAGTGAGGCCCTGAGGAATTCAGTGAGATCCTTTCTCTAGAAAACATATTACATGGGCTGGTTGGGCTGGAGACCTGGTTCAGTGGTCAGATGCACCTGAGTTCAATTCCAGTACAAAAAAAAAAAAATTAGATGTGAAATTATTGGTTTTTGAAATTCTGAACCTAGTAAATGCATTAATTTCCTGATACATATTGACTGGGTGGAAACTGTAGGAAAATAGGGTATGGCTGGAGAGGGGGGGTCCCTAGGGGATTGCCATTGGAGCATATTTTGTCCTTGTTGAGCAGAACTCTCTCTCTCTGCTTCTTGGTGTCATGTCCTGATCCACTTTCTTCCACCACACTGTTCTACCATCATGTTCTGCCTCATCTCAAGTCCCAAGGAGTAGAGCCAGCCTTCTATCGACTGAGACCTCTGAAACTGTTAGTCCACAAATCAACAATTAGAGGATTTCTTCTCAGGTCTTTTGATCTTAGCAGTTTAAAAAGCTGACTAAAATAGTTGGTGGAAAAAAAATACTTGCACTGTTGTTTTTAAATTCTTTTCTTTTTTGGTGTGTGTGTGAGTGTGTGTGTGTGTGTGTGTGTGTGTGTGTGTGTGTGCGCACACCAGGGATTGAACTCAGGAGCACTTGACCACTTAGCCACATTCCCAGCCCCATTTTGTATTTTATTTAGAGACAGAGTCTCATGAGTTGCTTAGCGCCTCACTTTTTTCTGAGGCTGGCTTTGAACTCATGATGCTCCTGTTTCAGATTCCTGAGCCACTGGGATTACAGGCCTGCCACATCTTGCCTAGCTAAATTATTGATCAATAATGTTAACATGACTATTAACTGAATTGTGCAAATATAGAAATTGCTTATTAACAATGTTTACTGTATTTCACTTTATCAAATTAAGTATTCATTGACATTTATTTGCCTGATGCATTTCTCATCAAGATTGGCAGCTAGAAGTTTCTTTTTTTTAGAGAGTGAGAGAGGAGAGAGAGAGAGAGAGAGAGAGAGAGAGAGAGAGAGAGAGAGAGAGAGAATTTTTAATATTTATTTTTCAGTTATCGGCAGACACAACATCCTTGTTTGCATGTGGTGCTGAGGATCGAACCCGGGCCGCACGCTACCGCTTGAGCCACATCCCCAGCCTGTAGAAGTTTCTATTAAGAAATAACAGAAAGACATAGAGTCAGTTTAAAAATAATCCAAGGAAAAACAGCAAATGAAATAGTTTCCCACATAATCAAGTATAATTAAAAAAATCTGAATTAGGATCATATTCTAATCTTCCTTATTATAAATATCTCTGTTACGAGTAGAAACCTTGAGATAGTTTTCTCTAAGTGAGTTGAGGATTATGTATAGAAAATTCATATTTTAAAGAATAGATTCATATGTTTAACAGAGCTTTTAGAACATATTAAAATAATTTCTATTAAAATGTAGACACATTTTAATGAATATTATTAATAAATATTTAATAAAATATGAAGTGATTGAATTAAGATATAGGATTTGTAATGAAGATTGAAGAGTCATCATTATATATTTTTCTGTTTCAGAATTTTTTTTAAGAAGGAAAGTAATCCCTGATATATTTTTAGTCTTTCTTTATACTTAATAATAGTTCTATTCTGTCTCCAGATTTTGCTTTTCTTTCACTAATTTCAAAAATATTTTCTTATTTTTTATTGATTTCTAATATTTTATTATTTCTACTTTTCATCATAGTGAAAACTAACTAACTGTAATTTTTGTGGGTCTGGAAGCAATGTTAATAAAACATACAAAGACATGACAGTGTCCTTATGTCTTCAGCTGAAATAGCAAAGCCTTTTGTTTTTATCTTTTATTTAAAATTAACCTGGAAATCAGAGTGCATGGACAGAAAACATCTCTAACTTAGTTAGAAACAAAATATTTTCTGTGCCTTGTTATTCAGTTCTTCTTGTTCACAATCATAAAAAAAAAAAATTCTTATGAGGTGTTAGAGTCTGTAAACAAGTCTGGATGGTGCCTGGCAAAATGCCAGAAGGAGTGGTTTGTGAAGTAACAAAATCGAGCCATTAAGTGTGGAGATTCCTTATTGGTTGACTGCTATATCTAGTTTATGCTAATTAAGATAAGCTGTGTGGAATCAATAAATATCGCTCAGGTCCTACAATAAATGGCTCCCACTCCTGCTGTATCAATCTACACAAGAATCTACACAAGTTCCTGCTCAACCCCCCCCCCCCCCCGGTTATTTTGCCTAGCCAGCCTGGCTGTGGCAGATGGTGGCCTGTACGGGGAGCCAGGGGACACTCGGGGGTAAGTGACGAAAAAAAGCTGTCCGTCCATAGATAGGACGGGAGCAATCTGCTCTTCCCTAAGCAGATAGGGCGAGAGAAAAAATGGCCATTTTGAGAAAATGGAGAAGATTGATGCAGTAATTTTGTGTATTGTTTTGTCTTGAAATGTTGTATTGTCTTTGTGATGAAAATATGGAAGGGGTGAGAAGTAAATTACTAAGGGAAGAAGGCACCCCAGTGGAACCAAGAATAGTTAGGGCATGTGTTGATAAGAGCCCAGGAACTCTAGTCAGAAAGAAAAGAAAGTTCAGAAGAAGAAGGATTATCAGGCAAAAAGTTGCAGCAAAAGGCTATTACTGAATACTTTTCATTACCAGAGGGTGTGTAAATTGGTGCAGAGGTTGCCACATGCAGGAGCCGGTCATGGTACACCAAGGGTTTCCAAACAGTGGCAGCTGGAGGCCACTTCGAGAGCCCAAATCCAGACCTGACCTGGAGGCAAAGTCTCCTGGGCTCTTGCTCCCAGTTCCTGGTGTCAGTTTGAGTCCAGGACACTCCCCATCTGGGGCTGCCCAAGGACACTGCAGCTGGGCGGGGGACATGGCGTCCCTGAAATTTGACCATTTCCAAAGCCAGTAACTACAATGGTTCTCCCACACCTGGAGGCTAATGAGTAATGAGCACTATTAAGGCTTATTTCAAATGTAAAAAAACCTTGAGAAAATGTACTAAATTCTTCAGAAGGTTGTTTTCTTAGCGCCTGCTGGAATACTACAGGATTTTCTTTAACATCATTGCCGGAGTTCCTGCCTTGTCCCAGTGCCAGTAAATAAAAAGGTGGAAGAATTCCAGTGTTGCTGAAAACCAGATGAGACTTCAGTTGAGAATCAGAGAGACTTTGGATCAAGCTAGCTGCCTGCAGAACTTACCTGGACTGTGATTTAAGCTAGCTGCCTACAGAACTTACCTGGACTGTGATTTACCTAAAATGTGAGTTAATCTATTGAGACACTGCTTTACCTGGACTGAGACAACAAACTGTAATCTACAACAAATTGTAACTCGGTATCTTTGCTAACAATGTCATTGCTGGTATAATTTTTCCAAGGGCTTCTTGCATGGAGCCATCAAGTGGCTTGGTATTGTGGCATTTTGTGTCCTCCCCTTCTGCTTGTAGCAGATTATTTATGGTGTTTTTGTAAAAACCACTATGGTCATTATTTAAATTAAACAAAAGGGGGAAATGTTAGAGTCTGTAAACAAGTCAGGATGGCACCTGGCATTTTGCCAGAGAAATGTTAGGGTCTGTAAACAAGTCTGGATGGAGCCTGGCAAAATGCCAGAGGGAGTGGTTTGTGAAGTGCCAGGGAGCCATTAAGTGTGGAGATTCCTTATTGGTTGACTGTTGTATCTATTTTATGCTAATTAAGATAAGCTGTGTGGAATGTATAAATACCACTCCTGTCCTACAATAAATGGCTCCCTCTCCTGCTGTATCCAGGTACACAAGTCATTTATCAGCCCTGGTTATTTTGCCCAGCCAGCCAGGCTGCGGCAATGATGAGTGAGATTTCTGTTCCCGAAGGAATGTGGGAAGGAGTGCATTTTTCAAACTCAGAGCATTTAATATACTAATAAGTTTTATTGATATTTAAGAGGATGATATAATGTCTAGCATTCTTCTTAGAACCTATTTTTTTTTTTTACTTTTTTGTTGTTGTTCTTTTTAGATATACATGACAGTAGAGTTTATTTGGATATATTTTATATACATGGAGTATAATTTCCCATTCTTGTGGTTTTATAGGATGTGGAGTTTCACTGATCATGTGAACATAGGAGAGTTGTGTATGATTCATTCTACTGTCTTTCCCATTCATATCCCTTCTCCCTCCCTTCATGACCCTCTGTCCAATCTTCTGAACTTCTATCTCCCCCAGCTCTTATTGTATGTTAGTATCCACTTATCAGGGAGAACATTTGGCCTTTGTTTTTTGGGGGAATTTGCTTATTTCACTAACATGATAGTCTCTAGTTACATCCGTTTACTAGCAAATGCCATAATTTCACTCTATTAATTTGTGATATTCCATTGGATATATATACCACATTTTCTTTATCTGTTCATCTGTTGAAGAGCACCTAGGTTGGTTCCAAAGCTTAGCTATTGTGAATGAACTTCCATAACTATTGATGTGGCTGTATCTGTTTCAGATGTCTTTTGTTTAGTTTTTCTATTTACATGGAGATTTCTCTCATTGAGCTTAAGAAGTCAAGATTTTATAGTATACATAGTTATGGCACTCAACACTCAAATACTGTTTTCTTATTTTATAGTTAATTCAAACAAATCAAAACTAATTTTTATAAATATTACATTTTTTAAAAATTATGATTTTTCAAGTGTATATTATTTCATCATCTTTTATTATCACTTGTGTTGACCAGGGAAATGTCTTGAAAATCTGTGAATGTCAATTTATATATTGAGAAGTTAGAAATTTGATTTCTACCTGTTTGTGGGCTGCTTCCACTTGGATTCTTCATCTTGGCAGCTACAAAGTTTTATCAACTGCCCCTCTGCTCCTCAAATCCAAGAAATGGAAACTCGACTTCAGTTCTTAAAAGCACTTTTAGCAAAAATGCTGGATCTGAGTTTCTTATTTTCACTTAATTCTTACTTTTAATTCTTTGCCATCATATTAACATCTTACTAAGCACATCACTGGAAAAATTTAAAATTTTTTTAATCTTCCATTTTTTATCCTTTTTTTCTTTATTTTCCAAGTGAAATCATCAATGAAGGCACTCTATTTTGTAGAAAGTGATCATGGATTAATACGAATTATGCTTACACATTTTCTAAATATCACTTTTGGATATATAGACTGTAGTATAATCTTTCATCCATACCAGTCAGATTTTAATTATAATTTTTTAAAAATTTTTAAAAAATTTTCCACAAATTTAAAATTAAACACCTATTCTGTATTACAATGAAAGGGAATACTCTTCTCCATACTGTTCTTATATTTTACTTCATAAATAAAAGAAAGTGGTCATTTACCTCAGTCTTGTAAACCAAAATTATAAGCAGTATGTTCTGGTTGATTGGTTTTTATTGCCCCTGATGATGCATAACTCCCAGTTCTGCCATCAGGAGGTCTTATTGCACTTGATAGTGGGCTTTTTCATGAGACTGACTTTGGTTGATGGGACACTACACTGTGATTGAAGGAGAAACTCAGTAAACCTCTCTCAAAAGGGCTTGTCCTCTGGAATGTTCCTTTATGGACTGCAATTACTGTCTTGTAAGCAAGGCCAGGTCATCAGGTGGAGGAATATGATTGGCAGAGAAAAACATTATGGTTCACAGCCCCACCTGAGCTGTCAGCTAATGCCAACTTGGAAGCCAAGTGAGAGCATCATTGAAGTCTATCCTTCCAGCTGAAATTTGGCTGAAACTAAGTAGAACAATAGATAATTGCTATTATTGGTGAATTTAAAATATGACTTTTTATAATAAATCCTTGGGTATTAATAAAGAGTAAAAATACCCTAACATACCTTGGATAGTTTTAAGATAAATGAACATGGATATTGGTATAAAAAGTCATGTGTTCTTTTGAAAGCATAGTCCTTCTTAAGATTATTTTCTTAAGACAATTCACTTAATTGTTGTTTATTTCATTTCATGTTTTCATTTCAGAAAATATACCTTTGTTATTCTAATTATATTTATTGCTGTTCTGAGTTTTTATTAGTTCAATAACTTAGAACTTTTTCAAAATCTCTGTCCAAGTGGTACATAAATTATACCAAATACTAACAAAGATAGCATATATAATCTTCTTCTGTAGGGATATATATATATATATATATATATATATATATATATATATATATATATAGTTACTTTTAATTTCTTCTTTTCATATTAACTAATCTTTTTTTTCATATTTTCTCTGACCATTATTCCAATGTTCTACACAATACCTGTGTAAAGTACTAAACAGCTTATTGATTCATTGGGAGAAGGATTATATATTTATTTTTTTCCTTTGCTAACAATTGTCAATCATCACGGGACTTTCTTACTTTATTTCTTTTTAGCTAGTTACATAAACCAAACCAGAATCCTTTGTCAAATAGAATATTCAATGCTTATGCTTATAACTAAAAACTACATACTTTGACATGCTTAGCATGTAGCTAAAATCATAAATTGGGTACATTGCTGGAGGTAATTATTCTCTTTATCCAATGTGTTTTCATTGCTGAAAATAATTTATTTTCTTGGGTTTTAGGCTTAACATCTATATATGGCTAAATTTAATAACCATCTTTCCTGGAAAGAGATGGCCAGAAGCCATTTTAGATATTTCTATCACGGGACAAAAGATGAATTAAGAGTGTCAAAACACGCAATTTGTGACAGTGCATTGTTGAGGAACAAACACATCTTCTAATTGGTAATTGACAGCTTTAGCATTAATTTGAACTAATCATTGCTAACATTCACACTAGCCTCTATTTCCGCAAGCTCTAATAAGTCATTAAAATGCCATGACAATCTTCTCCACAGGTGTGGAAAACCAGATCCTTGCCTTTGGCTGACTTAATTAAGATAACAGCTGGATAGTTAAGCTCAAAAAAGAGAAATCCAAGAGATGACAACATTTCTCTAAGGACCCAAAATGAAAAGGCTAGCAAGGGAGTGGCCTGGTTTGTGGCTATCCCAATTTTCTTACACAGCGATTATGTATTTTACAGGTTCTTGTTAAAGCCAAGAGGAAGAACAACGAAACCACATGAATCACATCATGTTCTGGGAATGAAGCTGTCACTATCTTGTAGAAAGTTGAAAATAGGTCACAGTATCATGTTTTTCCAGGACGGAAGTTGCCTAGACATACTCTTGGATATAGCAACATAAGATAGAGATTTTTAAAACCTATAAAATACATACAACCTGATTTCTTACAAACCATTTGGCTTTCTTAGCATAGGTCTAACATTAGTGAATATATTAAAATTTATCAATTCCTTATAATTGTTCAGTAGAAAATTGGCTTTCTTTCTGTAATCTATACTAAGAGAGTATAGGAAATCCTTTTATATAATCATATTTTTGAATTAAATCTGATTTTCTAAAAACTTCTAAAACATATGCAGTGCTTCTGATTCATGTCTAATTTTTCTTAGACAAAAGCCAAGACAGTTAGATACTATCACAAACTTTTTTCAAACATATCTACAGCTTTTCTTAACCAGTGTTTTCCTGTGAATAAAAATTTCCTTATCAGTACATACACCTTCTGGCAATTTGCTTCAAAGAATCTCCATTTGAGTGTGCCCTATTTTGGAATGGACCTACATTACCTGTTAAGATATCTACTCTCTCCATCTATTAAATAATTAACACAGCATATGCCTTATTCTTTTTTCATATTTACTATTTTTAAAATCCTTTTTTGAATTTTCATATCTTATTTATAATTGTCTCCAGGACCTAACATGTTAAGTGAGTATATTAAAATTTATCAAATTCTTATAGGTGTTAAGTAGAAAATTATCAAAAATATGTTGTATCACATCATAAATATCTCCAAGAAATGTCTTATAATTAGATCAACAGGTCACTCCTTAACATGGCCTAGGGTTGTTCTTACTGTTGATTGTCATCCATTGTAATGCCACAGGCAATGTTTGTGACAGAGGACTGGGATAAAGGAGAAATAAAAGCAACTCTATATTAGGGTATATAGAGTGTTAAAACAATTTCACTAAAATTTCCTAAGAGTACATTCCAAATTTCAAATGCATTAATCATGAAATGAATTCTTTTCATAGTAAAAACCTGCTTTTCATTCAAACCAAACACAAGTTTCTAGAAACAAGGTTAGTGGAAGATATTTGGGCTTTAAAATTAAACGTATCTTGTATAAAATTTTATTTTGCCACTCAGTAGTTAGCATAATTGGGTAAATTATGTACCTACTGCCTTTCTTTATCTCTCATGTTCAAGATGACCTTGAGGATTAATGAAGATAGCCCATAATAAGTCTTGCACTGCCCTGGTAGTTTATCTGCACATGACACAAGGCTTATTAGGTATTCATAGTAATATTAGTAGATTATCCATGCATGATGCATGCACTTCATTATTTTATTCTCCATAGCATCACTGTTAGTACTGTTTGTATAATGAACTCCTATCATATAATGGCATAGGTAGTTTTAGGTAAATCACTTCCATGTTCATGATAGTTATATTTAGACTTTCCAATTGGATTTGCCTGAGAAATGCTCAGTGTAATGATATGTATTAGCATGACCTCATTTTATTTTAGAGAACACAAACTCTCATTCATCTTGTGTCTTATTTAGGATACAAATCAAGTATCCTGAAGATAACCAAAAAAAGACAAGTATCAATTTGATGATTGTGTACATAAAAATCATTTTACAGATAAAATGAGTTTTAACCTTTGCCTCTCACAAGTTGAAATAGCTTTGAATATTCTTTACACTGTTACTTATTTCTAAATAGAATATAAAAAGTTATATAAGTATTAATTTAGCAGGAAATAAAGCAGAACTATGACCATCTTCTTGTTAGTATTAAGATTTCCTACTTCCTAATTCTCTATACAAAATATATTAGTACAACCTGAAAATGGTCACTTTCTAGACATCAGCAATATTTCTATAAAGAAGCACAAATTATTATTTTAAACATTATTTTGTCTTTGGAATAATTTATTCATCTCCTGAATAAAAACTTTTTCATTTGATTATGTGTATATGTATTTTTGAATTTATTTTTATTGTTGCATTATGCCTTTTCTCTCCACTTCTCCCTTCCTCTGATCCACTTACTCTACTATTGTCTCTATTATTATATTAACATATTATCATTCTATGTATTAGCAGGATTCCTTGTGGTGTATTTGTGCATGGACATGCATAATTTGGTCAATTTCATATATGTTTGAAATACTACTAATGTAGAAATTAAATTTCAACTTACATCTCTTATTTCATCTCTATATGTATCTCTTCTTTTTGGATGATTTGTCTACCCCAAATTTAATATATTGGTCATAAACTGCAAACCTCCTAATAGAATGCATTTTGGGAATAGCATCCTTAAAAAGGTAATTAAGCTTAAATAATGTGATTAATATGTGATTATAAAAAGAGGGACTCTGGACACAATATACAGAAGGAATTCCACCATTAGATTGCTTTGGACTAGAGCTCAGTTGCAATACTGACTTTCCCTGGATCCCTAGCCTGCAGGTCTGCTATCTAAATCTGTAGATCATAGACAGACCTCTGTTCACAATTATGTGTGTCAACTGTGTAAAAGTTCCACCTTTCTTCTCTCTCTCTCTCTCTCTCTCTCTCTCTCTCTCTCTCTCTCTCTCTCTCCACACACATACCCTGCCACACAATTTTTTCCTGTTTCTGTGGAAAATGCTAGTATTCTATTCACATGTCTGTCTCTACCTATTGAGAAGGAAGCAAAAAGAGTTTTTGTTAAGATAAAATGAGTACTTTTAAGTATATTATGTTTTGCAGGTATTTAAACATAATATAATAGGATAAAATTCTGTAAGAAAAGTAAAATTAAAATAATAATTCCATGAATAAAATAGAAATATATCAAATATGCACAATCACAAAAATAGCTTCTATATATAGATTAAAATATGTGAGAAGGAATGCAAACCATAAAATATTTTTTAAAATGCATATGATGCTTTTTCTAACAAAAAACAATTAAAATGGATGAAGATTCTGTTTACTTAGTAAACAATTCATTAAATAGTCATTCCAAATTGAAACAAGTGTTTCTTAATTTTATAAGAGCAGAAATCCGATGTGAGAAAAGCCATCTGAAATTTATGTTTACAAATAAATCACTGATGTTTTAAATAATTATATTATGGTTCTTCATTCTATTTCTTCATTTTCAAATCCACTGTTACAGAAAAATCATAACTTAAAAAGTATAATTTATTAGTGTGGAGTAAATTCTAACTATAAGAACTTTTGATTTGTCTTTGAAAAATACTGTTTAATTATCATCAGCAAATTTTTCAAGAGTATAAAGAGATACTGAAGTGTCTATTTGAGTAATCACAGATAAGCTGTGGCAAGAAGAAGCAATAAATTATCTATGTCCTCAAAGAGCTTACCTATAAGAATCAAAAATTAAAATATAGTATAAGTTGTGAGGCTTGATGATATTGGAAACACACAGCAGGATGCTAAAACAAAAAGAAGATATTCAAAAACATTTCCCAGGCAACAGATAAGCCTTGAACTTCAGATTAAAATAAGCCAATAGCTAATAATTAAGAAAACAGAATACTGAATCAGACAGGGCCTGGAAATGTATAGAATTCTGCACTGATATGATCTCAGTATAGATGGTGGATCTCTGAGAAGTAATCCACTGGGGTAGTGTATATCAGTTATTATCATTGAAATCTAAGAATGTTTTTCACTGATAGTTATCTCAAGCTTAATCGAATCATTAAATTGAGTTTTAGAAAATCATTGCCAGCACCAATTTTGAACATCTATTAGTAAAGTTAAAACAACAATAATAACTTAATGAATAAAAGTTATTATTATTCAGGGGTGATATTAATTGACCCAACAGGTATTGTGATCACTTTATTTTAATCAAACATTTTGAATAGAAAGATAGTTATATAGAATTAGGACAATATTTAAAAGAGCAGATGAAGTGTATATATTTTCTTCAAAAGTCCTAAATCACAAAGTTTTAGTCAGCTTTTTGACACTGTGATCAAAAGACCCAAAAAGAACAATATAAACTAAGAAAAGTTAATTTTGACTAACAGTTTTGGAGGTCTCAGTTCATACATAGCCTACTTTATTGCTCTGGGCAATGTGAAAACATCATGGTGGAAGGGCATAATAGAAGAAGGCAGCTGAGGACATGGCAAATTGGAAACAGAGAGTGTTGGGAGTCGTCCTGAGAACTCCCCGGGCCTTTCAAACATGGCGGTGGGCAAATTGCCAGTGGGCAGCTAGAACTTCCAGGGCCTTTCAGATAAGGAGCTCCTAATGCAACATGGCGGTGGGTAAGTTGCCAGTGGGTGGATAACAAGTTGTTTTGAAAACCTTCTAATTGGCCCTCCCATCTTCCATACACATGGACAGTTCGTGCCCCCCATGAATCTTATGCAGGGCAGACGTGCGTGCACTGTAGGTGATGAACTGACCTTTACTATAATTGGCCCTGGGAGCTTCCTGGTTTAAGATAACTGACTCTCTATATAAGCTAGCAGCAGTTTGCAATAAAGTGCTTCATCTTTGTCACTGCTATCTTTGTGTGTGCATTTTAATCTCCGACAATGAACCTTGGCCTTTCAGAGAGAGCATCACTGTCCAAGGACAAGATATAAATACAAAGGCACACCCCAGTGACCCATCTCCTCCAGCCACACCCTATCTGCCTACAGTTACTACCCAAATAATCCCTATTGGCTTATTAACCCACCTATTAAATTATAATGCTCATAATCTAATGATCATTTAAGTGCTCAATATTCTTGTATTATCTCACACATAAGCTTTGGGCTCACCTCATATCTAAACACTAACACTAATAATTTTATTTATGGAGCATTTACATTTTTGAGATCATACTAAAATTATTTTTACTAATTACATTTTTATTTCATTAAAATGATTTTGATTTCTATTCCTTCAGAGTTACATTCAGTTCTGAAAATCTGAATACCTTCCAGTTAGGAGTGGAAGTCTGTATAAGCATCTTGCAGTTGTAGTTCGGCCACAATACATAGTTAAAATTATCAGTTAAGAAAATGCAACAATAAAGCATGTAGCAGAATAAGTACACCCATGGATTTACCTTTGTGGATTTTGAAATATTCATAGCTACTTATTACACCATAATGTAAAAAAATGAGATGAGATTATTTTTAAAGAATTTCTTCAAGTGTTTCTGAAAAACTCAAAATCAGCCCAGGCTGAGTTTTTCAATTCAAGTGTTTCCATTTCATCTTTATTTTGTTTTTCTTTTTTAGTTCTTTTATTCTCATCTTTCAATTAAATCTTTTCTATTTAATCATGAGGAATACTGAATATTCTACATTTTATTCAAAACTTAAAATGATTTTTTCATCATTTTGAGGACAGATTGTAAAATTTGTTTTGAAATAAAGTTTAATGATTTTTACACATTGCATTCTGTTTGAGGATTCAGCAGAAGACATTTTTTTAAACAGAATATTTTTAATTTTTGATTTATAGTATTTGAGAGCCCTTAATTTTATAGATATTCACTTCATATTATAGAAAGTGATAATTTTTTTGTGTTGAAAAATATATTCTAGTGAAAATTGAAAAGCTAGTTTTTATATTGTCAAACACTTGATACATATTATTTCTCTTGTCTAACTACACATACCAAAGAAAATCAAGTATGCATAGATTTTTGCTTTCGAAGATTAATGTACAAAGTTTTTCTATATATTTAACTAGAGATATTTTATGATAAAGAGATTCACTTTTTTCCAATTTGTTTTCATAAGACTAATTGAAAAATAATTTTAATTTTTATTGACATATTATTATTATTGTACATACTTATAGAGCCCAATATGTATGTGTGTGTATATGTATATATAAAAGAGAGAGAGAGATTGAGAGAGAGCACATAGTGTTCAAATTAGGGTAATTAGCATATCTATAATCTCAAATATTAATCACAATTTGATGAGAACATTAAAATTTCCCTTTCTAACTATTTAAAAATATGCATTACATTTTTACAGCTTTAGTGATTCTACTATGTATCAAAGCACCAAATGTTATTTATCCTATTTATTTATTTAAAGAGAGAGAGAGATAAATTTTTTAATATTTATTTTTTTCAGCGGACACAACAAGCCCTATTTATCCTATTTAATTAGAACTTTGTACCTGTTGCTAAACCTTTCCTCAATCATCCTTTCCTTTTCCCCTCCCCAGTCTATTAACTACTCTCCTACACCCTACTTCTATGAAATAAACTTTTTTAAAAATTCCACTTATTAATGTGATCGTGAAGTACTTGCTTTTCTGTGCCTGGCTTATTTCACACAGCATGATGATCTCCATTTCCATCCATACCCACAAATGACAGGATTGCGCGGTTTTTTATTGTGGAATAGGATTACAGTGTGTAAATGTGCCTCTGTTTCTTTATCCATGCATTGATTGATGAACACTCAGATTGTTTCCCTTTCTTGGCTATTGTGAATAGTGCTGCATAAACATTGGCGTGCAGGTGTCTCTTTGAAATGCTGATTTCATTTACTTTGGATATATACCCAGTAGAGGGATTGACAGATCTTATGGTAGCTCTGTTTTTAATTATTGAGGAACCTCCATACTGTATTCCATATACCTTTACAAGTTCTCACTCCCACCAATAATGTATATGGGATATGTTTTCAGCACATCCTTGCTAGCACTTATAATTGGAATGAAGTGATAGCTCATCATAATTTTGATTTTCTTTCTTTCATGATTAATGATGTTGAGAATTTTTTCAGATATCTCTTGGTCATTTGTATATTTTTTAAAAATTTGTCTATTCCAATATCTTGCTCACTTTAAAGTAAAGTTATTAGTGGGATTTTTGGTTTGTAATGCTATTAATTACTTCCTTATATGTTTTTGATATTAATACCTTGTCAGATATACAGTTTATAAAAATTCCCTTCATTCTGTAGGTTGTCTCTTTACTCTGTTGATAGTTTGTTTTGCTGTGCATTTTTTTTAACTGTAACGTTATTTTATTCCTCTGTGTTTGCTCTTGTTGACTCCTTTATTGAGACATAATCTAAAAATGTCATGAATCATTTTTCCTATGGTTTCTTCTAGTAATTTCATAATTTTGAATGATACATTGAGGCCTTTACTCCATTTTTGGATGATGTCTGTATATAGTAAAAGAGAGGGGTCTTTTTTTTTTCTTCTGCAGGTGGATATCCACTTTCTAATTTAAATACCAATATTTTTAAATACCAATTTAATTACCAATATTAAATAAATAATAAATATCCACAACTCTGTTTATTAAAAAATACTTCCAATTTTTTGCTCCATGAAAATTAGTGGACTTTAGATGCGTGGGTTTATTTCTGGGGTCTCTGCTGTTCCATTCTATTGTTCTGTAGGTCTGATTTATTACAGTACCATGCTGCTTTGGTTACCATAACTTCATTATATACTTTGAAGTCTGGTAATGTGATGCCTTCAGCTTTGTTCTTACTTCTTAAGATGGCTTTGGCTATTTGGGACCTTTATTGATCCCATATATATTTCAAGATAATTGTTCTTTTTTTTCTGTAAAGAGTGGCGTTGTTATTTTGATAGAGATTGTGCTGAATCTGAGATTGATTAAAGTCTAAAAAATGTAATGCCATTTCCACATTGTTTTAGAGCTAACATATTTTGCTTTTACCTTTAAAAAAGAAGTTTGTATGATATTATATTATACAAAGATACTGAAGAAAAACAGAAAAATAATTATATACCTAGCATAATTATTTACAAAGAATACTATTAAGCATTTATTTCATGGAATTATATATATATATATATATATATATATATATAATGTTCACTTGCATTGTTAGATAAATGGATAATTAAAGCCTCAGAAAATAATCTGTTTTTATAGCCCTGTATTAGTTGAGCAAATTATTAAGAATATAATGAATTTATATACAGGGATAAATATTACAACTTACTTTATCATTATCTAAATGCACAATGATGATATTTGATTTACATGGTTTTAAGATTTATAAAATGACATAATTTAAGATTACTGTACAATAATAAGTGTAATATACTAATGGGTCATAAGTCTTTTTTATTCTTATGCTCATCATTTTTAAATTTTGCTTCTGTCCTTAACATAGCATAATAATTGGATTCACATATAAGAGTGAACAAAGATCTTTAATGCACCAAAAAATATAGAAAGTAAATACTCTCAGATGTATTTTTATGTCATTCATAAACTTGAATTCTGCCCCTATTTGCTTTTTGCCCTCTTTATAAACAAAATAATTATCCATCCTTTGGAAGAAGCTCCTAAAATCTGACAACAGAAAACATAAATAAAATAGGATCCTGTTAATAACTAAAAGGTAGGACAGACACAAAATAAGTATTAGCAATATCTGTAATATATACAATGAACTCTTTATTGTAGCTTTTTTGACAGTTCCTTGAAAATTTGTTTGAGATTCTTTACTTAATACTTAATTACAAAGTGTAAAATAGCTCATACTCTTTGAGGTATTGGACCTTGGCATATATAATGAAATAGGACACATGTAGAATTAGCATATCACTGGTAAGCAATAGTTAATTAATGAAAATTTCAGACATTTCCATTTTTTTATGGTTGCTTAAATACAGTTAGCTTCCTCAGTCTTGGTCTTTATACCACTATGTTTTCCAAATTTGCACTACTGCTCTTATCCTCCAAATAACTTTTCTTGATTATGATTAGTGCTATAGTTGGCCAGAAGATGCTGGGAATTAACTTTTTTGAATTTGTCACTAATGCAATTTAAGAGTTGAGTTGCATAGTAGATCATTTAATATACTCATTACTTTTCTTGTTCTAGAAAACCTTCCTGAAAGACCACTTTATTCACTATTTCTAAAGTTGATAAGGATAAATTTGGTAAATTCAAATTACAATTTCAATAGCACTACATTAATAACACTATTTCTGGATCCACATTTGCATGAAGTATTTTTTGCCAAGGAAAATCAGAGCAGAGAAAGGATCCATTCCTCCAGTACTTAGATAAGGAAAATTAAGTATGATATTGTACACAGACTTGGATGGAAAATTACATATAATATCTGTGGTTTAATGAAGTTATTAAGGAAGGGGAAATTCTATTCAATCTACTATCTATATTTTTAGCCATTTAGTAAAGCAGGTAAACTATGAGGATACTTTCATTTCCACCACTCCATGCTTTCTCTTGTTTATTTAGCTTAAGACCTCATTAAAGAAAATAGTTTTTTATAAAATCCTTTAAGGTCTTCATGTATATAATGCATATATAATGAAGAATGATTATTTGTAATTATGTTTCTGTGAAAGGTTTTAAAAGAAGGCTGTACAAATTGAATACTAAAATACCTATGCTAGCTATTTATAAAAACTATTAACTGATATTGTATGAATACTCATATATAGGTGCCTAAATTATCATAATTCATTCATATACTTATTCAGTGTATAAAAAAGTTTTCTATTTTTCTGCTATTTTATTCTCATATTTTGCTATTATTTATTTGTTTCATTAAATTTTATTATTTTGGGTTATTAATATATACCATTACATTTACTGTAAAACTTCATTAATTCTGTCTGTGTGAAAACAAAGTTAATACCTAGTAAAGATTATGATTATCTTAAAACTCTATTTCTTTTACTTAAAATATAAGCCTGCACTGCACAAAGGTTGAGCTGTGGAAAGTTTTCAAAAGTATCTCTAATATCCACTCATCTTGCATTCTTTCCAACAGAAACCCAAACATCCTATCTTTTATAAAATTCTGATTGAAGTCATATCTATCTTAGAAGGTTTAACATCTTAAAATATGCTAAGAGGTTAGAAACTTCTGATCAAAGTAGCTATCACAATGCAAAATATTACTGTCATTGTTCTCAGAAGGTAAATGGCAATCATTCATGGGCTCTGTACATTTCCCTCCAGTCACTGTGATCTTATCTGCTGTGTGAAGCTAGTTTGCCATTGATTAAATGCTCTTATCTCTATTGCCAAGTTAATCTTGTGTGGCATCCAAGCTTTTATTTTATCTTCTTTACACAGTTTCCTCCAGGCTCTACAAATGTAAGTAAACTTTAAAGGAAGCACAAAAGAGCAGTCATTTTTTTTCCTTCTCAACAAGTTGTTTTTCATCAATTACTCTGTAAGTCACCAAGTTCTCTTTAGATATACACTTCCTTTTCTTCAAACCTGAAAATAACTTTAAGGTATTAGAAGATTTTGCTCTCCCCGTATAAATGTTATAAATAGACACTTAGCCAAGACATTAAATGATGGGCTCATCTCCTCACAGATAAGAAAAGAGTGGTGAGCGGAGAAAAGTACAGACGTGCAGGTGCTGGTCATGGATTTTGATAGTCTGTATGTATAATAATGAATTTGATGAAGAGGGCTGTTTTCAGTGTGATGTTAGATGTTATCAATACAAATATTTAATTATTTAGCTAATGCTCATTTATTTGTAGAACAAATTAAAAGAGTCCTTCACAGGATGGCCTTTTACTTTGGCAAAATCGAGTATTTGCCAAAAACCAGTATTGGGTTTGAAGTGCAATGAGATTGACCTCTATAGAGCCTATCACATTGTTAGGTGTAGGGGATTTATTTGAGGGTGAGTTAACAGGACACTCTCTACTCCCTCTGAGGTCCTTTCAGCTTGTGGTAGACCCCACACTGATGTTACTTAATGTCTCACATCCAGCATAACATTCAAATAATATTTAGAACAATATTAATTAAGATGCATTACCTGATCTAGTTTCAGGACTGGGCATGAATCTACATTTGCATTTTAACTATGCAGTCATAATGTGGATAAAAATTATTTTCTGCATTAAAAAGGAAGGCACCAAGAAATATAAGCTTGACCAGTTTTTATATTAAAAGGAATTTTTAGATAAAGTCTAGCTAGAAAATTAATACATATTAGAGAATATGCATCACAAACACATAGATACTATATTCACAAATAAAACAAGCAGAAAATTATTATTTAAAATCTGGCTATTTCAGATATCATATTTCTCTAAGTTATTAGATAAATTAATTCCAATGAATGCTCAGATACAGAAATGAGGTTGGCCCCATTCTCTGACTGGACTGCAATAAGACAAATAGATAATATAGCATAAAAATTAGCTAACTGAAAATTAAAATATAGGAACACTTATTTAATTACCTAATGAATTAAAACTAATTAAAATTATAAAGTTGAAATACATACAACATTTTGTTAATGTCATTATTTCATATAAAATATGAAAGGTAGGCTCAGCTTTCAAAAAAGATACATTCCATGCATGCTATTATCATATGCACTAGGTCACAGAAAAGAATGGGGTTCACTCTAGTTCTACAAATAAGAAGATAGACATGTATAAAAAAATACAAATCCCTTTCATTTTTCTCTCATTCTCTATAGCCTTGCTTTGACATAAAAGTCCAGTTAAAAGTTACCAGAAAGTACTTTTCTATTAAAATTGAAATGATTTATCTTTGAAATGGACAATACATTTTAACTTTGTCACAGAAAAACAATACAATAACTTCTGTAAGGGCTTCTGCATATTGAACATGGGCTATTAAAGTGTCTGCATTTCCCATTCAAATTACACTGTATGACAATCAGATATTCTGGAATAGGAATCATTGCAGAGACCATACAGTGTACTGATAAATTAAAAACATTGTATATCAATAAGAACTTGTCTTGAGGAAAAAATATCGTGATCAGGATATAGATGTATACATATCAGAAAGGAAAAGTTAAACAGAATTTTTCTCAATTACAGTCATATACCAAACTATAAATCAAGGCAGCTTAGAAAACACTAGGCAAAATAAGTACCCAAAATACTACATTTGGGTATCTCAATTTCAAACCACAGAAAATCAAATATAAATAAAAATTTTAAAAGTCTATAGCGGAAACAAAAACTCCTGCCTATTAGAGAAATAATTGTAAGAACTACATCTGATTTTTTTCTTAGATGCAATATCACTATGGTATTCTGATTTTAATTTTTTCCAATAAATACCAAGTGGAATAGTTGAGTCATATGGTAGTTCCAGGCCTAATCTTTTGAAGAATCTCCACAGTGCTTTTCAAAGTGGTTCTACAAATTTGCAGTCTCAACAGCAATTATAGGTGGACCTTTCTCACTACTTCCTTGTCAGCATTTATTATTATTTGTATTTTTGATAATTGGCATACTAACCAGGGTGAGATGAAATCTCAATTTAGTTTTTATTTGCATTTCCCAGATTATATAGGGATGTTTAAAGTTGATTTATATTTCTTGATCATATATACTTCTTCTTTAAAAAATGTCTGTTATCATTATTTTGTATGTAGTTTTGTAGTTTGTATTTAATTTGTTGTTCTGGAGGAGTAGATGTCAAAGATTTTCTCCCATTGTGTAGACTCCCCCCAACCTTCTGGCTTTAATTTCTTCCTTAGCTATGCAGAAGCATTTTAATTTGATGTTGACTAATCTATTGATTCTTGGTTTTATTCCTGGAGCTTTAGGATCTTGTTATGGAAGTTGGTGCCTGTGCTGACGTATTGTAGTTTTGACCCTGTGTTTTCTCCTAGCTGTTACAAAGTTACTGGTCTAATTTCCAGCTCTTTTATGCACTTCAAGTAAACATTTTTAGCAAGATTAGAAGCAGTAGTCTAGTTTTATTCAACTACATATGGATAGCCAATCTTCCCAGTGTCATTGATTAATAAAGCTATCTTTTCCCCAGTATATGCTTTCAGCACCTTTGTCAAGTATCATATGGACTGTATCTATGTTTTGTCTCTGTCTAGTAGCACAACTCACAATAGCCAAGATATAGAACTAGACCAGGTGTTCATCACCAGATGAATGAATAAAGAAAATATGGTGTGTGTGTGTGTGTGTGTGTGTGTGTGCGCACGCGTGCGCGCTCATTCACACACGCACATATGCAAAATGTAGTTTTATTTAGACACAAAGAGTAGTGAAATTAAGGCATTTGCTAATTAATGGAAGGAACTCAAGTAAAGTGAAAAAAGGTGAAATAAACAAGATTCAGAAAGTCAAGGATTTAATATTTTCTCTCATATATGAAAACAAGAGCAAAGTAAGGGAGGAAAGATGGAAGAAACCCATGCAAAAAGAAAGGATATCAATGAAGTACAAGAAGGAAATTGAGAGACATGAGGGTGGGTCAGGAAAAGCTAGAAATTGTGGAATGGAATTGAGCAAATTTTGCTATGTAAATATATTAATATTCCACAGTAAATTTGACTTTTATGTATATTATAATTGACAAATAAAAAACAATAAATATATTGAAGGAAGCTTGGTAAAGAAGAGGAAGTAAAACAGGGGGAGGAAGAAAAATAGGAAAAAAGGGAATTACTAGGGATTATATGGAACAAATTATATTCCATGTATATATAAATATGTCATAATGAATCCCACTGTTATTTAATTCTATAATTTACACTATAAAAGAAAAAGGCACCAATAAAAATGTATAAAAACTATTCTTCCCCCAAAGAATGAAGAAGAAATATAGACATTCAGAATTTTCTCAGAGAAAAATGGTTCATTATGAAAGGAAGATCACTACAAAACAAATAAAGTAAAATAAAATTTTCATTTTCATTCTCAATTGATCTAGAAGATAGAAGCTTGTTCAAATGATACCTGCAACAAAGTATTTGATTATATACATATATACACATAGGCATAGTTTATATATTCTTATCTGTAAATGTATTTAATAAGAGCAATGATAAAAAGGAAAGTTAGGACAGAATTAGAGATTTTTTACAAAAATTATGAAATAACTGAACTATCAATAAAATAGTATAATGTTTTAAAATGTACTGAGGTCAACAAAAGTATTCTGTAAACACTATGCAACTCTTAAAAACAATTTTCAAAAAGTATAATTGCTATCCTAAGAAAAGAGAGAGAATAGAAATATTGAAAGGTTTTATTAAACCACAAATAGGAGAAAAAAGCAAAGGACAAAAATAGCAAGAGAAAACAAGGGAAATTAATAGAAAATATTAATAAATGTAATAGCAATCAAGCCAATTGTATAGTTGATCACTTTGATAACCAATTATATAAATGTATCAATTGAAATATGAAATTACCAGAATGTATAAAGTAAACAAATTCCAGCTATATATTGTCTCCAGGAAGCTCATTTTAAATATAAAGATGCCTATAGTTTAACAATAATAGGACCTAAAAATATGTATCATGCTAACACTAATCAACAGAAAGCTGCATGCACTGTGTTAATTTCAGACAAAGAAGACATAAGAAGTAAAGTTATTATGGATAAAGAAGCCTATTATATATAAAAACATTTCATACTCTTCAAGAAAATGTACCATTTCTTCTTATGTCTGTGCCAATAACAATGTATCAAATATGAAGGCAGAGAGAGCACTAATCTTCTGGATATATAAAAAGCTCAAAAAACTCGACATCAAACTACCCAATCAATAAATGGGGTAAGAACCTAATCAGACACTACTCAGAAGATATAAATTTATCAACAAATATATGAAAAAAAAATGTTCAACATCTTTAGTAGTTAGAGAAATGCAAATCAAAAGTACTCTAAGATTTCATCTCATGCCAGTCAGAATGGCAGTTATCAAGAATACAACCAACAATATGTGTTGGTGAGGATGTTGGGGAAAAGTCACACTCATATATTGCTGGTAAGATTCCTTAGAAAACTTGGAATGGAACCACCATTTGACCCAGCTATCCCAGTCCTCCAATTACACACAAGGGCTTAATTTCAGCATACTATAATAAATCAGCCACGTCAGTGTTCATAGCAGCTCAATTCAAAATACCAAAATAGCTAAAGTACGAAATCAAACTAGATGCCATTCAATAGATGAATGGATAAAGAGACTGTGATTTATATATATATATATATATATATATATATATATATATATATATATATATATATATATATATAACACAGCATTAAAAGAAAATAAAATTATGGAATTTGCTGGTAAATGGGTGGAATTGGAGATTATCATGCTATGTGAAGTAAGCCAATCCCCCAAAACTAAATGTTCTCTCTGATAAGTGGATGGTGATCCATAAAGCGGGAAGGCATGGGAAAAATGGAGAGACATTGATTGGGCAAAGGGGAGGGAGGGAAAAGGAAGGAAGTGGGTGGGGGTAGGAAATATGGGGGAATGAGATAGACATCATTACCCTAGGTACGTGTATGACTGCACATATTGTACAATGCTACATCATGTAGAACCAGAGGAATGAAATTTGTGACTGCAGTTGTGTGCAATGAATCAAAATGCATTCTGCTGTCATCATATCTAATTACAATACATAAATATTTTTTAATGGAAGCAAAACGTGATAGAATGGCACAGGAAACAGGAATTTGCTCTAATAGCTGAAAGTTTCATTTCTTGCAGAAATGAGCAATCTAACTGACAGGTCACAAGTTAGTAAGGACAGAGATGAATCCACCATTAAAATCTCTCAAGATGATATAATCGACATCTATAGAATAGTTCATCCAACAGTGGTATAAAGCAAATAGATTCTTCTCAAACCTACGTGTAACATAAAATATTAATCATACCCTGGGCAAGGGAGGATCACTTAACAAACAGAAATATCCTATAAATTTGATAGCATAGATGAAATGAACCAATTACTTGAAAGACAAATTCTGCCAAAATGCACATGAGAAAATAGACAATCAGAATAGGTTTATGTCTGTTAAGGATATTGAATCAAAAGTTTAAGAACTGTCTGGTGGGTTCAATTTTGAGTTTTACCAAAAATTTAAGGAAGAAATTCTATACTAATTTGGAACACTTTAGAAAATTGAAGCAGAAGTAGTACTTTATATTTTATTCTACAAATTCAACCTTATCCTAGTCATAAAAATAAAAACAAAGACTTTATAAGAAATTCACATATATTAGTTTTTTTTAAAAAAAACTTATAATTTAACTAATGATGTTTAATCATCAAAATGTACTAAGCATATTATTTTCATTTATCATTCATCTATTTACTCATCTAACTAGAAACATTATATAATCATAAAAATTCTATCTACCTATCTATCTACCTATCTATCTATCTATCTATCTATCTATCATCTACAATCTGCCTGCCTTTGTACTTGTCTATATACTATTTACACATTATTCTATTATTTATCATAGTCATGGATATCTTGTTTTGTCTAATAATATAAGAAAACTTTGGCAAGATTCACAGTATATCTTTAGGATAATATTGGATTCTTTTAATGTTTTGGTGGTAGAATAAAAAAATTTTTGATGTTTTTTTTCATACATCCTGACTTTGGATTCTATTTTATGTTCTTAAAAAATACTAGAACTTAAAATGACTTTGCATTTATGTAATTTATATTTCCCTTTTTTCTATATTTCATTGTGAATAGACAAGTAAGTACACAGAAAGTTTCTATCAATTCTTGAATGCAACAGTAAGAGCATCCATGTTCAATAATACTGGACCATCAGGATGAAGCAGAAATTACTCACTCTTGGTTTCCACTTTTGTGATTCAATCTGCAAAGTTGGTTCTGAAAACTCTATTTTATAGTTACTAGCCCATTTTTCCCAAGTTCAGGAAAACTTGTGATCCATATGACTGTATTTAGGAATATTATCTAATATCATATAGAATAAGGCATTATGCCTATGTGTCTTTTTATAACATACTAACACATACACACACACACACACACACACACAAAACACACACACATACACACACAAACACATGGAAATCACCCAAAAAGACAAGCATAATTGCTTTTCCTTGAGAAATGGGAAATGAGAGCATTTGGTAAAGTTGTAGGGTGATGCATTGACTGTTTGTTGCTCTTGTTATATTTTATTTTTTGTTTATTTTGAATAAAATATTTCCTAGCAATTTCTAACCAAAAACATGCTGGATTTTGAATAGCTCTTTCAATAATAAGGTGACTCAAAATAAGTCTCTGCTTCTGGTGACTAAAGATAGAAACATACATTACAGATGAAATTATGTCCCCTTAAATTCATGTTGAAGCCCCAATACCCAAATAAAACTGTATTTGGAACTAGAGCTGTTGAAGAGGTTATTTATATTAAATATGGTATAAGAGTGAGACTCTATTTGGATATGACTACTGTGTTTATAAGAAGAGGATGAGACACCAAGGATGCATGTGCACAAAGAAAAGGCCATGTGAGGACACAGCAGGAAAACAGCTTTAGCAAACCAACAAATGAAGCTTCAGGAGAAAACAAAGTTGATGCAGTCATGATCCTGCATTTCCAGCTTGCAGCCTTTCCCGCATTTCCCGTGAGAATATAAAAAAACCTATGCACAGTCTAATATATATATCCCCACACACATATGCACATCCATGTCATAGATTTTATGTGGAATAAATAGAGTTAAGTAGCAATCTTTGATGTGTGTGTGTGTGTGTGTGTGTGTGTGTGTGAGAGAGAGAGAGAGAGAGAGAGAGAGAGAGAGAGAGAGAGAGAGAGAGAGAGAAAGAGAATCAGACCCTGGACCCTGGAAAGTCTGGGTTCCTAGTATAGTTGTGTCTGGCCACCAGAACATGGATCCCCCAAATTCATCAAAGATTGCTACTTCACTCCATGTATGCCACTTAAAATCTGTGACAACCATCCTATCCAGTACCACTGACCTGATAGCATAAATAAAAATATTGAGCTATCCAATTTATGTGCTTCTTGATTGTGTACAATAAACAGGCAGTGGAGCAAAAGTAAAGATGGAATTGAAGATCTAGAACTTCTCTGAGAGTTTGTGTGTGAACACAGTCCACTCTGATGTCATGAAGTCCCTACAGCAGAAGCAGGATAGTGTCTGTCAGGTGTCACAGGAGGATGGTGGACTTTGAGCTGAGTAAGAGCAAAGGCCATAGGAGTTTGCGAGTTTCACAGCATAACTTCATTAATCCATCATTCTGCAAAGACTAGGAAATGATTTGAATTTGGTCAAAAAATACTGGTGGTTTTCTTCTATGGTTTATCTGATGTTTCTGGAATGATCCTGAGCTTCTCAGAGTCAAAAACTATTTTATATTCTCTTAGTAAAAACTGAACTTAGAGGCAACAATAGTCATTGTTTCTAATACTCAAAACTTGTTTCAATCACTTTAGGAATTACTAGAAATTTGCAACAGAGATATATTTAACTTGTAGATTTTCTTGTCACACCTTAAAAGTTTGCCCTCAGATATGATTTTAATTTACAAAAATTAAGTTGCCCAAATAGGCTGAATTATATTTAGTTTTCAAAAATTAAGGCATGAATTTAAAAAGTAGTATTTTGAAAATGTTAAAAAGCATATCTTAAGATCCTCCCTTGAAAGATAAAAAAACCATCAAGTAAATAGTTCAATAATATTTATATTATTTGACATGTTCGGTAAATATTATAATTGAAATATTTGTGGATAGTAATGCTGAATAAAGGCCTTATTTCCATATCATATAATAAATATACCTATATGCATAGTATTTTCTGATCTACATTTTGAAATAAAATTACTTTTTAAAAGTAAGATATAGGGTATATGTGTTCATTCTGTAATTAGACTGATTTATCATTACAGACAAATGTAAGCAAAGTGATCATTGACATTAATACTTTTCATATATTTTATTGCCTTTGGAAATACCAACATTTTCATGATACAAACTTAATTAGACACTTATTGAAGTCAGAATAATTATAGCATTCTTAATGCTGATAAGACACAAAATGAAACTTCAGATGTTAGGGTTGCTATTTTCCTGATTTCATCTAAATATATACATGTTAAAGACCAGAGAATAAGCAATTTTGCTTCATTGCTTTCTGTCTAGGTGAAATGTAGTTATTTGAAGTAAATATTAGCCACTGGAAATTCAAGTATGTTTGCATTTGTCACTTTTGTACTCTATCTCAGAAATCAAAATTACTTTTAATTTTTTTAAAAGAGATTAATTTTCTTATATATCCTTATAATACCAAAGTATTAATTCCAGAGAAAATTGGGATTCTCTAATTGAAGACCCCAGGACATACTGACCTAATAGTATTGATATTATTTCTATCTGAAGCCAATTTCATATCATCCCTCAGTATCTGAAGTCTTGCCTTTACAGAAGTCAGTCCAACCACTGTGTTTCATCTCTTCTCTCCAAACTCTTTTTTCTATAGTTTTAATTTTCCCTTTGTTTTCAAACTCCTTAAATGTTATTCTTTATTTACTGAGTTGAGTTCTTTACTGTAAAATTCCCTTTCAATCAGTTGCTTTTAAATATATCCATACTATCTATTCCAATTTACGTGTGTATGCAGTAGTACCTGTTTTGTACTATTGTCTATACCCTTGCATAAAAAACAAAATGCAAATTACATTAGTTTCCTTTTTTCCTGAAGATGTATTTCCAATTATTTACTTACCATGATCTTTTGGTCATATCTTTGCTATTTGTCTTGGTCTGTTTGACCTACTATCACAAAAATCCCACAACTGGTTAGTATATAAACCTCAAAAACTTATTTCTCACAGTTCTGGAAATGGAGTATTACCATAGGTAGATCGGGGATAAAACACCAAAGGTAGTGTTACTTGCTTAGAATAATAGCCATCCTTTGTGCCAGCAAGAGTTTGGAAGAACATGTTATTGATTTCTACAACATCCCCAATTAATTACCCTCCTTTGACATGTATAAATTTATTGGGGATATGGCTTTAAAACCTTACAAAATCAACCGGGTAATTTTGGTAATTGCTGGTATTCCTTCATATTACATCTTTACTGAAACAGTTGAACTCAGTTGTGAGTATCATGTAGGACATCTATTAACCTGGCATGTTTTCCAATGTGATTTGAATTGCTGTGGTAAAATATCACACACCTTGCTATCTTGATCTGCGGTCATGTTGACTGATTTAGTATGCTCTCAGTAATAAAATACTCCCCAAAATACTGAATGATCTTAACAGTCCAAATAATGTCTTTTTGGTATATTATGTTGAATAATAGAAATAATAATCGCTGGGAAGCCTGGAGTAGTTGCATTCTGGATGACTAAATGTTTTACATACATGCCAAAGTTCAGTAAGCAAGTCTTTTGACAACAGATCTGCCTGGAAATTTGGTAAGGATTCTTAGAATCCAGTAATCTGGGTATAAGGAAATACCTTTTTTAAAGAAAGATACAAATTGTATCACTTTAAAACACTAACAGTGGAGGGGGGAAAAATTGGTAGGCCCTTCTGAATGTTGGGAGCAACCAATACATAACCAAAGCAGTCATGTTCTAGGTTTTATAGGGCCAAAAATTAATAAAATTTCACACTACATTTTAAATAAAGTAACTACAAGTTTATAAGAACTAAATTAAACACACATGTCAATGTCCATTTAAATACTGGATACATAATTATAGATTTTCTTTTCTGTTTTGGCTTTATAATTGATCTATAAATATAACTGGATAAATTTTTATGTAACATTTTATATTGAAAATATTTGAAAATATTTCATTATATATTTTATACATTTGCTGATCAGAAAAAAATATTTTCAAAAACCAGTTTTGAGCATTGAATATTTCAAACAATTTTATGTCATTTATAAAAAAATGAGTTTAAGTGAGATATAGCTAGATAAAAGAGTAGAGATTTAGGAAGGCATTTGTGAAGTGATCATGTATAGAATACACATGGTGAAATAAGAAAAACTGACTAGGGTATCTTTCACAAAATCCATTGCTATAGATTGGGGCTAAATGGGATGTGATGAGCACTCCACTCACATATATTATGTGGTACTATAATTTTAAATAGTTGATTTAATTTATATTTAATTTTACAGCTTCACATTTAATAGTCAATATATCAAAGTCTAGGACTTCCATCAAGGTATGTGATTTCCCAGGAAATTATTTTTCATATTAACCTTTCTTCTATAAACTATTTGATTTAAAAAAAAGTTAAAAAAATGTTAGCAAAATATCTGAGTCAATATGACCTATAGTAAATTATCAATGAAGATTTACAAAAATGTGCACAGAACTATTATGTATTTAGATGATTCCTGGTAGTCTCCAGCCACAGTTTTCCCATTCACATCCAGGAATCAAGCTCTTCAATCATTAAGCTTTTCACTGTTAAAAGCACAGTTACTGGAAAAAATTTGTTCCATTCCAGTATAGTATTTAGTAATTTTGTTACTATTCATAACTCTATGGATCTAATGACAGGTTTATATGAAAAAATATATAGAACATTTTTTTCTCTGAAGTTACTTAATGCAATTTTTTTTATGTTGGTCACATCATTGTTTATAACTCCACATTATCTTCCATTCTTATCTAATTATTGACATCCAATTACTTACTCAAAGGTAGTTAATGTACATAGTTAATAATGACCTCAGATGTTAGTCTTACCCTGAGTATAAAAATAAATCGATCATTTGAACCATATTTGTTTTCTGGTTATATTTCTTTCTCTTTTAAAATATTTATCTTTTAGTTTTAGGTGGATATAATATCTCTATCTCTATTTTGTTTTTATGTGGTGCTGAGCATTGAACCCTGTTCCTATGCTTGCTGGGTGAGCATCCTACCACTAAGCCACAACTTCAGCCTTATATTTCTTGTTTGAAATTTTATGACACAAATATAGAACATGTTTTTCAAGTATATCTTCTCTTGAATTCAGTCACATCTCTGCATTATTAGAATGTAATCTCCTTTTATGTGAACAGAGCATTGTCTTCCACATGTCACTGTCTGTCTATTGGCTATACCAGAGGTACATAGACTAAATGAGAGCAGTCCAATTTTAACAGAAGTGTTTGATGTCATCCAGCAAAGATTAAGAGATACATAAGGGAGTATGATGCTATTATTTCAAAAACGGCAGAAGGATGGGCTACATCACATGCAGGGACCAGTGAAAAATATATACTAAGGGTCATTATTCAAAATTATGATAAATTTCAGATAACAATGTCACAGAATTACACCGAGAGTGGGGTCCTTCTCAGAGCAGTGCCCTGAGATATTGCTCAAGTTACATATCCATGAAATTGATTCTAATTGAAGAAAGCATATTGATGAAATGGCTCTTTTTGCATTCTATCTATATGGATGAGATTAATGAGGCCACCCCCAGATAATCTCCTGACACTAGAGGCAATTTGGTAATCCTACTAAAGATCAGCAGTGGATAGGAAGTGAGCATAGCATAAGAGATATATCTTCCCATTACTGTCACATTCAGGAGTGACACACCACAGGTAGCACCCCTCAAAAAAAAACAATCTGAAGCATTGAAAGCCAGTGGGGAGGCCCATACATGACTTGAGACCCAGAGATAAAGGTGATTGTCTCTTGTGATTTATTACTGCATCCTGACTTTTAATTTCTTCAGTATTTTTGGGGGCTCATGAGTGAGGTGGTTAACAAAAATGGCTATGATATCATTCACAATAGTGGACAGGCCCACAGACATGACTTGAAACCAGCAGAGGGGCCCACACAAAAATCTGAGACCAAGAGGCAGAGGTAGTCTCTAGGTGGTCTAGAATGCTGACTGCTTTGTGTGTCTGACATTACTGAGAGTTATCCAAAAATATTCATTTCAGCCCTGTTTGTACGGCCAATCACAGTAAGAAATTTTCCACTTGCTGGCAGGTACAAGTAATCCTCTTACCAGCTTCCCTTTTGGAATTTGGCCTGACAAGGGACCCTGACTGAAAAAAACAAAAAAGCACAATTCCTGGACCTTATTGGAATATTTGATTGATTATAGGTAGAGATACAATGTCTCAGAGTATCCCTATATGTAGAAATATGAATTTTGAGTACAGGAGTCTGAGTTTAGGCTGCCCCATCTGGTCATTGCTGCTGGTTTTGACATGTCCCAAACCTTGGAAGGGGACTACCCTATTGTGAGAAAGGTATTTCAAAACCAGTGGCCCATGAGGGGTTGGGTTCATGCTGGTGTTTCTGCTTTCCCAGTCCTAGGAACTTACAAAATATAAAGTTCCCTGTATTACTCTTGAATCCTGATTATATCCATATAGAATTTTTTAAAATAAAATTCCTTATTAAATAAAACCACAAATAATTAGCCATTTAAAATCTCATAACATGAAAGCAATTTCAAATAATTAAATATTATCTTGAAGTTCAACCTGAATATATCTGAATCACAGATATGACAGCTACAATAATATAGTAGTTTATAAGACAAAATTTTTTAATCAAGATATTGAAAAATGTTTTTTCAAAATACCAATTTGAAAGTATTTAATAATCAATCTCCATTATTAAATAGTTATAATATTTATTGTGAATAGTTCAAGTACAATGCTGTTTGTGAGACTACATCTGCAACCCATAAAAAATATTTTAAAGAATTTGAAGATGGAAATATAAATGGCTATAATTTGCATAACCATATAAGTCTTAAAAAAGTATTTTAACTTCATCATATGCTTTCATTCTCTCAGAAATGTTAAGTGGTATAGAAACTTTATAAAGTATATTTAACCATTTCTATGGAAAATAAACTACAGAAATCCCTAAAATCTTCATGTGCCTTGAAAGGAAGAAAATAAACAAAGAAACATGTAGTATACTTACTATCATTTTTTCCACTCTGTCCTTCATTTTCAATACCATATTTTATTCTGTTTGATATATTATATCCCACCAGTAATTGACCAATAATTTTTTTCCTATATATTTCACATATAATTTAGTTCTTAAACTAAAAATTATTAGTCAATTACTGGTGGGATATAGTATATCAAACAGAATAAAATATGCTATTGAAAATGAAAGAGTAGAGAAAATGATAGTAAGTATACTACGTTTCTTTATTTTATTTTCAATTTTCTTTATTTTATATTCAATTCTCTTTATTCCATCTTATTCCTGGCCTGCTCACACCTTTTGGGACAGATTTGCCCCAGTTGTCAAAACACTGCTTCACAAAACACAAATAGATCATGTTATTTCTCAAACTCTTCAATAAATTCTAATGTCCTTCAAATTTAAAGCCATTCATCAAAGGTAAGCCTGGCACACATTAGTGATCTGGCCCATATTGACTTTTCTTGTCTTGTTCAATCACTATATTATTCCTCTGTTTTTTGAGGATTATGGACCACTGCTTTTCTGTCTGGGATAAAGCATTGTCAAATACTATTGTTCTTGTACTCATGTGACTGATCCATGAGGTATTGGAAAAGATAATGGAAATAAAAACAGGAAATATATTCTTAAAAATTGGTTCAAATTTTTAAAAATAATGAAATATGGCATTTGATGGTAATGGAGTTTGGGAAAGAGAGATAGCTTAATAAAGTTTTCTGAAAACAGGATATCTAAGCTTAAACATAAACTGAAATAGTTACAAAACTGATGTAAAGATCTGTTCAGTCAAATAGAAGATGAAGTTAAAAGACCCTAAAGCCAGGGCAAGTTTGGTTTGTTCAACAATCTGGAAAAATAACAGTCAATCAGAAGTATATTTAAGAGGAGCCTGGGAAAAACAGAGGTTGAAATGAAAGTCAGGGACTGGATTATGCAAAGCATACTTGTACTATTACAAAGTAGTTATCCTTTGTATAATTGTGCACATAGGATTCTCCCTTGGAATTATGTTACCACACCAAATCTTTCTCTTTGTTGTGTTAGAAAAATCAACTTGGTGTCATTTATTTTCATAACTAGTAATACTTTTATGACTTGAATATCTTGCTTAGTTTTTTTTTTTTCTGATAGTCATGGTGACAACACTTAATGTGATGCTCCTAAACATGAATTTCCTTGTCTAACTTTGATTGGAATATCCTTAGAATATTGTCTTAAAATAACATGCATTATTTCATTTATGTAGACCATTTTTGATTACTCTGAGGATCATTAATAGTTCTGGAATCAGAAAACCAATTAATTAATATGCAAAACAAAGCAGAAAAAAATAAAAGGTAATGAGAACTTGCCATACAACAACTTTGTTATGACTGCATTGATAAAGCAACTCATTATCTTGATTTTTTAAATTTTATATTTCCTTTTTTGTAATTTGGATGCAAATATAGTTTGTGATACTTTTAAATTTTTTTTTCATTCTTCAGTAGCAACTTTTCAGTGCAAAGCACAATGCTGTTATGTGATTAAAGTCACTCCAAATGTATAATATTACTGATGTTGGAGCACAATGAGGTTTTGAGAAATCAGTACCATACTATATACTCTTTTAAGTCTCCATACTTTAATGCATTTATAATGGATTCACCCAGAGGCTTCTTTTTCTATAAATCCAAGAACATGTGATTAAAATTATTTTTTAAACAAAGATTCCAGAGGTTATGATAAACATTGGTCATATTAATGAGTACTTTTTAGGGATTAATACATTTTGGGTTTAGTTTCCTAAAATAAAATATCAAACTAATCATGAAAGCCATCAGAAGGAAGAAGCTACAAAGTATAATGTCACCTTCTTCTGCATTATATGTGTGTATTATAAATGGCTGCTGATGTCATTGGCCCCTTACCAGGTATTATATATGTTAATCACATAATAAATAGTAGCAGTATAGTAATAACTAATAATAAACAGTAACTAGTTAGTGTTTTGATATAATAATATTTTTCATTCATCAATTAAATTCTTGCTTTAGCAATTATTTATTTTAGAAAACTTGATAAAGAGATGTATAAGAGTTTTGTTGAAAATTGCTAAAGGGAAGAGATGCTTAAAGTAATTCATAACTTTCTATCATGTGCCAAGGTATTTATATATAAAAACAGCATACAATCAAACAACAACTATGAACACTAAAGAAATAGAAGTTTAAAATTTTAAATGTGGTCTATCTTCTGTTTGAGCAATTTAAATTTTCTAAAATAAATCTTAACATCTCTAAAATAAGAAAACTCATTTGTGTATTTTTATATTAATACTAATTATTCTTCAAAGGAATCTATAAATTTATATTGGGAAAAAGTCCCATATATGATTTGGAACAAGAGGTGTTTTTTTTCCCATGCATTCTAGGTTGCATTTAATATGTAAATATATTTTTCAGGTAGGTATCATTTCATATAAATTTTTGATTTATGTCCTATTTCCTACAAATCTATTTGCAAAATCTTCACATTCACAACTGTAACAGATATAAACCATAGGATATTTTAATTCTGAGAGTGCCAGGCAGTCTCTTTGATTCCTGCATTGATGTTTTTTCCTGCCATAGATAATCTACATTTTTGTCTCTCAGCTCTCTTTTGTATCAAGAGATTTATACGCTGACTACCTTATATAAATATTTACAAAGGAAAGAATTATGAGCAGGAAATTTGTGAAGAAATGAACTCAAAGTCTTATACTATTTCAAAAGCCAAACAAATATAGAGCTGCTTGATTCCACAGAGAAAATCTTCATATATTTCTCACTGTTTTGACATAAACAATTTTGAAATCTTGAGAATATCTATGCCTTCCTAAATTGAGTAAGATTAATAGAAAGTACTTATGTATTTTTGAAGTTATATAATACAGAATTCAAGAAGCTTGTGCTTAAGATCTTTTCAGTTGACATTTTTATAACCATTAGTTAAATGTTTTACTTCCTTGAGTATTATAAGAGCCAAATGATATATTAACTAAAATGCACAGAAGTGACTTACGAAAAAAGATCAGTAGGAAAAATACTAAGATTAATACCTGAGATGTTGTTTATCAATGAAAAAACTACTTTTATTTGGAGAGGAAATTTTTTTTCATTTTTCTAGAGATTCCTTTAGTGGCAGATGCATGGTGTTCCTGGTTCTTGGTCACTACATCATAGTATCAATACCCAATCACATGGTTTCTACACTCATGATCACTACATTGCTTGACTTTCGGTATAATCTACTTTGGACCACTTCACAGAGCACAGACTATTATAATATTTCTATTGATGCTACAATGACCTAACCACTCATGGCAGCATTCATCCCAGCATTGCTTTATGATGACTTAGGAAAATTATTATCTACTGGGACTTAAATTTATCACATGGCCACAACATCCTTATTAAACTTTAAACATTATTTTTTTCTTCACAATGCACAATGTACACCACTGTGTATCTTCAGAATGTGACACTTCATTAAATAAATGGCAATGTTTGGCTCAAGAGCGGGAGGCCACTGTGAGAGCCCAAATCCAAACCTGACCAGGAGGCACGGTCTCAAAGGCTCTTGCTCCCTGTGCCCAGAAGCAGTTTGAGTCTGGGACTCACCTCAGGGCCATCTGGGGCTGCCGGGACACTGCAGGCAGAAGATGGCCCATGTCCCTGAAGTTTAATGTTTCCAAGGCCAATAACTATAATGGTTCTCCCACACCTGGAAGCTAATGAGTAATGAGCACCATTAAGGCTTATTTCAAATGTAAAAAAACCTCGATATAATGTACTAAATTGTTCAGAAGGTTGTTTTCTTAGTGGAATGCTACAGGATTTTCTATAGCCATCCGGAGTTCCTGCCTTCATCCCAGTGCTGGTGAAAAAGAAGGTGGAAGAATTTCCAGTGTTGCTAAGAACTAGACGAAACTTTGGCTGAGAAATGGATGAGACTTCGGAACTGTTGCTGTTTCTGCTGCTACAGCTCAAGCCAGTTGCCTGCAGAACTTACCTGGACTGTGATTAAGCTAGCTGCCTGCAGAAAGTTAATCTATTGAGACACTGCTTTACCTGGACTGAGACAACAAACTGTAATCTACAACAAATTGTAACTCGGTATCTTTGCTAACAGTGTCATTGCTGGAATAATTTTTCCAAGGATTTCTTGCATTGAGACATCAAGTGGCTTGGTATTGTGACATTTTGTATCCTCCCCTTCTGCTTGTATCAGATTATTCATGGTGTTTATGTAAAAACCACTTTGGTCCTTATTTAAGTTAAACAAAAGGGGGAATTGTTAGAGTCTGTAAACAAGTCAGGATGGCGCCTGGCATTTTGCCAGAGAAATGTTATGGTCTGTAAACAAGTCAAGATGGTGCCTGGCAAAATGCCAGAGGGAGTGGTTTGTGAAGTAACGCCAGCGAGCCAATAAGTGTGGAGATTCCTTATTGGTTGACTGCTGTATCGAGTTTATGTTAATTAGATAAGCTGTGTGGGATGTAGAAATACCGCTCCTGTCCTACAATAAACAGCTCCTACTCCTGCTGCATCAATCTACACAAGTTGTTCGTCACCTGTCACACACACCCCCCCCCCCCGCCCCGGTTATTTTGCTGCAGCCAGCCAGCCTGCGGCATATCTTCTTCTTCATTTTTTTTTGGTACTGGGAATGAACCCAGGAGCCTTTACAACTGAACTACTACCCAGATCTTATTTATTTATTTATTTAGAGACAGGGTGTCTCTATGTTACTTGGGGTATCACTAAATTCCTGAGACTGACTCTCTATGTACTTGGGGTATCACTAAATTCCTGAGACTGACTTTGAACTTGTGATTCTCCTGCCTTAGTCTCCCAAGTAGTAGGATTATAGGGATGTGCCACCATGTCTGGCCGGGATCATATAATTTTTTACATATTATGGTTGGTCATTACTTTAGAACATTGATAAAAGTGGATTTAATATAGGACATAAGCAGACAAGTGGTAAGTTGAGCACCCAGAAGTCTATGTAGGTGCATGCCCACATTTCCTTGGTCACCTCTGAATCCACTTGACTCTGACAGAATTCCACTAAAACTCCATTGTCAGTCTGTTTGTGATGTGAGGCTTTAAATCTTAGTGGTGACTAGAATTAAAACTTTGGGATAAAAGCACCTGCCAGATGAAGTTGGTGTCTCTGGGGAAGTTCAAGTGACTATTTAGGTGGTGGTATGAGTTCTAAATGTAATCAATGATAAAGATATTGCTACATGCGGCTAATGATCTAGTAGAACATCAAAAAGGAGCAAGGGGTTTATTTCTCCTACCCTAGCATACCAATTTCCCAGTGGGATTTACTACTGGAAAAGCTGAACTGGGAGCCAGCTGGCTAAACAGAAATGTGTTGGCACCATATCTGTACAAGCAATACAGAATGAATAGAGAATGTGATATTTGAGAGGAAATATCTGTAAATTACTATACTATTGGAATGGATTCCCAATTTCTTATGACTCTGCTATCATTTTATCAGAGAAAATTGTCTGTTAACATATGCTAAATTATTAGCTGGTGAGAATGCCTTTGAGAAAAAATTTGTGTCTTTTTTGGGAGAATACCATTAAGCAATTCCAGATAGTTGAACATTGTGGAAAGGGGACATGACAGATCATGCCATGTGGACATATCTACCTTGCTTGAAAATGGACTTTCCTGGTTCTCAATATTAATGTATGTCTGAGCATGACATTGGCACCTAGTAAAAATTCTCATTTCAGATTGATGGACGCTAAGCTATAAGAAAATTGACAGTGTGTTTTGTTTATTTGTTCACATCATGTTATTTTCCAATCATTTCATTTCAGAAGAAGTCGCTCTAGGCTCTGCCTCTAAGTTATAGAGAATGTATCAAAAATGTTATTAAAAATCTGGTGTTCCGATTAAATTACAATTTGCTCAAGTAGATGGTAGCAGGGGACATCTTGTGGTCAAAGCACCAAATGAGTGAATTTGTTTGAATAAAATGAAGAAATCTCAGAAAATAATCATTTTATATATAGAAAAAGTGAAGTAAATCTAAATGTATGAAACAAAGTAAATTAAAAATATAATTGTCAACTATAAGAATCCTTCTCAAAATTTTTGATTTATACAAATTTGTAGTGACAAGAAAAGCAAAATTAGCAAAAAGAGGAAAACAGTCTTTTAATCTATAATATTGCACTTCTAAATGGTTGAGTCATGTATTAAACACAGTATATGTTTATCATACCAATGCTTTACAAACAGGGTCCAACAAAAGGTTGAGACACATTGACAATAGACATAGGGCTAAGAGTCAATTCCCCAAGCCCAGTATCAGTGAGTGTCCATGCTGGATTCAAAACACAAATCTTCACTTAAGATTCAGAGTTAAGTCCAAACCAAGTCACATGACCCCCCCAGCCACTTTAAAGAGGGACTCAAATCCACGCTTGTTTTTCTCAATACTGGTTATAATATAGGTAATTTAAATCCATATGTGAGGCTGGGTGAATCTTAGCAAAAACAGCACAATGTAGCAGAGCTCAAAGTGCAATTTAGAAACCAAGAAGCAGCTCAAAATTCACGCCAAGACACAGGCAAGGAGCCAATCAGCAAGGAGGTGAAGCATCTCTGTTGGATGTCACCACCTAGAAAGCTTTATTGCTATACCCAGTGTTGCAGCCACTCTTTATAGGATAGACCACAATTCAACATTTGGTTTAGATACAGAGTTAGTGCATTCCACACACAAACACACACACCAACCAAGAAGAATATACAAAGGAAGTATTTCTCACAAAATGAAGTTTTCAAGAGAGAATAGGGTGGCTCATAAGCAGGTCCAAACAATGTTTAGGAGAGCAGGGAAGGAACACTGACTTTGGGATCCTGTTGTTGTTAGCAGGTGGGCCCAGCCTGGCGGTTCTCAGGTAGTCATTCCCATGTGCACAGGGCTTTGCGTTGTTTGCTGTTGGCACAAGTGCCAAAAGAGGAGCAACCTACTGTCAGATTTCTTAGATATGGCACAAAGGGAAAAGCACAAGGGTGAAGAACAAACTATGTTAGCAGTCAAAGAAAAATGTTTTCAGACTATCAATGATGACTGAGTCTGGAAAATGGACACTGTTAATTTCTACAAAGTATACATAGCCATTAGTGATTTTAAAATTAGATTTTCAAAAGAAATTTAATTTATTCTAAAGAGAAAGGATACATGAAACTAAATTACTTCATTGTTGTGATATAAGCATGTGTGTGTGTGTGTGTGTATAATATTATCAATTAGCTTCCATATCTCATGTATTTCTGAAAATTAATTGTAACATGTGAGTACATATAAATACAGCATAGGATTATGAATACTAATAATTCAATCTTTAAATCTTTGAATTATTCTATGAAGGTGAATTTATAATCAAATTATTTAGCAATTTTGGAAACATTGTTCAGAAGTGGTTAATTGATTTGTTATCAGGAAGAAATAGAAAGATAAGAGTCTCAGTTTAATGTACTTCTAATACTATTTCTTGGAAAATGAAAATAACTTTACCTCACTAGAACAGTCAATTCCTTAATTCTTGTGATGAATATGAGATGCACCTATGTTATTTCCATATGTAATAGAAAAGTCATCTTGCACTGATACTACATTGAAGAAATTAATTATATAAAAAATATGTGCAAAGATGTTAAACCCAGGCATGATGTAGGGGTAGGGAAAAATTCTAATATAAAAATGTTAAAGAGAATTTATTCAACACATAAGTATAAAATTTGCTATCTCCTTTTAATCAGCAATAGTAATCATCTTACCTTATAATACATGTGATTTTGTTTTAAAGTACTCAATATTAAATTAAATTATTCATTCAGTTACTCTAAGCATACAATGACATACTGCCTAACTTAATATTAGGCTTTTTATTAGTTCAATAAAATAGTTCAATAACATAATGTGTTCAATTAAGAAACAGTTGTATTCATTCACAAAGGTACATTAAGTTTTACTATGAACTCAAGCCCCACTTAAACTTCCAAGCACAATACATAAAAGTAAAATCCACAGACATACAGTCTACATTTCATAGTCATTAAGTAATTCATCAGCATTCAAAACTACTCATGAAATACACTAGTAAAATAAGGAAAATAAAACTGTGGCCAGTTAAATGAACTTCCTATTTTTCTGGGCTCAGAATATTTTCTTATTTAAGAACTGATCAACTTCTACTTTTCTCTTTGTAATTCTCATGTAACTCAAGAGTTATTATTTGCATTTTTGTTGCCCAGTGTGATAGCCACTAATTACATGTGGTAATTAAATTTAAAGTTGCCTATAATTTCAGCAGCTTGGGAGGCTAAGACAGGAGAATCATGAGTTCAAAGCAACCTCAGTAAGTTAGAGAGCCCCAAGCAACTTAGGGAGACCCTGTCTTATAATACAAAATAAAAAGGACTGAGAATGTGGCTCAGTGGTTAAGCACTCTTGAATTAAATTCCTGGTACCAAAAATAAAAATTAAACATTAAAAAAATTAAGTTTAATTTTTTAAAAATTATATATTTATTTATTTATTTTTGTGGCACTAGGATTAAAATCAGGGCCTCACATATACTAAGGCAAATGTTTTACCACTAAGAGATATCCATAGTCATATTCTAAATCATATTTTGTATCAGGTTCTTCTATGTTGCCCATGCTACAATCAAAGTTGTGATTCTTCTACTTGATCCTCCCAAGTAGCTGGGATTATAGGACTGTACGTCAGTGCCCACCGTATTTATTGAAAATATAAGTCAGCTTTTCAATCACACAAGATATATAATATTTTGGATATTTCATTAATTTATATAAATATATTAATTAAATTTAATAAACTACACAAGACAGTAATCTTTAAAATTCCTAGGTACAGAAAGAGTTGACATTAATTTCTTGGAGTATTTTCTTTCAAAATGTTGCTTTTCTTAGATAATTTTTTAAAAAAAAAAAGTTAATTGTTTTTAACTGAACATAAAGTTTCAAACATTTTATTTATACTTAAGTATATATAAACACCAGAGTACTAAAAATATTTTTCTGAAAAAATTTTACTCTTACCTATATCACACAGCTATACCCACATTGTATAAATTAATACAGATTTTTAAATTATAATTCCAACAATAGTGTTTCATCACAGTTAAATTTCAATAAACTCTCAGTTTTTATAATCTTAGACTATAAAATAACAATAGTAGAAAACACTAGCATTTATTTGAGAAACATCATTTATAATCTGATTCTATTTGCATATCTTTGGAAGAATTCTCATTTGAAGCAATGGACTTCTTAAAACTATTCTGCTAATGAGATTAATTCCTTGTCTGAGTATGTGATTTCCTATACTTCTTTAAGAATACATTAAAAGTTATGAGCAGCAATTTTAACATTATATCCCCAAAGTATGAGGGATTACTACACTTATATGAAAGAATGTAATTTATAACTGGGTTATTATATCTGTGAGTAAGAGATAAATTCTGGATGTTGTTGAATGGAACTTTGAACAATATTTTATCTTTAACTAACTACCTTTTCTTTTGTTTCTTTTCTTCTCTATCTCTCTCTTTTTTTTGATAAAGAGTATGAAGTGAGGTATTTGAAATGCATACAAAAAAGCAAAGCCAAATTCTCATTCTGTTGATATGGACATACATATCCTAAACCAATTTTATAATGTATATTTATTGCTATATTGTCTATAATAGTAGAGACATATAAATTTGATTTTCTTCAGAAACAGCTCTGAAACAAAGACTGATACAGGTATATTTTAGCAAATGATCCAGGAAGTATAAGTCAGAGAAGGAAAAATAAATTAACAAGGGAAAGACAGAAACGCCTATAAAGGGAGATTTTATGAGTGATCTGATTTAGATAGGCAACTGAATTTTCAAACTAGAATGCAAGTGAGAATTTCTCTAGAGATAGGGATACTCAGTGTTTGACTTTTGCCCTTTACCAATTGAGTATTGACTCTGGAAACTGTTTTAATCATTCCAGGGTACCCAAATGATGGACTAGCTTCCTCATTTCTGTATGAAGTCCTCAAAGAACCAGAAACAGAGACAAAGGGCTTCTGGCAGAAAGCACTAGAATTCTTGTAAAATGTCTCTTTCAGTTTCAGCTGAAATCAGATATGATTGACAACATGAACAGCAAATCTAGGTTGATTTCCAGTGTCCAGCCATTTCGCCATTCGAGTCTCTTTGTGCCCTACAATGGGTCCTTCTGTTATGGAGGCTTTAAACCAACAGGATCCTGAAAAATTATGAGTCTGGAGACATACCCACAGGCTGCACTCCTCATGAAGTAAGTCCTCCCAAGGCTGTGACTATTATTTATCTCATTTTCAGTCAACCACAGTCCATCTCCCTTGGGTAACACTTTCACTGTTTCACTTGTGTCAGTACTTTTTGAGACACCTCCATGCACTTCAGTGAGTCCTTCTGGCTGTTTAAGACACCACAAGCACTGTAATTACCACAGGACATTTACCAGGATGTTTTGGAGTAAAGTGTAAATAATGAGGCCTTTTATCATAACCTCAAAATTCACACACTTAAGTGAAGATGATTAGCCAAAGATCTATCAGACTGTGTGAGAAAGTGACAACAAATTTCTCTTCTATCAATAAATTTCAGAAAACAATGTTCTCCCTTAAAAAAAAAAAAGAAAAAAGAAAAGAAGAATGCTGGGAGCCATCAGCCAAGTAGGTATGACAAATTCCTTGCCAGCTTACTCCCATGCTGTCTAGTGGAAGGACTTCTGAAAGGTGACCTTGCTCAAGGACCAGGGCAGGATCCGTGTTTAGGGTGTTCCCCCTTTAGAATAGGGCAGTTTAGCATAATAGGAGATTAGGGTGTTTCCCCTTTAGAATAGGGCAGTTTAGCATAATAGGAGAGTAGGGTGTTTCCCCTTTAGAATAGGGCAGTTTAGCATAATAGGAGAGTAGGGTGTTTTCCCTTTAGAATAGGGCAGTTTAGTATAATAGGAGATTAGGGTGTTCCTCTTTTGGAATAGGGCGTATCCTGCTGCTGAGTTCCTCTTGAGTGCTTAGGGTCAAACAGTATATTTTGGGAGACAGAAGCCCATGCGGAGTGGATTGGGAGAGAGTGGATTAGGGCAGAGTGTGGATTTGGAAAGAGAACGTGGATTCCCCCAGAACGTGTTTGTAGACGGCCGGTGTGAGTTCGGGAATAAAGAATTGCTGTTTGAATCTACAAGCTGTGTGGAGACTCGTGATTTGTGCCCAGACAGAGACTGTGGCAGAAGAAAAAGAAAAAAAAGTGCTATTTTGTTGCAGAGTAAGCAATTGGTAAAATATCCTTTACAGCATAACATTTGCTAATTGATATAAAATGTCTCTGTTGTACTTTGATGGTCATTTGAATTGCTTTTGTTTTTGTTTATTTATCAATAGGGCTGATACAAAAATCTTTGTTATAAATAAACATTCAGATAAGTTCTCATTAAAATGAGAAAACTTATCCATAGAAAGCCAGGTGAACTCTGAAGAGCACAGGCATAGCAGGTAAGAGGACTACTCTAAGGGAAAGCCACCTCTCTGTATTTGAAAATGAGACCTTTTTGTGATACTTGCCTGTGACATCATCGCAAAGAAGTTGCTATGATACCACATCAATGAGACTTAATTTAAATGTTTCCTTTGGAATTCTCCAGACATCTACCATCAAGAGTTGTAGGGTAAAGCAGTTCATAAAAAGCTTCTCTGGAAGCACTTTCTATGTAATTACCTACCCTAAGGAGGGTGTCATAAGGAGGTGCTGGTCTCTGCTGGCTACAGTGTGCTATAGGACCTGAGACCCAGAGAAGCTGTGAGTATGGCAGGAGCTGGCTGAAGGCATGATGCTAAAAAAGGGCCCACATCAGGTGTTAGAGCCACCTTGTTTTCACTGGGTGCTACTGGACATAACATACTGCTGTGGAACCAGCTGTAGGCACTGCAAGACCCAGATACAGATAAATTCCATGTATATTGCATAAATTTGCCAAGAAATGTACTAAAACAAAGGAGCAGAATTTTTTCTTTCTTAGGTTTTAATATCTCACTAGCAGTACTAAATACATTGTCACCTGGCAAAATAAAAAACATATTTTAGGTGTTGTTGTTATTATTATTATTAGTGCTACCAGGGTTTAAACTCAGGACTCAACCACTGAGCCACATCACCAACCCTATTTTGTATTTTATTTAGAGTCAGGGTCTCACTGAGTTGCTTAGTGCCTTGCTTTTGCTGAGACTGCCTTTGAGCTCATGATCCTCCTGCTTCAGCCTCCAGATGAGATTATACGCATGCACCATGGTGCCCAGCTAAGGGGTCATCACTTTTAAGAAAGTAGGTTAAAAGAGTAAACCTGGAAATAAGAGATAATACATTGATAAGAAGCATACTTATCTATATATACATTGAAATGAGATATTTCCATCTACTTTTGAAATATTTTTTAACAAAATAATATAGATCTGGCTCTTCCTGAAGTATGAAGTTTTTAATGCAGTATAAAAGGCAAGACTAATTTTATGCACCTAATGTGAGGGAAAAATAACTTACAAGAAATGAAATGGAATAACTTTTCCAATAGGACAATGGTGGCATTTAATCTTAAGAATGTATTAATGAATTACATCTAAAGATGCACTCCTACTGATTCTCAAATTTGAACAATTGAAAGCAATTTGTTATGTAACTTCAAGAACTATATCACCTTAATTGTTACATTTTTATTTCTTGACAGAAGTTTTGTATTTAAAAAGATTGATATATTTTGACAGCTTTCAAACATTTTAAAGCTTATACTAAATATAATGTGGCATAAGGTACTTTTCAGAAATATTTCTGAGTTAATTCAGGAACATTACTTTTCCACATTTCAGATTGGATTCCCAATGCCTACTAAAAACTGTTAGAATATACACAGTATCTGATAGCCAAGGTCACTAATAACATTTTCTAAAAAAGCAGTAAGAACTGACAAATATTTCTTTGGGTGGAAGATTTCTAACATATACATACGCATTTATGTTAGAACTTCATATAAGGCAGTTATGATGTTAATGATAATTTTGTGAATTGTTACAGGCTTTTAAATCATGTCATTTTTGAAACAAATACATACTAAATCCAATATAATTTTAAATTAATAAAACACATTCCAATTCTACTGTCATCAGAAATTATACTATAGATATTTAAATTTTCCACTAACAACTATGACCTTCTGAAATGAATTTTGGTATTCATAATAATTTATGATGCCACAGAAGGCTAAGTAATTATTTTTCAAAAGTGGATATTAATGGATTAAATATATTAATTTATATTTTTCTAAATATTTCATCCTGAAATACAGACTTACACATATTGAGGAAGAATTGACAAAATTTCAAAAAATTTTCTGGATCATTTCCTCTGCAAAATCAAATCCAATGTTTGATGTAAGCAATTACCTTAGCACAGAAATACTCTTAAGTTACCTTAAAAAATAAATTGTTATCTTTTCTAACAAGTTGAAGTATTATTGAGATGTGACATCATGGTCATATACCTGAATGCTACATGGAATTATCATAGTAAACAGAAACATTCTTATTAAATTAATCTTGACCTGAAGCATAAAATGAAATAACCTTAGATATATTGAAAATACAATCACACCAGCTTATATCTCTCTTGATATGAACACTTATTTTTCTTTTTTTTTTAAATTACTGTTTTAAAATCATCTGCATTAAATTTTAGATTCCAGGCAATTGGGGGTTAAAATTTCTAATTGACTTTATGCTCTTGATTACAGAAATGTATCCATTTTCTAAGTTTAAAACTTCCTATTCTGTTAATATATAAAACTAAATCATTTGCTTATTGTATGAGTCATACCATATTTTAATCAAGTGAATCAGATATGAAATTAGTGAGAATTTGGATCAGATTATAAAATCATCAAAATCAAGAGATGGCAAGAAAGAAATGACAGGCACTAATTTATACGGAGGAAATGGTTGAAATAATTTTCGTGAGCTGGGGAATCATCAAAGGACACTGCAGCAGCAACACTTAAGCAATATTAGGGAATGTTATCCTCCTTAGGACTGAGGAGCAATGCAGAGAAACAGCAAGAATAAATACACAATCTGGCTTTTCTCCTCTTCTCCCATCAATTTATGATGCTATCCATTTACCAATATCAAGTATATGCCAGAGAGTAAGGGAACCCCAAAGGCAACAGTTTGGTATCTGTGTCTATGGGCACAGAGAAAAAGAAAGGTAGAAATTATATTTAGAAGATAAAATATGGAAGATTCAACAACATACTTGGCTCTTTGGAGGAAGAAAAGAAAAGGGAGGTAGGAAATTTTAAAAAGGCTCTCTCATATTTATAGGCTATAATGGTTTCTTAACTTAAATATCAAGATTATGTAAATATTTCCAATACTTTAACTTGCCATGCAAAACTAACCCTAGCTAATTATATTCCATAATCCATTACTGTCCTATGTAGTTGCAATTGTAAAGTTTCATCTAGAAAAAATGATACATAAAAATAGAGTTAAAAAGTTAAATAAATGGACTACTTTCAAAATTGTGGATGAGGAAAGATAAAATTGACAAGGGGTAGCAAATCACTGAAATTGCCAATTCCAGGGACCAGAGGGATGCAGAAGAAATGGTCACATAATTTGAAATAGCAGGTGTATGGTAAAGGTCATTGAGAAAAAATGGCAACTTCTGTTGCAAGACACAGACAAGCCATAACAATAGTACAGAAAAGTCCCAGATAAACAATGACCTGTTTTCATTTTCTTCTCATTTTCTTACATTAGTTGTTTCAGGTGACTGAATCTAGTGACAGTCAGAAGGTAGAAGACTTAAGAACACTTTGCATAAAAGTCAGTTTCCCAGGCCAAACTACCTCTAAAGGATAGAAATTACATTTGGATGAAGAAATAAATTACCCTGCACACTATGCTGATAGGTATTGTAATCTTAATTTCTAACTTAGTAATACTATTAATAGATATATATTAAATTTGGTAATTTTCTTTAAAAAAGTCATCATTCCAAAGGAAGAAATCAGCCAGGGAAACTAATAATACTCCCAGTTTGTACCATGAAAAAACATGTGTTGTCAAAAATAGAATTGAAAGAAAGTTGATAGGGAGTGATGCAGAAACATTGAGAGTTGGAGACAAAGAATAAATCTAAAATTAAAGAAGCTATCCAAATTCATTTTAACAAATACCCAGTATTATGACAGGTAATTTCAAGTCATGGCGCTTATAAAAATTTGATGGACAAGAGTTATCTGAGTTAATTTCAGAATGTTTGAGAATGAAATTCTAGAACTTGACAAAGTTAAATGACCCCTAGCTTCTGGCCTAAGACAATTTCTCTTTAAATCTCTGTGAAAATCTTGTGTCATTTTTGTACAATAAATACATAATTCTTCTTTATTTTTCCAAATAAATGCTTTTAAAATATGTTCCCTTCTAATTAATGCTTTTCTTTGAAGCATAGTTTATCAATAGAAGTTAGCATCCATCTTTTAGAAGCAATATTGGTATCAATTTGAACTTATTATTGAAATGTAAAGAGAATAAAGCAAAAATAATTGTTACACTGAAGACAAAGTAGAAATAAAGACTCCAAATTAATATTTTAGCACATTGTATTTACAACAATACACTAGTCTTACAAATACACTATCAGGGCACAGAAATTATAGTTGAAATTCTGAAATTAGAATAAGTATACTAATGTGATTCCATTACAATTATATTCTTTCTATACTTCTATTTAATTCATATCTGTATTAATACTTTATGTTTGTTGAAAAAAAATATGGCATAAATACATATATATGAATACATATGGATATCTACGTGTGTGTGTGTGTGTGTGTGTGTGTGTGTGTGTGTTATGCATGGGTTTCTGTATATAATCCATTCCACTGAAAGAATTATGATCCTGAGAGCAGTTAATTTTGTTTTTCATAAGCATATTTCTTTTTTTCTGTACCAGGTATTGAACACTGGGGTACTTAACCACTAAGCCACATCCCCAGCAATTTTTATTTTAATTTTGTGACAGGGTCTCACTAAATTGCTTAGGGTCTTGCTTATTTTCTGAGACTGGCTTTGGACTTGTAAGCCTCTAGTCTCAGCCTTCTGAGCAACTGGGATTTTAGGCCTATGCCACTACATTCTACCTTCATTCTAACATTCAAAATTATTTGAGATGTTATTGAGAAAACAATTTTAAATGATGAGGAAATCATGTTTTGTTCTTAAATCCTTTCAAAAATATTCACATATATTTTAGTTGTTTGTTTAAAGAAAAATAGATCCTAAAATCTTAAACCTATATTTTCTACAGATAAAGTTTGAATGTGTGTATGTATGTGTGTGTGTGTGTGTGTGTGTGTGTGTGTGTGTGTGTATTTCATCTGGGGAACTTTTGTGGTTATTATACAAAATTATAATATCTTCCAATGTCAGAATTAATCATTTTTATTTTAAAATATCAGGATTTTAAATATTTATGTATAGATATTTGAAACACATTTACCTGGCTTCAGCTCAATTCACTTGACTTTTAAAAAGCTAGTATTATAATCAGGCAAAACAGAAGAATAACAAAGTTTCAAAAATTTACCATATAATGTATTCACATTTTTTAATGGCAGAAAGCACAATGAGTATATATTTTAAATGTTTTACCCTAGGTTTCTAACATTCTATTAAAGGAAATAAAAACAATTTCATTAAATTGAATGTTCTCAATATTTCCATATGTGTATTTTGGAGGAAAATCCTTTATAAAAAACTTCATAAAAAACCTTACATATTTGGGAAATATGAATAATGGGCAACTTGATATAATGCTCAAAAGCAAGAAAATTAAAAATTTGTGTTTTTGAACACATATCACATAAAATGTGTAAAATAGCAACAGATACATATTTTTCAGATTTAGCTGCCTAATGAAAATGACTACACATAATCCAGCACATTCAGGAATATTTTCATTAAATTACATATATATGTATTGATATGTACAAACACACATATGCACTTATAAGTACATATTTATCATTGTCAAAAAATAAGTATGTAACTACATAAGAACAACTAAGCAAATAAAAATCAAACAACATAAATGTCATCTAGCTTAATATATTACTTTCAGAATCAAGCAAACTCTATAGCAATTCTTTCTTTGAATGAAGCTTAAATTACATAAATTTTCAGGAATCTGTAAGGAGGAAGAAAATTTAAAACACAATGCCAATGCAGCAATTTAACATAAGTGATTTAACTAATTTCTGCATCTTTAAACTTAAAGCAAATAGTAACAATTGTAATAATATTTCTGCAGAGAATTGGATTGTCACACCAAGTGGCATATATTAAGAATCAAAAACCCTCAATTTAATTTCGGTCAGCTTTTGTAACCAAATAAATTCATATTTGGGCTGTTTTTCTTCCAAATGAGTTATGGAAAGCTTTGTGGTTTAGAGACTTATTCATTCCATATTTATTTGAAGTTTTGGACAAAGCACTTAGTGTTCAGTTTTGCTTAGATTTGGGGATTACAGATAAAGGATTATAAAATTACTTATAATTTATCTAAAAGCTATTACATCTGTCCTTACTATATAGGTGAGGAACCACTACGGGGTAGCAAGTATCATTATCTAAATAGTCAAAATTAACACAAAAGAACAGAAAATAAGGATTAGGACCAAAAATGGTTTTCAGAGGTCCGACTCAATCACTGGGTTATTCTGCCTGCTTAATATTATTGGGAATCTTCTGAAATAATGTTTTCAAATTTTTTTTATAACCACTAATCTATGGAAAGGCATTGATAGAATACCTCCCCCCTTCTTTTCTATTCCTGTTTCTATTCCTCACAGCTATATCAGACCACCTCCACATATGTTCAAAAATCTAATTTTGCAGAAACACAATCTTCGCCCTGCTACTCCATTGTGGCCACACTTAAGCCCCGCCAGTCTAATGGTGGTAGATATGTGCTTTCTGTGACTTGGAATCATCTAGCTCTACTCGTTGACATTTCAGTGGTCAGAGCCCTCTTTTTAGCAACATCTTCTAAGTATGAATGTAATCACTAATTTCAATTTAGAAAACAATGATGGGAAAGTTAAGACAAATAAGAAAATACACCTACTGAAAAATGTTTGCTCTCTTGATAAGGAGGGAAAACAGGAAACAGGATCTTGTATTTGTAAACAAAGTTTGTATCTCATTAAAATTATTTTTATCTTATCTTGTCTAAAAAATGTCAAAAAAAAATCAGAATTGAGGGAAGCATGTAAATATTTTGGTTTCCTGAAACAGTATTATCATTTATAAAATAATCCTGAACAAAACATGAATTTTAGAACATTTAAAAGTTAAAATCACCCATTATTTGTATGTATAGAATTTCCCCAGGTTTCTCAGAATGTAGAAATCATGATCCATAATTTATTACTGAAAAGCATCATATCATTCATTGATTTCAGTTGCACAATGTGTATTATGACATTCCAAATCAGATGCAATGTTATAGTCATTAGAAAACAGTTATTTAAATATGAGTCATGAGATAAAATAATGCATGAAAAAGATATGATAAAAGAAAAACTTGATTTAAATATTATCTTTTATTTGAAATTGACTTTCATTCAAATTTGTCTATATGCTGTTTCATTGCATTTACTTAACATAGTTACACAACAACTATTGTTTCAGAACAGAAAGTAAATGGTTGTCAGTGGTTGGAAGTACAGAAAGAGGTTGACTAACTGAAACATGAAGAAATTTATGAATTTTAGTTGAGTTAATCAAGTATTTATAAAAATTGTTTTAAAAATCTCTCTTCTTATATTCAAACAATGGAAGTAGAATGAATTCCTTCTTCTTTTTTGTGTTTGTCTTTGTGCCAAATTTGCATTCTAATAATGAAATAAGTGGGGAGTACTGAAGTTCATGTGGCTAGGGGATAAATATGTATTTTAGGTTGACTGTTTCATGGTAGTGATGGAGATATTATTACAGTATTTTGATGCAAGTGAAGTTTAAGTGGTTCAAGATATTATATAAGATTTTCTCTAATGCATCAATAATGAATTATAAATCATTTATTTTAGAATATAATTAATACTCATTATAAGAAAGTGAAAATTAAACTAGTTATGCTCTGCAATTATTAGATTTTGAGATACATGGTAATTATGACTTTAAGATTTACAATGAGTATTAGAAGAAGAACTTCTTAGGATAGTGTACAGAAAAGAAATACTTATGTATATCAAGACTAGCTGTTTTATTTGGACAACAAATTCAGGATTCTGATTTGCACCTTCTTACCTAACAATCCTAGGTATACCTTTGCCCTGTAAGATACTAACTTGTATATCAAAAAGAAAGTTAGCATTAGAAATGTTCAGTATGTTCACAAGTTTCACCAGTGCTAAAACTTGGGGCTAGTACTCTTGAGAAAAGTTTGCCTTAACGACCCTGATTCCAAGTTTGTATCCTTGATATTAAGTGGAATTCTTGCTCAAAGCTCAGATTCCAACCCACTTCTCTCATAAACATAAATCTTATTGTGAGTCTGTAGCCCCCTCAAAAGTTTTAACTTTCTTGGTATCATTTTTTTCTTGTCTTTTTTCTTTATATACCTTGTCCTGATTTTCTGCTCTCCTTTACACTTTGCTCATAGTAACTATTACCAATTTCATAACATGTTTCATCCCAGCTAACAAATAATAAGTGATAAATGCAAGTTCCCAAATCACTATCTTTACTCTAAATCTTCAGATTAATTCTTAAACTTTTTCCACCATAGGCAGCTGAATTATATCTACTATACCAGTGTGTTTTTTTTGATTTTAGCTTCTGGGATAATGCTGCCAAAAAGGATTCCATCATTAGGGGGATAGAATACAAAGAGGATGTTACCCTATACCTCCCTCCCTGCAGAGCTGTGGGGTTCCATGTGTCTCTTCTTCCAGAGTCTTAGCTCTTCTCAAGCTCATACTACTGACACTTAGCTTCTCAATTGCTTTGGTGACTTTTTGCCCTATTGTATAGTCTTTTGTGCTTAGAAACCCCAAATCTTTTACTACACAAGTGGAAATGCATCATTATTAATTGTTTTCCTACTCTTACCCCCAATTGTCTAAATCCTCCTCTTTATTTATTTTGTGTGCATGTGCATGTGTATTTTCTGCCATTTTACTCAGTCATTTGGCAGAATCAGAAGTTTTAAGAGGCAGCAGAGGCAAAAGCAAAACCTGTAGAAGAAAAATCTAAAATTGAGGAAAACCACATGCGTTAATTATATTTATCTACAATAAAAAATGACTATTAACTTTGAATGTAGGACAAGCAAGTCTTAATATTAAGACTTAACCATCAGAAAGACACAATGATCACTAATCAAGTAGTCTTTCTGATGTGTCTGAAGGTGTCCACTATCTTCCCTGATGCCTGGGAAGAATAGAGAAGACTTGAGAAAAGGACCCAAAAATCTTCCAAGAAAGGAGTCCCAATTAAAAGAAGGATGCACTGGAGGAACATTACATGGAGCCCTAGGGATACAGGTGGCAAGCAAACCCCCATCAGCGTTTTGAGCATTAGAAAATCCCTTTCCCTTTTCTCTTTTTTTCCTCCTTGATAACTATTTCTTCAGCAAGAGGTATGATACAGACATTTTGGGAGAAAATTTGGTTAGAGAAGTCCCACAAGTGGGTTGAATTATTAGGCAAAACTAACACTGAGGATCAGAGGAACAATGAACTTGAGGCTTAATATCAGAACTCTTGAATTTTTAAATTTGTTTTGCTCTTATCTTTTAAGTGTGTGCCCTGTGCCAACCTATTTCCAATGTTAAGAGGTGATGCTGATGTTTTGAAGTGATAATTTAATGGAAACATTGTCTTAGATGTCATTACAAACAAATTACACATTAAGAATCAAATAAATGGTCCTTTTTTAAAATAACTCTTAAAATTTATCTTACAATGTATGACCTTCTGAAACTGCTGGGACAATGACTCATGCATGTGGTACACAATTTGGTCAAATTAATATACTATAACTAGTAACATGATTCTTAATTTTGATAATCAATCATTTCCTATATTATATGAAATAAGATGAATTATTTACTAATGACAGAAGAATATTGAAATCAAAACTGGGTCAATAGCACATAAAGTTTATTTGAAAAAAATGAATGGGTGATACTCTATATGTGTAATATGAATTGTAATGCATTCTGCTGTCATATATAAAAAACAATGGATAGAAGATATATAGTTACTCAGGAATACATGTATTAATATTAATTGCATATATGCACATTCCTAGAACTTTTTTTTGCCTGTGTCCTGGCTTTTCTCATAATTTTTTTCTAAGACTTGATATCAAAAGTCTGGAACAATTATGATCAATCAGTTTATGTGTTTAATTACTAAAGAAATGAATAATAAATGAAGTCTCTGTTTGAAACATGCAACTATTACTAGTAAAGAAAAAAGAAAGAAACCACTATTGTTTTGAAACCATTTTCCAAGTATTCCTTAAAATCATCTTGAGCTAACATCAGATGACATGATTTTTACTAAGAACTATAAACATAAAAAGATACCAAACTGGTGTTTTCTAAACATCCATAAATCAAAATGTAACATTGTTTCATTTGTGTTAACTCATTTGTAAGATCTAAATGCAAATGAACTACTTGGGGACATTAAATAAAACTTATTTACCCCTCATGTTCTATCTCAGCACAGTTGTGAGCCCCTCTGACTGACATGTTGACTTCCTCTCAGTGAGGGAGATATAATTAATGTGACCTTCTGATAAGGTGGGAGATACTGGGTAGGAAGAGTGCTCTCCAGAGAGCTATTAGTAGCTTCTGAGCAATTTGCTAATAGTAGAGCTACCTTTATTAAAATCATACAGTTAAGAAGATAATTGACAACCATAATAATGAGTGTGTACAGGGAAGAAAAAGAACATGAAGTAAAGTGGAACTGTTAATTACTTAAAAATGGATGAACTTTCAGTGCTAAGTAAACTGATTTGGAAATTTGGTTTTGAAGTACAATGAAGGAAAAACCCATAAGAAATCATGGATCTATCAATTCTGGAAAATAAATTAGTGTTATTTCTACTCTCTGATCCCATATTCATGAAAGAAATATATATATTTTTAAAGTTGTATCATCATCTAATGTCAGGATGTAGTGATATTTGTATGTAGTGTAGGCATGGAAAATTGATAGCAATATATGTATTTTAGAATCTCCTTTCATACTAAGCTTAAAAAACCTAATAAATCTAAAAACTCATGCAATATACTTTGAAGTTAATCTATCATAATGAACAAAGACTGATGAAACTACATGTATATTGAAAAGTTTCTTTTTTTTCCAAAGTCAGAATATGGCAATATAAAAATAGTACAAAGATGCTTATCCTATTATAATTCATTAGTATGCCCACTAAATTATCAGAAGCCCCTGTTAATCCAGATTACATATTTAGATATTCTTTTCAATTAGTTATGAGTAATTAAAAAGGAAAAATTATGATTGCAATAAAAATATGATGTTTGAAAACACATGAGAAACTACAGAAGAAACAACAACAATAGCAAAAAGTAACAGTGAAATGGCATCATTAGCTTTGTTTTTCAACAAAGTAAATATAGTTTTAGTAAAAGTGAACGTTTTGACATTTCAAGAGGCAAGTATCCATATTTTTATTTGTCTAGATTATTGATGGTACTAAAAATGTGGTTACCTCATCATTTAGCTGAATATTTATTTGGAATGATTATCCTTAGCAATCCAAACAATATCTTTTCCTGGGCATGTTGAGTATTTGAGCTTTCAATAAAGTGATTCATATTTATAGGCTGAAATTGTATTTTTGTTTTTTGGGCATGTAATAGTAACTTGACTAGGAACCATTGATACCTTTCATGTTATACCATAGAAAGACCACCTCACAATATCAATCCATGGTACCCTGGATATAAATGAAAGACTACTGCATGTGAATGATCATATGATCCAGAAAAGTAGCAAAACTATAATTACCATTCACAAGGTAAAAAACTATATGCCTTTGGTAGATTTCTTTCAATGTGTAGAATTTAGAAAGCTGAGTAAATCTATTTAATTTTTTTCCACTATATATATTATTTTTTTCAATTAATTAATTAGTTAATTATACAGTAGAATGCATTTTATCATATAGCACACAGATGGAGCACAACTTCTCATTTCTCTGGCTGTACATGATTCAGAATTACTCCAGTAATTTAAATATATATTTACAGTATATTATATACTGTATATGTGTATACACACACACACACACACACACACACACACATATGGTAATAATGTCTGTCGATTTCCATTTTAATTTGAGAAAAAATTCTGGGAACAAGATTATAAAATAAATAAAATAATGTACTCATGGGCTCCCTAAAATCCCCAGAAGCATGAAATTATTTTCAAATGACACACAGGTGGAACATAGGAATGTTAGTGCTTAATTCACATTTTCTCTTGGAAGGTTAAGTCAGTCTTTGGAGGAAATTTCCAAACCATTTAAAAATCATGAAATATCCTATAACTGGCCTCCTGCACATTTACTCCAACATTCAACATGTATATCATAAATCCTTAACTATATTGTCACATTTTATATTATTTCTGTTTCTTCAATTTTTTTATTCTTATTTAGTAAGTTTAAAATGACATTCACTGTAAGATCCTCATAATTTGTATTGAATATATAAAAGTATCATAAATTATTTAAAGGGAGAAATACATATCACATAAAAATTAGTGTTCCTCTTGTCCATTGCCTTACAAACTGCAAGTCCTATGATCTAAAATGAAACTTAATTTATTTTAACTGCCTATTAACTAAAACATAGACTTTAAATACACAACAAGAATATATAAACAATATGATATTTCATCTATAGTTTCTAATTTACCTGTGAATTACTAAGATGTTTGTGAAAATCAAGCAAACCAGCAAACAAACATGCAAACGCCTCACAAAATAAATAAATAAATAAATAAACAGCAAAACCACATAAGTGATAAAACTGTACTTAGCATACGGTACTGTTTTCTTAACATGAAACTGTATATAAACACTCTTCGGAAAAGTTAAAACAGTTAAAATCTATTTAGCAGCATCTGCACAACAGACAAGACACACAGAGAATAGAAATGCCTTAATACATAAATATTAATTCACATAGCATCTGCTACATGTCAGTGTTTTAAGTATTAATATACAAAGATATTTAAGACTGATTTTCTAATTGAAAGCAGGTGTCAGTATTGGGGAGAGACATTTAAACAAATAAAGACTTATGAAATATTGAGGATAATAATAGAGCAAGTACAATACAATTTTATTGCTTGTGGAGATCTGGAAACTGAAGAGACCTTTTTAATTTTATTTTTTTAATGGAGAGCATAAGAATCCCACTTTAGAATTATGAACCTATATACTGAATTTCTTGTTTGGTAGAAACGGAAAATGCATTGCTCTAATGTGATCTAGCATGGAACAATGATGATGAGAAGCCAGGATTGCATGGACACAGGTAATACAATTAAGGGTTGACTTTGATAGAATGGAGGTCATTCAGGAATGATTTCAAGAAATGCCATAAAGTGAGTATATGCTGTCTGTGGCTGATCTATATTTTGTACCAACCATGGTGTAAAGAGGCCTAAAAGTGACAGGGAGTTTGAAAGAACAGAAAGAGACACATGAGTTATATCTATAGGAAAACACAGTTTTGCTATTTGAAATGAAACCACATCTTTCTCTAACTGCCTGTTCTCACTGTCTCCTGATGGTACAATGTTTCACACACATTCTAAAATTTAAAGAAGCACATATTTCCACAGTAAAGAAGCAGATCCACTGGTATATTGTGCAGTACATGCGACCTTAATACTGATACTATATAATAAAAGTATAAATGCATTTTTGGTTCTAGAATATAGAGGAAATTTTGGAGTTAGGGATGGATTTTCTCTATATGTTGGCAGAAGAATTTATGACTGGAGAGGAAAAAAAAGTCAACAGAGACACAATGGAACAGTTGCTCTTTCTTCCCAAACATGGTGAGAGAGAGAGAGAGAGAGAGAGAGAGAGAGAGAGAGAGAGAGAATATACCACTCTGAACAAATAAAACTAAGTCAATTCAATAAAATATGGAAAACATTGATAGTTATTGATAAGCTAAATATTGAGGAAATATCATTAACATTAGATACCATTTAGATTCCCAAATCTTATATTATTTGAACTATTAAAAAATAATGAAATCTACCACATCCCAAAGTGGATAGTCTAATAAGAGAAACAGTGTATGAAATTCCAAAAGGTTAAATTCTAAATAAACAATCTTCATATATTGACTTTATATTGCTATTGATGGGTGATGTGGGGGTCAAAGTGTTAAAGTTGGTTTAAAGTGCTCTTCACAAAATTTTTTTTGGTGTTTGATCAGAAAAGCAATCCTTTCTACAATTATGCTAAGTCAAAAATTATTCTTGTTTTTGTTTTGTGCTTGAACTATAACACACCAGAACAAAATGATAACAATGAGCAGAACCAGCAGATACAAAAGACAGCAGGGATTAAATCTATCAGACCTTCAAATAGAGTTAGGCAAGAAATGACACAAAACTAATATGTTTACTGTGTGAATTTTCTGGGAATTCACAAATGAGTGGCTTAAACAGTGGTGATTTACTTTCTCACTGTTTTGGAGGGTGGAAGACCACAATCAAGTTTCTGGTAGGCCTCACATCCTCTAAACATCTCTCCATTGCTTACAGGTGACACTTTCTTGATGTGTCATCACAAGGTCTTCCATACATACTCACCTCATATTTTTCTTTGTGCATAATCTTCTTCTTCTATGGACAGTGACATCTTAAGTAGGATCTGCATAAATAGCACAATGTTAACTAAATCTTTTAGCAGTTTATTTCCAAATATAGTCACATTCTTATATATAGTGAGGACATCAACATATGGATTTGGAGGGCCAAAATTCATCACATAACACTAACTAAATATAAATACAAAGAAAATCAATCCTAATGTTTAATGATTAGCTTAGATCATCCTGAGCACAACAAACAATTAGATGCATAGAACAGAAATTGAAAGCACTAACTAAAATGTTACACACAGTAAACCCAGCCAGCACTATGTATGAAAAAGGATTTTGAAATTTAGATTATGCTTGAAAAACCTGTTCTATACTGAGAACATGTGCATGCCTGGAAGTAAAAGTGATGACCTGGAGTTGGTTTTGTAAATTTAAAACATGAAGATACAATTCCTTTTTGGTTTTGGTACCAGGGATTGAACCCAGGGGCCGTAACGATGAGGAAAATAAAAAGGAGACACAGAGACAAGATAGAGAAGCAGAAAAAGAAGTGGCTGCCCCGCCAAATAGCCTTCCCTTTACACTTCCAAGGTCAGAATACCTACACTTGACCACTGAAGCACATCCACAGTCTGTGTGTGTGTGTGTGTGTGTGTGTGTGTGTGTGTGGTGTGTGTGTTATTTAGAGACAAGATCTCACTGAGTTACTCAGGTCCATGCTAAGTTTCTGAGTCAGATTTTGAACCAGTGATCTTCCTGCCTCAGCTTCCCAAGTTGTCGGGATTAGTCTTGAGTCACTGCACCCAGCTACAATTCTTGAACATAAAGCATGAAGCCTGACCAAAACTGGGAAATCTGATAAATCCAAAGAATAAATGGAAATTGGACTAAATCCAGCTCTTATGTAAACTTTTTGTTTGCTTTCACATTTTATTGATTGTTCAAGGAAATTTGAAAATTCACACTTTTTAAAAAGACCCCATACCTGTAACACAGCAAGGAGGCTGACGCAACAAATGCAGCTCTTCCCTCTACACCAGAAAATGTTATTGCAGAAATGTATGTTCATCTGAGTTCAAATATAATTTCTTCAAAAGCATTTTAAAGCAAAATGTGTGACACACAGAAGCAATAAACAACATACAAAAAAAAATAATAAACACAAATAAATAAGAGACAACAGTATTAGATCCAGGGACCTATAGTTTAAAAAATTCCTCAAAAGAATTCTGCTTTCAAGTCAGAAATATATTACTTTAAAATATTTCTAGGAGAACTAAAATTTTCAAATTAGTTATAGCTTTTTGAACACACACACACACACACATACACAAACATAGACACATACACATATGCACATAATTACAAAACTAAAATTTGTAACATGAAACCTTAGACTTGAAAGGTAGTCACATCTTCACCCCTCAAGTCCTGAGGTCTCATCATCTTTGTTATTATTCTGAATTCTGAATGTAACTTAGACATAGATAAAGTCCAAGTTCATAGGTTAAAGTCCAGAAATAACTCTGCAAGATGAAACATAACACACTGAAAGGAAAATATCAAAGAATACATCAAAGGAATGGAGCTTCCACTAGCACATCTGGACACAGAGAAGAAGGGAAAATAAATGTTAACAGTGAATAATTTTCAAAAAATTTCAAAACATCTGTACAAGACATCAAAAAGGCAACAAAGGTGAGACTTCAAAACTAGAGGAGTGAGGAGATCTTTCTTTTGACTATTTTGTAAAAGCAGATATTTGGGGATAGGACTTTAGTTCAGTGGTAGTGTGCTGGCATAGCATGCAAGAGGCCCTGGGTTCAATCCCTAATACAGAAAAATAAATAAATAATAAAAGCAGATATTCTTTTATTCCAAACATATGTTTTTTTGGCCAGATCTTGGCAAAAACTGTTAGAATTAACTTTTTAGGAACCCTGGAAAATTACCCAAGGTTTGTAATAATCAGAGTGACTGTTGTCTAAGAAAATAGCACCACCAGAAATAATTCTGTTGAACCTGTTTGGGAACAGGCTGTGTTGTGCTGCAATTGGACCTTGCTTTCAAAGTTCTCTCTACAATTCTATGGCAGTCTTGAACAAATATCAGCGTTTGACCTTCAGAAGGTGGAAGGAAAGCGAGGAACTGGGAGATGGGGGAGTGAGAAATGAAAAAGGCAGACAAGGCAGAGATAGACAGGAATGTATATTTGTCAAAGCTGACAATAAAGGCAATCTCTCCATAGATAGAGAGCCCCAAATCAGGCTTGGGGTTTGAGACTTTTATGGGGCAGACTTTGGAATGGGAGTCAAGGGCGGGTCCTCATGCAGAGTTAGTTAAGGGTGGGGTTGCTATAAGGGAATGGTGAGTCTTTCTCAGAAATGCCCTCAGGAAGGAAAGTGTAGGAACCGTGGAAAAGCTCCATAAACTCAACTTGTCAAAACAACCATTTACCTATCCAAGATTTTATTAGCAGAACCTGGACTGCTGGGGCCAGTCGCAGAAGAGAAGGGGGAAGAGAAAGAGGAGAGAGAGAGAGAGAAGAGAAAGTGAGAGGGGGAGATTAAGAGAGGGAGAGTAAAAGAGAGAGCACCAACAGGGTGTTAATATATATGGGCTCAATGCAGGATGAGGAGGAGCAAGGAGAGTGGGTTGTTACTTCTTCATTGGCCAAGAGTTTACACCACTTCAGGGATTGGAGGTGAGCCATTCAAAGTTCACGCCATTCATAGGGATTGGAGGTGATGGTTCGCATGCCATTCAGTGTGTCATGGACCTGAGCTACTGGAAGAGGAGCATTCAGGGTGCCATCTTTACCAACAGAAAGCAAGAAAAGTGAGAAATTATACCCCATTTAATTCAAATGTATGATATGTCAAGATCATTGTATTGTCGTTAGCAAGTAATATTTTTTTTTTCTTAAATTGGCAGCTGCCACCTAAGATGGATAGCCAGATACTAAGCAAGGACCTTACATAAGGAAAAACAAGAGCTCTATAATCACGGAGGTGAGAAAAACAGATTTTGAGCTACTTAGAATGCCACAATGCCACTAGCAGAACATTACCAGTTGGTCTATCTCACCATAGCTCCCTGGAAAAAAAATATTTATATATATATATATATATATATATATATATATATATATATATATATATATATATATATATATATTCATGGGATTTTGTCATTAATTGACTTTATTCAGAACTCAGTCAGCAGGAAAAACCTATCATGAGGATGTTTGACAAAATATAATTTATGCAGCCTAAGGCTTGATACCAGTGATAATCAAGTGAATTAAAACCCAAAATTCTCAGTGTGACAATGTCCATGGGTGCTTTGGAAAGTTATGAGATATTCTGGCAGATCTACAAGGCCATAATCCTATTCAGGGATATGTCTATGATTCAATGAACATTTAATATTTTCTTAATGCCTCACCTCTGACTGATCTCCACACTCTGACCCAACATAAAGTGAGGGCTGATCAGAGTTGCAGACTGGAAGCTTGGAAAGTTTTCATCAATATAAACAAGCATTTGGCAAAGGGTGAGAAGATTTCTAGTTCAAAGTGCTTAGGATAATCTCTATCCATTATCTCTACTGACCACAAATCTAACTGGGCAGAAACTACAGGCATTGAATACAACAGGAATGTAAATTTTCAAATATTGGTCAAGAATAATCATCAAACAAAAGCAGCAGAAATTGCTATAAAACAAGAACAGAAATAATTCCAAGTAAGGGTCTGAGTTACAGAGTTCCCACACTATATTATTTAAAATGTCCAGTTTTCAACAAAATTGTGCAATACATGTGATAACAGGTGAGAAACTGATGTGACTCCATTTTTTAAAAATAAATAAATAACAGCAGTTAACCCTCGAGGCCTGCCCTAAGGAAGGGGGCGTGACCCTTGTTCTTGGAAAAACCCACAGAGCACTCCTAAGCACATACCCACACTGCTGAGTTGTTTGTCTGTAAATAACAGGAGAGGTCCACTGCACCAGGTGTCCCTGACTCACTTAGGCTAGGAAGGACCCATAGCAACCCCCCCAGCAACCTCCAATCAGCACGAGACAGGGAAAATACCTGGAATGCCAGATGACCCCCAAGTAGTTTATGGTGGTTGATAACATGTTGGAACACCATGTAGTTTAGCAGGTACACACCTCGTGGCCTAAACCAATCAGTTCAAACAAATCTCCCTCTTCTAATAACCAATCACCCACCCCTACCCAACTTGCTCCCGCTGCCATTGAATGTGCTAATCAATGTTAAGTGTTGTTGTTTGATTTTCCCGAAGTCTGGAATGATTTGTTGTGTGAGGTTGTGATGCACAGAGTATCCCCCCAAAACCTATAAAATCTCACTGGAAAAAGGACTCACTCCCTGGGACCACTGTGTAGGGAACATTTGTGAGTCCAGGCTGGAGCTTGCAATAAAGACTTTTACATATTTGCATCAGATTCGGCTCCTGGAGGTCTATTGGTGCCCCACAAATCTGGCATAACAAAGGAAAAGTATCACTCATAGATTTAAAAAGGTTACAGAAAATATCCCTATGAGATCAAGACAAATATTATAAATCAGATATCTCAAAATGTGTTCTGAAAACTAAAGGCAGACATGTCTAAAATATCAAATAGAAACCTGGCTATGATGTCTCCCTGAATAAATTACATCAACAAAAAAGTACTATTGATACTGGTGGTGAGGATCTAGGCCCAGACCCATTTCACTGATGTGAAGATTGAACACTGGAGAAATGCAGGTGTAAACATAGAAAGCAAGTTTTATTGAAAGTAAAGAACAGAGACAGACTTCTCTGAAGAGAAGGGGCCCTAGAGCTGGGTGTCTGAGGAAATGCAGGTGTTCTGTCCTTCTTATAGGCTTTAGATTTCCTTTGTTCTCTAGCCCCCATCCTGCCTAATTTACTAGTGACCAAAAAGCAAGCCAAAAGTGCGGTGAGCCAAGGACAGAACTAAGCCACCCAGGAGTACTGGCAGGAAGGGAGTGGCCCAGGGGAGTTCATTCCTTAATAACCCCTTGCAGGGGGAAACAATTCCCTGGAGGCAATTATCCTTGAAAACAGGCTGGAGGAGAAGTGCTCTGGAGGTATTAGCATTTTATTTCCCTGTTGAATCAACCCCCATCCTTCTGACCCTACCATTCATTACTTACACTAACTGTCCTTTAGTCTACTCCCCTACCCATGCTTTACTATTTAAGAGAAAAGACCCCTATAAAAATTCTGCAGCAAAAAAAAAGTAATTGAAATTGAAAAGTCACTGTATGGTTTAGCAATAGATAGAACCTGGAAGAAAAAAGAAGTGATGATTTTTATTGTTGTTGTTTAAATTACTATTTTTATTTTTTATTTGTTCCAACTAGTTATATATGACAGTAGAATGCACTTTTACATATCATATATCAATGAAGTACGACTTCTCATTCTTCTGGTTGTACATAATGTAGAGTTATACAGGTCTTATTACCATAGATGAAGATAGGGTTAATAATGTCTGATTCATTCTATCATTTCTATCCCGATATCCACTCCCCTCCCTTCACTCACCTCTGACTAATTCAGAGTACCTCTATCCTTTCCTAGATACACCTCTCATTGTGAATTAGCATCTGCATATGGAAGAAAACATTTGCCCTTTCGTTCTCTGGGATTGCTTTATTGTGCTTAACATAATATTCTCCAGCTCCATTCAAATGCCATAATTTTGCTCTTTTTTAAGGCTGAGTGATATTCCACTATGTGTATTTACCACATTTTCTTTATCCATTTATCTGTTGAAGGGCACCTAGGATGGTTCCATAGTTTAGCTATTGTGAACTGAGCTGTGAGACATGAGATGTGAGATGATAGTTCAATGGAGATAATTCAATCTTAGGAGCCAAAGAAAAAAAATGAAAAAAAAATACATATATAAATGGAGCTTCAGATAATTGTAGGTCACCATCAGGCATACCAATGTATTGGTAGAACAAAGAGAGAGGGAGAGAAAAAGTATTTAAAAACTAATGAAACATCCCAAATCTCTTATCTACTGCCTTTTTTGGAGTCAATGTGCTTGGTTTATTTTAATTGCTTTAAATTTTACATTTCACTGATTTTTCTAATGATAGCTAGTACATTTAAATGCAAAATCCAAAGTGTATTTTCTACCATAAAATGAAACAAAGGAGAATTTTCAATCTCCTAAATAAAACAAAGCAAGCAAAATAAAAGCTATTAATGCAAGCATCCAAGAAATTCAGTGAACTTCTGATAAGAAAAAAAGATCCACACCAAAAGACATAACATTGAAACTGTTGAAAACCAGAAACAGATAACATCTTAAAAATTCAGTATGAGGTTAAGGTATTCCTTATAGGTGTAACAGAATACCTCTCTTAAGAAATTACGAAAGCCAGGAGTCACTAAGTTGTGAATTTCAAAATATTAAAGAAAAAAAAATGGCTAACCAAAATTTTTAAGACAATCCCAGAAAAAGCCAAACAGCACATTTGATACTGCCCCATCAAACTTACAGAAATATTAAGCAAAATGTTCAGAATGAATAGAAGACACTAAGCTGTAATTCACAGCTACATAAATAAAAAACACACCTGTCAATATAGTTAAATGGCCAAATAAAAATACAGAACAAAAGCATTTTTGTAACTAAGTGATCAAAATTAATAACTTAAAGAAATAATTATAACATTATTTTGATGTGCTTTGAATTTATAGATATGCAATTTGTATAATCCTAATAGTACAAAGGAGAGGGTGGAGAATAGTGGGAAAAATTATATGCTATTCAAAAGCTTCAGTTAGTTCAAACCAGATAGTTTAAATGAAGATGCTAAATTCTAATACCCAGGAAAATAATTTTAGTCACAACAGGTTAGCTTGCCTTTAGCCTTTTTGCAGAATATGTAAGCAACACAAAAGTAGTATCTAAACCTATTAATAAATTAGTGTTTTACAGTTTTCTGAGTTAATGTAATTCCCTTCCTTTTTTTTTTTTTTTTTTTGCCTATGTGCTACAATGTGAAGGATAGTTTTAGTTTTTGATATTTTTCTGCTGATATAAACTTTTAATATACTTTAATTTTATGGTACTAGTTTTGTAATATGTTAATAATCATATGTAATAGGCAATCTTATTATATTTTTCCAGTATTCAATTCATTTGAAGTTTATTTGTGAAATCTCGTTTTTAATGTTTTGACTTTTTTTCTCCCTTTTTTTCCACTTCATTTTATTTGCTGATCAATAAGTTCATATTAAAATCTCTTTTTTTTCTTAAACTATTTCTCACATGAGGATTTTCAGTAAACGCTCATGAATCATTTTCTAAACATAATTTCTGTACACTAAAAATGAAATTATTTTTTACAATTTCCTTTCATGGGTACTTGGAAACTTTTGTTTTTCTGGATCATGTTTCAGAGGTTTCTTGTTAATCAAATTAAAATCTTCATTCGTATTCTTTTTTGTTTTTTCTTAGAAATATTGGTAGAATAAGGTAGTAATGAATAAAATGCACTGATTTTAGCAGAATTAAAAGACAAGGAGAAAGTTGAAAATATATCATCATGACATGTGTGGATTAAATTTGGAATTATTTTTAAATGTATTTTATATAAAATAGTCATTGTATTTTGCAAAAGTATTCTCTTGACTTTTAATCATTTAACTCTGAATGCTGTCATGGAAAGTATAAATGCTGTAATGAAGACCAATTTGTTACTTTTTAAAAAACACTGAATAAGATAAAGAAAGAAAATCTTATTCTCTGTTTTTGTTTAACTTTTTTATAAAACCATTTAAAATTTTGTTTCAGGAAAAGCAACACATCAGATTAGAGGATTCCACTAGAGTATTTAAAAGAAATACTTTAAAAGAGATACAAATGTTAATGAAGAGAATCACATGTTTCAATCTTTTAGGAGGTCTATTACTGATTTATCAGTTCATTATCTTCTTAATTTCCCCATTTATAAATAAGAGATGTCTGATTAACTTTCTGGTGCTATTTAAAGCATCACCCATATATGATGCCTCAAATGCATTGAAGACATATTAAGATTACTGAACTGCTTTAATAAATGGTGCCTAAGTGTTCCTTCTTGCTAAAGAAAATCCAGCAAAAGGGTGCAACCTAGCCAGCCAAGATAGATGTCAACTTCACAGTAAGGAAAAAGTTGTACTTTGTCTGTCTTCTGGTTCTTATTTCATTATATGTTACTATAATAATATTCCCGCCTCCCAGGGAAACAAGTTATGTTATAATTTGCCAGAGTTATTTGTAAGGTAGGACTAATTAAATATGTTTATAAAACTCAGTGAAAGCTAATAGATGATAGATATTTGATTTTAATATTTATTTTTTTAGTTGTAGTTGAGCACAATATCTTTATTTTATTTTTAATGTGGTGCTGAGGATAAAATCCAGGACCTTGCATATGCAAGGCGAACACTCTTCCCTCAGCCACAATCTCAGTCCAGGTATTTGCTTTTATACTAGTCATTCAATAAGTAGTTATGTACACAGAATTTTTCTAAACATTGCATAAAGAACTGTATAAGGCACTATTTCTATGATCATTGGTAATATTGTTAGTTAGGCAGACAATGTACCCATGTGCTCAAATTAAAAAGAGAAGGCTTTAACTGGTAACAAATGACAGACAATAAATATGGCAAAAGAGCAAGAAAAAAGACATCAAAGTCAATTATATCAGTTATCTCAATCCCTCCATTTGTCATTTACTTATTAGTATATTCAGTCATTTGCTGAATATCAATATCATACTTATTCAAAATAATTCTTGCTGAGCAAGGGCCACAAACATATGCATTCACCCATCCATTCTGCAATCATTGAGAGAACATTTAATATGCTTCTCTTATGTTTTAGTAACTGTGCCAGGTGTGAACAGAACAAAGATAATTATAATCCAGATTTATCATTTCACATTATTAGGTTCCAAACAAATAAACACATTACATCAAATGCAGTAAGTTCACCTCAAGATTGGTTAGTGGGGATTGTTTATGTGGGCATCTGTGTATTTTGGTCAAGGATACAAATTTGAAAACTATTCCAAAAGTTATTAGCTGTTTGACCTTTCCTCAAGGCTTAGTTTCTACTGCAGGGTCGTTGCTCAATAAATGTCATCACAAATTGCTCTAATAGAGACAAATACACTGTCATGGAAATAGGAAAAATAACTCCTTTGCTTGAAAGGACAGTGGAAGCTCCCCTTGGTGGTTGGTGTTTTGAATCTACTTAGAAAAGATGAGGGTCTATGTTAGATCAAAAAGAAAAGAGGGGGTTTCAAGTATATGTGAATTCAGTTAATTAGGCTTAAAATATTTCTGTAAACAGTTTCATCAGTTAGTAGGTTAAAAAGTAAAAATAATTTGGACCAAGAAGGTGTTTATGCAATAGAAAAAATTGTACAATATCATAGAAAAACATAATGAAAGAGTGAATTACAGTGAATGATGTGAATAGTTACCCTAGACAAATGATGGAATTGAGAGAGAGGGAAAAATTAAGAAGTTACTACAAATGATGAGTAATGGTCACTTCATGAATTTAGGGAGAGGGGAAGGGAATGTCATAGAGTGAAAGTATTCTCAAGGCAATTGTAACTCCTTAAATGCAAGGAATAAAGAAAATACTGATAGTCCCAGCTGTTTAAAGATTTTCTATTTTTAGGCAAATGCTAAAATATTAGGAATATTTATGTGACATGTTTGGCAAGAAATTGGTAAATCCAGATTTTGTTCTTGAGTTAAGAGTTGTTTCAAAACAATCTAGAGAATCGTGACTAAAGTTAAGGAGTGAACAAGCAAATACTATTTGCCCTGAAACAGTGGTGTGTGTCTATGGTCTCAGGCACTCTGGGGGATAAAGCAGTAGGACTTGATCTCAGGGTTTCTAGACAAGACTAGGCAACATAGTAAGGCTCATCTCATAAAATAAATAAATAAATAGACAAACAAACAACAAATGAATAAATGATCTGGCAATTTAAATCTGAATCACTTAGTGAAATAATTTGGGGTATTGATGTGATTTTTCCTAAAACACAGTGATAAGAAATCCAAGGAAGATAATCTAAGCAAATTCATTTATTAAAAGAGGAACCAGAGTGCTACTCATAACTTGGACAGGAAAGGATATAAGGGGATAATCAGCAAAAATATCAAGAGATGAATAAAGTTCCAGTAGGATAAATAACATGTGGAAGAATAATGAAAGCTCTGTCATTTGTGCTTTTATTAAAAAAAAAAAAAAAGGCAATTCATCCAGTGTCTTCTGAGGCTGAGTCAGGAGGATTGCTAACCTCAGCAACTTAGTAAGACCTTATTTCTATAGAATATAAAAAGGGCTGGGTAAGTGGATCAGTGGTTAAAAGCTCCCTGGTTCAATCCCCAGTAACTAAAAAACAAAAAGCACAAAAACAAAAAAAGAGAATTCATTTAGGCATGGTGTCAAATCTGAAACTAACTTGTAATAGTTTTCACATGTACGGTACATAAAGAAAGGGACAGGTAATATATTTTATTACTTTACACAATGTGACTACCTAAGCATGGAGATACAGGCCCATGGATAATATGATGTAAAATGTAAAGCTTTAAAATTTATTTTTTATTTATTGATTTATTTTTTATTGAAGCAATTTTAAATTATGCCATTGGCTGACCCATGTTTTAAGATTAATAGATACAATTAAAAGAAAAACAACACTGAGTATACAATATTTATTGGAGAAAAATTAATGGAGCAAATGTTCATAAGGATAAGAAATGATAATGTCTACAGAACAGACAGAAGTATTAAACTTTTGTGGGGTATTAAATATATCCCCAATCTAAGTATCTGTAGAAAAAGGACTATATTCAGCAATATTGACCCTTTGGGATAACATTATGTCTTATAAGAAAATTGTACAAAAAGATCATAGATGAACAGAAACCCTCCTCCACACACACAGAGAGGGATAAACGTGTTAATTTATGCAAAGACAATCATAAGTAAACATATGAAAGTGAAACCAAAGCTGGTATGTGAAACTTCCATAATAACAGAAAACATATGGAAGCATAACAAAGTTATTTTTTAAATAAAATTTAATATTTGCATGGTATAGTTGAGATAAATAGAATGTCATGTCAAGCCTTAAACTTTTTCTTTAAAACTAAAGGCCCATGCACCTATTAATATGCAGACATGGGAAGCTAGTGACTACCTACCTAGTTACTGCAGTGATATGATATCATTTTTTATATTTTCAGTATTATATATATCAATAAAAATAGACAAAGTAAGAAATGATCCTAAAGAATTGACAATATTTAGTGAATAGTTGATTTCATATAAAGAGTAAAAAGGATTTGAAGAAATATCACAAGAATGTAAAATTCTTGATTTTCCAATTACATCACATGCTAAAACAAGAGAACAGAGATTAAAAACAGATTATTATAGACAGAGTATTAATGAGTAAAATAAAAAATAACAAAAAAAGCAAATCATATAGAATTGTTATGAAGTATCTAAATTCTTTGCTGGGCGACTGCAGGACAACAACGAGTTTAATTTTACTCAGTCACTTCATTAGGAGAAACATGGTATACTAATTTCCCAATGTTTCATTTTCATCGGTATGAATAATTAATTATTTAGAAAATAACATTTATGAGCTATAACATTTAAAAATTTCATAAATAATAGTCATGCATGAAATGAGATCCAATTTTTTAAATAATGCATCTAAATGTTGTCTCATGCATTCTTTATGTATTTCTAGTCATTATATTTAAGTAAATAGTCTTATAATTTTATTTTTAATGAAAGTTTATATTTCAATTTATAACAATCTGTTTACTAATATAAAGATACATGACTGAGGAATAATGATATATCAAATACATAAACTACTTATAACAAATACTCTTTTCAGGTAGTGTTTCAATTAGATTTTGATTAGATATAGTCTAAAACAGATATTAAGGTAAAGCATAATTATTGAACTTAGATTTGATTAGGTATATTGGAACTGAAATGCTCTGTTTTTCGTGAACTAAATAAACTCTTACTTCTTGCCACACATTTCTATACACTTTACATATGACACATATGTTATTACACAAAGTTAAGTCAAAAGAATGTATTCATTATTGATTTCCAGAAGAATTAAGATGTATAAGCAAGTTATTATTAGAAGCTGGAAAAACACAAATATCAGTTTTGTTTTCATTCTACTCGGGCCAATGTTTCTTTCAGTACATTTGATTCAGCCATATTTTCTTTGGATACTAATGAATAGAAATGTGAAACAGGTGAAGTAATAATAAAAATATAAAGAAAAATGAAGCAAATTCAATATAAAATTATCAGTGAAGCAAAAAGAAACTTGTAAAATATGATTTAATCTTCTCTGTGGAATAGCTGCAAATTGCTATGCCTCATGCTATCCTTTTCCCACATAACATCCTATTTGGTACCTACGTTATCTTCTCACATGGTATGATAATACACTTTGTCATTTAGTAAGATAAAACCATTCATGCAAAATGAATATTCATGGGCAAGAAATAACAAAATTTCTCTACTGTATGAAAAATACTTTAGAATATATACCATGACATTTTAATATATATAAATATAGCACATACTATACCTGCATATATTCTTGTATATTCACATGCATCAATTTTGCTTGTTTATGGCAGTATTTTATATTGTTTCAGAAAAAAGGTAAAAGCTTACAATGTATGTCTCTTTTCACCATGCAGTGTTAATCTTCTAAGAGTAAATGCAGAATAAAATGTCATGTGTATAAGGAATTAAAGCAAAACAATAGATTTATGCATCATTTTGCAAAAAGAAAAAAAAATGTTTCATTTACTTGGTTTGAAAAGATACGAGGAAAAAAGTATACCTTTCTACTTCAGTTTCTGAAAAATAAAGGATAAGATTAATTGACTGGATAACAAAAAAATCCATATAATCCATAAGATGAGCTACTCACACTGTGTTTTGTGTTAGAATAATGACTACACTATTACTTTATATAAAAATGACCAATTTAGGATTCTTTTCATCTTTCCCTAGGGTTTCCTTCACATAGAGTATTTCATATGATTAATTCATATGAATCTTCCAAAACAACTTATTGTGAAATAAACACTTAATATTGGTGTTTGGGGGCCTTTAAAAATACTTTTTCGGTTGTTAACAGACCTTTATTTTATTTGTTTGTTGGTTGGTTTGTTTGTTTATTTATATGTGATGCTGAGAATTGAACCCAATGCCTCATACACACTAGGCAAGTGCTCCACCATTGAGCCACAAGGTCAGCCCTATATTGGAGTTTTTGCTTTGTTTTTTTTTAAGATTCCACATTACTGTTTATTTTCCTTTCTTTATCTTCCTTTTAGACATCTTGAGAATCTTTAATTCATGAGAACTCACCTAAACTGAAACAGTTAAAATCTTATGTCTGAAATAACCTTTTTTAAGATAAATTATTTATTATAGTGTCATTTTAATCACATACATGAATTATATTTAATGAGAACAAGAGAAAAAAAGTTATTTTATGGTTTAATAAATGCTTATAGGAAATCATTACTGTGATTATATGTTCAGAATTTAGGATAGCTTTGTATTCTTCTATGATGGTCATGTAGTGATACTGGCATTTTGACCACACATTTATCACACAGAAGAATACATAAATCACTTATAGCTACAATGTACCAAAACTATTTTATGATTTAAAAACTTAAAAATTCTAACAATAGCTGCATTCTTTAAATAAAACATTTTGATTTATCTGAATGAACACTTAACTCCTCTTAAATGCATCTTTCAGAAATATATTGATTTATAGACATAGTAAATATAATTCTTTTTCATTAACAACTTTATGACTCATTAACAATTTGAAAGAAATTTTTTTAGAATATTTTCTATTATCTTAACTTTGCATTATTTATATATTTTATTAATAATTATTAATTGTGGAAAATTAATATGACTCACTCACTGTGCTGTTTCCAGACTGAGAAGGTGTTCCATTGTGTATATATGCCATATGTTCTTTATACATTTATCTGCTGACTGGTACCTGTCCCAATTCCATATCTTACCTATTCTGGATAAAGCTGAAATAAATATAAGGATGAGGGTATTTCTTTTTCATGATGAACTCATTCCCTTTGAATATATATCAATGCATAATATAGCTGTTGTTAGATGGAATACTCTATGTAAAGATTTACTAACTCTGTTGATCTATAGTATAGTTTTATTTTGGATTCCATTTGTTTGGAATATCATTTTGTATATTTTCACCTTCAATCAATTTGCACCTTTGCTGATGAGATGAGTTTTTCATATATATATATGAGTTTTCATATATTAATGCATATTATTTTATATATATATATATATATATATTTTAGTCAATCCAGTCCACCTCTCATAATTGGAAAATTAAGTCCATTTTATTCAGAAATATTTTTGAAAATAGTGGACTTGCAATTATTATTTTGTTAGCATCTTTCTAGTTAATATGAATTCTTGTCCATTTTCCCTCTTATATTCACCTGAATGGTTAGATTATTTCCTAAAATTGATAATGGTTAATTATTTTCTATTTTTTATGTTTTCTTCTAGTAGGATTTATTCTTTCATATGTAATCATTTTGTATGATTTTTTCCTTTCATTTCTGGATATGGAACTCCTTCAAACATCTTTTGTTGTTGCACTGGTGGTCATGAACTGCCACAGTCTGGCTGGGCACAAATCACGAGCCACTCACAGCTTTGTAGATTAAAACAGCAATTCTTTATTCCCAATCTCACACCTGCCTTCTACAAACACGTTCTGGGGAAATCCATGTTCTCTGCCCAAATCCACACCTCCACTGGGCTTCTGTCTCCCAAAAATACTGTCTGAATCCCGTGAGAACTCAAGGGGAACTCAGGCAGCAGGATACGCCCTATTACCAGGAGGAATAACCTTCCTAAACCGGGAACGCCCTAAACCCGGATTATCCTAAACCAGAAACGCCCTGGTTTTTGAGCAAGGTCACCATCCAGGAGTTCTTCCACTAAGCAACATAGGGGTAAGATGGCAAGGAAATTGTCATACCTACTTGGCTAATGGCTCCCAGCAATGAACTCTCTGACTTTTTACTTATCTTGGAGTGTCTTTTTATTTTCTTTGTATGTTAAGGATACTCTTGGGTATAGTAATCTTGATTGGCATATTATTCAGGGCTCTCTAGAGGACCAGAACCAACAGGTGATTATATGATTATAAAAGGGAGGGTTATCACATTGGCTTACACAGTCAGAAGCTAAATATTCCCAAAATGATCACCAACAGAATAGACAGCTAGAGGAACCAGTAGTTACTCAGTTCAAAAGGCTGGAGCCTCAGAAGAGGGATCAGTGGGGGTCACCCAGTCAGGACCAGAGGCCTGGAAACTCCCCGTAGGGTCACTGTTTAATCTGCTTTGGAAGAGCGGGAGTTTGCTCCTGCAATTGAAGCAGCAATCACAGAAGGAGCTCAAAAAGAATTGAGCATGTATTGTTCCTTCTTTTATCTAGGCTACCTACCTACTGGACTGTGCTGCCCACACTTAGAGTAGGTCTCCAACTCATTTGCTATCTTATTTGTCAATCATAACTTGTTGACATACTCAGAATACTCAAATCTTAGGCCTCTCAATCCAATCAGGTTGGTAATTCAGATTTATCATCACAGTTAGTATTTTTTTTTCTTTAAGTACTTGAAATATATCCTCTCATGGTCTATGAAGATATCTACCAAAATATCTATTATTAGTTTAATATGATTGCCATAGAGGGTGATTGAAGATTTTCCCTTGCAGATTTGAAAATTCTTTCTTTGCCTTTAATTTTGGATTTGACCAAAGTATGTAATTGTTAAGAACTTTTCTGATCACATCTATTTGGGAATCAATAAGATTAATGGACATGGATATCCATGTCTTCACTAAGATTACAGAAGCATCTGCTATTATTTCATTAAATAAATTACCTATGGTCTTAATTTTTATTTATCCTTTGTATATGTTAATAATATGGTATTCTATCATTCTGAGCTCTCTTGTGTTCTTTATCCTTTTTTCCTTTTCTTTCTTATTTGAATGACATATCTCAAGAGCCCTGTATTCAATCTCTAATATGCTTCTTTTTCTGTTTGATCTATTCATTTTTTCAAGACTTTTAACTGAACTTTTGGTTTGATTTATTGAGCATTTCATTTCCAAGATTTCTTCGGTTTTGTTCTTTTTGTAAATATATATCCCTTTGTTAAATTTCATTCACATTCTGTATAGTAGTTTCAATTTCACTTAACTGTTTATTTGAATTCTTTTAAGTCTCATTGAGACTTTTAAACATTATTCTTGCAAAATCTTTATCAGACATTTTAACTATTTTGATATCTTTGGAATTTGTTACAGGTGAGTTATGATCTTTAGGAGTGTCATTTTACTTTATTTTCTCAAGATTCTTATGTACCCTTGTGAAAAGTAGTGTTTCTGGTAAAATAAACTTTTCTAACACTTAATAGGGTAGTCTTCTAAAAAGGTTCTTGGGATATTGGTTTGTTAATCAACACTGTTTATTTCCAGATGGGCACCACCATGTAATCTCTCCATATCTTATTTGAATGTGATTAGTGAGTTTGGGCACCTTGAATATCAGAGTCAGAAAACTCAGTGTTTCTGTGGGTCCCATAAGAGTAGACCCATCACCAGTTTAGACAGGTGTGGTGTGCACATTGTGTGATTACTTCTACAATGGAAGTGGTAGCCTCTACAAACTAATGAGATTTCCTCAAACATTATTGATAACGGCCCTGTTATTCAGGGATATTTTGTACTGGTTGAACCAGTACAAAACCAGGTAGCAAGGGGCTTAAAACCCTCATCATTTGACTTCACACTAAATCACAGGTGCCTCACAGGAAAAAGTAGAGTCTATAATCCCAGCATCCCCTTCTGTGGCACACTAAGATTTGTCAGCATTGTGTGATCAGTCAAGCCACAGGGGCAAATCCTATTGAGGACCTGCACATGTACTGAGGCAGGAGAAGTTGCAGTATTCCTAGTGCTGCTGCTACCATGGGCTTGCCTGCCCAGGTGCAGGAACTCAGACTTACCATTGCCATGCACATCTAGAGATGGAGCCTTTTCTTCCCCCATTCCTTTAGGTCGAGTGCCTCAGGTTCAAGTGGCAGTTGGTCTCAGCTGGAGTTGGGCAAAATTCCTCTTAGCTAATATGTTCATGAGAGAGAGTGAGAGCAGGATGTCCCTGGCACAAGGCAAATTTTCTCTCCTACCCTTCTTAGGTCACATGCCCCAGAATCAGGATGACACCCACAGCTGTCATCTTGCCCTAGACAGCACCAGCATGCACCTATTGGCAGGGTATCAGTGAAACCACAGAGTTCTTTGCCAAACTTGTTACTAACAGGTGCCTGTGTGCAGCTTCAGGGAAAGGAGTACATCCAGGAAAGGCAGCAACTGCACTGGTAACTGCCTTCAGTCCTGGCACCATATGACTGTTCACACCTTGGTCTTAGAGGATAGCTCCTACATTCTTTGGTTCTTGAGGGATTCACCCTCCATTTTCAGTGTCACTAAACTCATTCCTTTCAGTGCAGCATTTACAATTTGTGTCAGTTACTCTACTGAGCACTTTTAGTTAATGAGGCAACTACCTGCTAAGCCAGTGTGTTAAATACTCTGGGAATATAGAGGGATTCTAACCCCTAAAACAGTACACATTCCTACAACAGTTCCCTGAAAAGAAGTTGCAGATTCAAGAGGAAATCAAGCTACAGGAGTCTGGGGGAGTTTCTGGGAAATTATGTGAGAATTCCTTTTCCTAAGTAAGCTGCAGTAATGTTTTCAGGCTATTTATCTAAATAGTCTACAAGCACAGAAGGGTTATAAAACTTTCCAAAAACTGAAATTGTCAGTACTTGCTTGAAAGAGTTTGTTGGGACTCCGCCACTTTTTCTCTAAAGAAGAGAGATTCACCCACCCCTGCTGGAAAGCCTGGTTGTAGTGGCCAGGCTCTCTTTTTCTCTTACTGTGTTGTTGTACTAGGTGTCTACGTTTTACAAGATTTCTACTTTTCTCCTGTGAATTTACTGTGTTCTCCCAAAATCACTTTCTTCAACTTAAAAGCTATATAAATATTGTTTTGGTTCTTGTGAAGGAGAATGTGGGTGCTGTGTACATCTATTCAGCTATCTACTGAATTGTCAGGACCTTACATTAAAGCATTTGTGTGAATTATTCACCTATAATTTAGACTATAGCTAAGACCATTTCTATGCTCTTAAAGTTACTAAATCAACTCTTATAAAACTCAATATAAAGTGACTATCTGCTGAACTGGTTATTCTTGCTCTTCAAATACAAATATAATTTATGCTGATATGCAAAGTAATTCAGAATTTGAATTGAATGTATAATATGCTTAGGATTCTGCTTTAATGTAGAAGGGTATTACTGGCATCCTAAAACTTTTATGAATGAAGGTAGGTTTTTTTAATCATATATAAAATATCAGCATGATTAGTCATTATAATTATTTTAACTCTGATGGGGCTTAGACAAAATTATGAAAATACAATGAAGAATCACTCAGTTCTCCTATAATAGTTAGAATATGAGATGTAATTTCTTTCTATCTCTCTTTTGACTATTTTCATCTTTATAACCTGGTTGATTCTTTTTATCTTCCAAATAAGTCAAGAATTTTAATAACTTAGGAATTTTGCTCCTCATTTTGCTTTAAATCTAGATTTTCTTGTTAGTACCTCCTTAGGAACTAAGATGATCCAGAATAACATTTATAAGCATATTGGTATATTTTTGCAGAGTTAACTGAGCATATCAAGGAATTTATTTATCTTGAAATCCTAATTTTCTCTTTAATTGTGAACCACAACTGTAATTAAAATATTTGCTTTTAGGGGGAAAAAAAACAACAACTTTGCAACCTGAAATAGTCTAGAATCTTCAAATGGGCTTCTATCAAATTTGAAGAGAGCTGACTACAAAATCAGAATGTTCAATTTATGTCTTAAAATTAAATAAAAATGATTTTCAAAAAGAAGGAATACTCATGGTCTTTGTTGGACAAATTCTATACATAGATAAAAAGGCAAATCCACAAAAAAAGACAAATTAAAATCAAAATGGAGGTTGGTCTGCAGACAGGACCTCAGAACAAAGGAGAGTAGATGAGTGATCTGCAGAGATAATATAGTAAGAGAAAAGCATTCTGATGAAGCCAGCTTTTGTATGGACATGTGGTCCACTTCGATTGCTCTTTTGTTCTTGTGGGTCAGAAAGCCCACCCCTCCAAACACACACACACACACACACACACACACACACACACACAGAGTAATTTCAGATGAATTTCAGGATGGTGAAGAGGACATTCAGGAATTTGAAATTTTTATAAAATCTGGAGAATATGTGTAAGAATCTGTACTATCTAAAGAGAGTCACTAGACCATCTGTACAGGATTCATCAAACATAAAAATGAACACAGCATATATCCCCCAGAATGATTCCTTTAAAAGAGAGCTCTGAAAATTAATTGATCAAGGGATTCAACTCTAAAGAGAAAGGAGGGCTATTACCCTCTTTCTTCCATAAGGCAGGGAAGTAAGTCCCTCAGCTTTAAGTTAAATTAAAGTCAAAAAGATCAAAGAGGAAACAGGGGTGACACTAAGGAGAGTAACATCTCCCTGTGTTCTTATGGGAGGGAAGCTAGAGAGAAGTCTTAAGAGAATAAGACCCTAGCAGTGGGATGGTCTTGTATCTGTTCTTGCTTTCTGAAAAGAAAGTACTGTATATATTAAAGAAGAGAATATTAGAATTGCGTAGGGTTTCATAAGAAGGATGGAGAGCAGGGATAGGTTAGGATTCATTTTTACCCTTTGCATAGAAAGAATTCACAGTGTCTCTTTTGAGACTAATGTGGATGCCACTAAGATTCGTTAAGTGGAAAGTCAGCTTGACAAGATTTTGCCCAGAGAATGTTTGATTTCATGGAAAAATTTTAGAATTAAACAAACTAGAGATATGTTATTTAGTGGAATGAAAGGTAGTAGTAGTTAAATGCATCTATATCACTGAACAGTGATATAGTGATAGAACAAAATACAGGTAGCACTTTACTGCCTACAATAAAAAAAATGTGATACACTTGGTCAGATCATTTAAGAATTTGTTGGATCATTTTCTCTAATTCCAGCTTTCTAAATCCATTTGCCCTGAAGCAATGAGATAATGAAAGGAGTGCAGACATAAAAGAAGATAGGCAAGGGGAAGAGAAAAAGTATGCACAGTATGCAGAATTTGCACAGGTCTCTAAACCAAGAGGCAAAGTGAAATAAGGGCCTAAATCTCAAAATTTGATTTGAAGTTGTTAACTTGACTGTTGTTTTTGATTTTTTTTTTTGTTTCTCTTTATCAATTATTTTTTATTGTTGTTTTGTTTGTTTACTTAAAGAAACAGCTGCAGGACTCAAGTATATGTTTGAAGACTTTGGTAAGAAATAAAATAACGTAGTTTACTAATTACTCTGCCATGAATTCCATCAATTGGATGGAATGATTTTGTTTTCTTTTTACATATTAATAGTGATGTGTTCTATGATGAATACTTTTTAGCATTCTAAATCTCATATTTTTTCCTATGTGAAATATTCTCAGTAGGTATGAAATCATCTTTCTCTAATTGTCATTAACTTGTAAAAAGTTAATTCTACTGCAATGAATAAAATAAGCCACAATAAAATTGGAGAAGCATGCATAAATTTTTTTTCGTATTAATTTCTTAACAGGGCATTTGGGCATTTCTGGGATTATTAACATAACAAGAAAATGCTTGTACATTGCAAAATGTCCAAAACATAGATTACTTTCAGAATGATGTTGCAGTATTTTCCTTGTTACTTAAAATTAACTTATGAATTAGCTTTGAAATTAGTAATATTTGAACTATAAAGATGATTTTACTTTCTGTCAATTGCCTCATTCTATGTATGCAGAAACTTAACAAATCCTAGAAACCACATGAAGTTTGTCATGCCTAAGACCATTTTCAAAGAAGCTACTTATGAAAAATTGATCACATTTTCACTAGATCCTCTCTTATCAAATCAGAAGGAACTGAGAAGGCAGCAATGGAGAACAGGAATTACTACGTTGACTTACAACATTAGGTTGGACACTCATGAGGGGAAACCCTCTTCCCATCAGGATGCTCCATAATCAATGAAAACTGGCTTGCCCCACCAGAGAGCACAAACCAAACCCCAAGAAATAAATTGCAGTGCCATAGGTAAGCAAGGGCTATGAGTGATAAAACATTGTCAAAAAAAGGTAGTGACAAAAAAGAGAGTGTTTTAGTGAGCAGCATTTGAGGGGAGGAAAACACTGTGACATCCAGAACACCACTTGTCATGAGAGCTGTTCTCAAACTATTTTATACATTTATAACCAGAATAGTGATGCATACTATCTAATTTTTTTCAATGGAGATAAGAGCAACAATTTGTGAGAAATGTTAGAAAACATTATTTTGACATAGTTAAGCCAATTACAGAAACAGAGTAACTACTGGAAAGAAAATGCAATATTTGAAATGCAGTCATACAGAAAATTGTCCCCAGATTGAATTAAGTGCAAGCTATTTGTAGAAACTTATCCTAAACTTATTTTATCATGTTTCATGCCAGAGAGAAAATTCTATCAAAGTTAGACTAATCTCAATTTTATACTTCTCTTGTCTTCCTTCCATTCCTCTTGCAAATGCTTTCCTTCAAAAATTGAACTGTCTGCCAGTGGCATTATTTACTTGGTGGAAACTCTAGCAGAGGTGACACCCTCAGTAAATTTTATTTATTTACATCAACTTACAGAAGCAATGATCAGATGGATGACAGAAATGCTTTCTTTTTTTTATAAAAATGAATAAGTAGATACAATAGACAAGCAGAAGCCATTTTTTTAAAAATTCTTAAAATGTTTCATTCTATGAAGTATACATTTTAATTTTCACTAAATCATGCAATTATAGTAACTAAAATTGAAGTACGAAAAGGCATCACTTTTGATTTGAAATGATAACTATCATATTGCTATGGAATAATTATATTTTTGTATTTATTAAATGAAACCATTTATGTATGGTAAAGAATATATTAAAGAAAAGGCCCAGTCATTTCATAAGATTTAACCAAAAAAAAAGGATGTGGGTGGGTGATGGGTGCCAGTTTTTGCTGTTTGATTTGTAATTATTTTATGTCTGTATATTTCATAAATGTGTATATTATACAAGTAATGCATATATGTGTATATATGTACATATGTATATATGTGTATTACTTGTATATGTGGTTTCATTAAAAATATAAAACATAATTATTCCACAGCAATATCTTTTTATTATGACTCATTAAAATGTATGAATGTATAATAAAGCTAAATAATTTTACATTTATATTCTAGATTAATTAATTGTACCTTCCTTAGAGTATTCAATAACTTGTATAAAAAAATAAATAAATAAACAAAGGCATGGGAAAAGGGAATATATTCTACACAGCAAAAATTTTTAAAAGAGAAAACCATATATCCCTGTTTGGTCAGCTCTATAGAACAGAGCTGGTCTTCTAAGCTGAAGCTCTTAAACAGTATTTACTAAAAACTGCACATCTAAAATTGTAAATGAAAACTTACCTTCTGTTTTCTCAGGTGAATTGCTTTACTCCTCCAGCAAACTATCACCAGCCCTTACAAGTCAATTAACTACTACAAGAATCCACAGGATGGATACTTAAGTGTACATAAAATTGTTAAGAAAGGAAGAAGATAACAATCTAAGAATTAGCCAAAATGCCATAGTTTTTTTCCCTTTTGTTTAAAGAAGCCCATTATGAGCAGAACATTTTTTAGAAGGAAATGTTGTGTCTCTTCTGAACTTCCAAGTCACTTCAATGCCAATTATTTTTAGGACACTTGTGTTTTTCATTAAAATTGAATAAACTGAAGTTTCGTAAAAATAATTTTACTATTAACATTTATATTAGATAGTCATAATTAAAGACAGAAGAATATATGTAAATGAACATGAATATATTTATATATACATGTGTGTATATATATATATATCTTTGTGTGTATATATATGTGTGTGTGTGTGTGTGTGTGTGTGTTTGTGAATTAAGTATCTCTGTATCAGATTTATTGAAAACATTTTTTAATTATCATTTAATCATATGAGTTTAGGTACTACATGCCGTGGAATTTAGAAATACAACACCCATTTGTAATCAATTTGAAATCAAAGTGAATCCATAACGGAGAAATTCAATACATTTTCTATTGCAATGTGTTTGTTGATGTTCTAAAGAACTATTGCTATGTAAAAATCACTGAACCAGATCCTGTGGAGTTTCTTAAGGAGTAGATGCCCACGTTTTATGGTTTGTCCATGAATACCAGCACATTATAGTTTCTGGAGTACATATATTGAAACAATCATAAAGATGTCAAAATTATGTTTCACTGCTTTTTTCAGAAGGTGTGGTAGAAATTTGTCATGCCATTAGTCACAAAGCAAATTTTGAACATCTCTTATTTATGTTTGAAAAAATTCTCCTATTATGACTTATTTCTCATTAAGATGAAAGTCAGAATTTGCTTTTTTTGTAGCTAGAATATTTTACAGTGGTTCCTTCTTTCCAATACTAAATATTAAACTCGCATCCAGAAAAGAACAATGTTGGCATAAAATATCATGCATATCCATATCTGTATGTCCATGTCAATCATAGAATCACATGGGCTTCAAGGCCAATAATTAAAAGAGTTTCTGACATCCTGTGCCAACATCAGCTATGTAGAGTGTGGTAAATGTACCCTACTAGTTTTAGGGTCTTCACTGGCATTTCCTAGATACTACAGTAGTCTGTACATCTGACTTCATGATCTATTCAAATATCCAAATTTCTTTTAGTATATTAAATTATATAATTTCATCCTTTTTACTTATTTTTATATAAAAATCCTACTTCATCAGAAATTGAAGTCAAACATGGCTACAGGCAAAGGAAATTTAAGGAAATAGAAATCAAGAGATAGTATATCCAGATGGATTATATTACTAGCTTGTATTGAAGAATGAGATTATGCCTGCCCCATGAAAACAATTTCAAAATAGCAAATTAAATGTTCAACTTTGTTTAGTTAAATAACCTGGTCATACTTGCACTTTCTGGAGATATGACCTTGGCATAAGGCACACAATTTCTTCAGGATATACTGATTCCTTCTACATGTAATGTTGCATGAGAGAAAGATAACAAGGGTACTATAATTTCTCAACACTTGGATAATTGGATAAATAAGATTTATTAATAGCTATGCTGAAAGAATTTATTTTTAACTCACTGTAAGGCTCAAATAGTAAAAATACAAAATCAAGGATGACAGAATTTTTTTTTTACTTTAAATTGTCAACACCACCAGGAATTTTATCTAAAAGTTTGGGAATTTCTACAAAATTCTACAAAAGTCCACACCCTAGCCATACTTAATGGCCTCCAGTTTGGGACTCAAATTGGCTCTTGTTTGCTTGGGAGTGGTTGAGGTAGAACAAACCTGAAATAAATAAGGTGTGCCTTAGAAAATATTTGCAAGTTCTTGTTAGAAGATATTACATTATATGTAGGAAATGTATTGGAAATGAATGCTGAGGATTTTATCTATTTATTGTCTTATTGATGCATTATAATTTTGTATGAAAATGGAATTAATTGTGATACATTCTTACATGCACATAACATAATCAGTGTATTTAATTTCCTCATACCTTCTCTTTCACTCTCTTCCTTCTTCCCAATCTTTTTCCTGCACTGTACTGCTCTATCATCTATTGTGATGAACTCCTTATTCTTTCCTATTTTTCTCTCTAGCTTCCACAATTTCTTTATTCATTCACCAGTTTATGAACACCTAGACTGGTTTTACAACATTATCAATTTGAATTGTGCTTCTCTAAACATGGGTATGCATATATCACTATCATATGCTGACTTTAATCTTTTGGATAAAAACTGAGGAGTAATATGCCTAGGCCATTTGGTAGTTGCATTCCTTGTATATACTGATTTCCATAGTGCCTTACAACTCTACCAATGCTCCTGAGGAAATCAGAGCTCTAAGAATAAAATGTAAGTATACCGCATTTTCTTTATCCATTCATTTGTTGAAAAGCATGTAGGACAATTCCATAATTTGACTGTTGTGGATTGAGATACTATAAACATTGATGTGATTGTGTCACTGTAGTATGCTGATTTTAAGTCCTTTGGTTACAAACCAAGGTGTGGGATAATTGGGTCAAATGATGGTTCCATTCCAAGATTTCTGAGTAATGTTTATACTGCTTCCCATTATGGTTGCAACAATGTGCAGTCCCACCAACAAAGTATGAGTGTACACTTTCCCCATATCCTCACCAACATTTATTGTTGCTTGTATTCTTAATAATTGCCATTCTGACTGGAGTGAGATGAAATCTTAGTTTTCATTTTAATTTTTCTAATTGCTCTAGATATTGAACATTTTTTCATATATTTGTTCGTTGATTGTATTTCTTCTTCTCTGAAGTGTCTGTTCAGTTTCTTAGTCCAGTTTTTCATTTGGTTATCATTTAGTTATTTTTTTTTTTATATTTTTTGTGTTGAATTTGCAGGTAAATGTATAGAACTGGAGAATATCATCCTAAGCAACATAAGCCAATCCCCCCAAACCAAAGGCCAAATGTTTTCTCTGATAAGTATATGCTCATTCTCAATAAGAGGGTGAGGGCAGCTAGGGAAGAATAGAAGTACTTTGGATTTAGCAAATGGGAGTGAAGGGAGGGGAGGACGAATGGGGATAGGAAGGATAGTAGAATGAATTGGACATTATTATTCTATGCACATATATGATTTTATGACCAATGTGATACTACAATATGTACAATCAGAAGATTGAGAAATTATACTCCTTTCATGCATAATGTGTCAAAATGCATTCTACTGTGAGGTATAATTAAAACGAATTTAAAAGTGCAAAAAAGTAAAAGGTAATATAAGAATTGATATGCATATACATAAGAGAGATTTGAACTCAATATATTAGCTAAGAAGTAAACAATTTTTTTTCTGTAAAAAAGCCAAATAGCAACAATTTTAAGTGTGGAGACCATATGACTTCTGTTATAACTACTACTGTTTGCCATTGTAATCAGAAAGAGCTTTAGATGATACATAATAATTTGCCTGTGTTCCAAGAAAACTGTATTGACAAAAAGGGCTGTGGCAGACTGAGTTTGACAGCAGGGTATAGTTTTCTGACACCTGTGTTGGCTCATACATAAAGAAATAAGAATAAATGAATACATTTTCTTTCATTTTTCTTTGTTTTCATAATGGGGAATAAAACCTTGATGTACTCTAAAACTGATCAACATCTTCAGTCCTTTATATTTTATTTTATTGAATTTTGAGACAACAGCACTTAGTTTCCCATGTTGACCTCAAATTTGTGATCCTCCTCCCTAAGCCTCTAGTCAGTGGGGTTTTAAGCATGGGTCATCACACCCACCATGATTACCTTGTTGATTAAACCATCTCCAATTTCAATAAAGAAAAGTTAAATACATTTGAAATGGCAAACATCCATTGAGAAGAATTTCAAACACTTTGAGAAGAATTGATTACAGATTCCCCAAAGCAACTGAGGAGTCTACCTAGGCTCCTCTGCAGCTGGAGTATACTGAAGATGGTTTCCATGTGGTGAAACAGTAAAGACAATCAAGACTTGCGCTAGCACCATTGTCTTCGGGCCAGTTCTCAGACTTGCATTATTATATAGTCCAAGAGAACAATTTGAGAATAATAGGTATATTCTCTAGTTTTCCCCCAAGGTTTCTACAGCCAAGTGTCAGAGATAGCATACACAGGAGATTGAGAATTACCTAAAAAAAAGGTTTTAGAGCCTGTCTCTAGTTAGCCCAAATATTTGAGGACCTAGTATGACACTGTCCTTAAGCCAGTGAATAAACATTTAGGGGTGAGTAGCTAATGTGAGCTTTCATCAAGTCCAGTTCAAGGTGTATTTATTTGAACCCTGAACATCATTTGTGCTTATTTACCAGTTCCTATATGTAGAAGAAAGAATATTTTGCACTGAGACTTACAGACTCCCCACATTAGCCTATCATTCAAGGTTGTGGAAAGTATAATGGAAGTCCTGGATTCTATTTCTTTCTGCCAAAATAGTAAACTTAAAATCCTACTTAATTTCTTCAGAAATTTTAATGACTAGCACCACTCTCAAACACATGAAAGAGCGATGCAATCTGTTATTTATTTCCATCTGACTTTGCAAAAAAAGAGATATGGGTAATTTTATTGGCACTCCTCAAACATTATTCAACTGCTTTTTAAAATGTGTGTGGGTATGTTTCAATATGTTTGAGTATGTGTAACTTCAAGCATATACACCTGGCACACAGTAAATAGCTGTTGATTTAGACATTTGCTTTTTCCACACTCATATAATAAAAATATTAAAAGAATTTGTTTTCCTATTACAACAGGTTTGATACATTTTCTGATGATATAGTCACAGAAATATAAATTCACTAACAGCTTTGTCTGCAAAGCTGTTGTATTATCTGATTCTATGACACACCATAATGGCCTTTTATTGTGATTGCATTAAACTCATAGTAAAGTGAGAGTAACAGGTTAGGTCGTTATATATTTTGGAAAAGTCTGCATAAGAGAGAAACAGATGGTTTTATTAAACTTTTCCTGGTCATCTATCTAGATTCTCATATTTTCCATATCCAGATGAAGAGAAATTTATTTTTCCTTATAGTCTCTACCAGTAATAACTACCACTACAACAAAAATGCCAGTATTTCATAGATCTCTCTGGACTTTCTGAATAAGACAAAATACATTAGAATGTGCTAATAAGTTTCATATCTTGAACAACCCAAAAGTTTCCATATATGTGTGAATTCCAAAACAAGAGAAGCCAGAAAAGCAAACTCATACTATATAGAGAGTAAACAGATATGTGGTCTTGTCCCAGTGACCCAGTAGACGCAAGAAAACTTGAAGTTTCTGTTGCAAATGGCAACACTGTGTAGCAATTACTTTCCTGGGGCTTATCTTCTAGTAACAAAGATACACATCATGAATTTTACACAATTTTGTTTATTGTTTTCTTTCTGGAAATTAGAACATATGCTTCATGAAGGTAGAGTTTTTTCTCCTTTTTAAAATCTTCTCTTTTTTATTCATTAATATATCTCCAGAACAAGCAACATAGTAATAATTTACAGTTTATTTGTTGAAATAATGATATTGTAAGTATACAGAGAAATTTTAACAGAACAATTGAGAGAAAAGGAAATATGAGCTTCGTTTCATAATTTGTTTAGAGGAGAATTCTGTCAAGAATTTTTTTTTTTACTTTTTTGGAAAAATATTAAATATACAGATTGGTGAGTGTACTCATGACATATTCATACAGGCATATAACACTATTTGGTCAATTTTATTTCCCAGAACCTTCCCTTCTCTTCCTTTCCTCACTCTTACTTAACTCTTTTCCACTACTCCAGTGGTCTCTCTTCTACTCTCCTGACATCCCGGTTTATTTCTTTTTTTCTCTAGCTTCTAGATATAAAATAACACATTAGACACAGCTTTCTGTATCTGACTTATTTTGAGTAATATGATGCTCTTCCGATCTGCCTTTTTTTGTAAATGTCATGATTTTGCTCTTATTTAGGACTGAATGAAGCTCCATTGTGTATATATAACAATTGTTTTTATTCATTATCTGCTGATAGATATCTAGCCTGATTCCATAACTTGTCTATTGTGAATTGTGCTGTAATAAATATGGTTGTGTACCTTTCTTTAAAGTATGCTGGCTTTCATTCTTTTGGATATATAGATTATATAGTAGTTCAATGTTTATTTTTTGAAGAACCTCCTTATTAATATAAATATATATATGTATATGTATATATATATATATATATATATATATATAAAATTCAATTTTTTGAGATGTACATTATGTTGAATTTTTTTGAGTTGAATCAAAAACCAAAGAAAAACCAAATAATCCATTTCATACATGGACAAATGAAATAATCAGTCACTCATCAAATGAACAAGTAAAAATGGCCAACAAGCATTTGAAAAAATATTTAGTATCTTCTTCAATCAGGGAAATGCAAACACAAATTACATTGACATATCATCATTTCCATTAGAATGACAATTGTCAATAATATGAATAATAAGGCAAGGCAAGTGGCACACAGCTTTAATCCCAGCAATTTAGGAAGCTGAAGCAGGAGGATCATAAGTTCAAAACCAGTCTCAGCAATTTAGCAAGGCTCTTTAAGCAACTTAGCAAGACCCTATCTCAAAATAAAAATAAAAAGGGCTAGTGATGTGGCTCCACAGGCAAGCATTCCTGGGTTAAATCCCCAGTAAAAAAATAATACAAATAATAATACATGGTGCTAACGATGCAGGAACAAAGGGAAAGGTACACTTTTTATGGAAGTGTAAATTGGTACACCCAATATGAAAATCAGCATGCAGTTTCCTTAAAAATAAATTTCTAAAAGTCACTGAATAAAATGAGAAAATGAATCTTAGAAAAGTTGGGATAAAATCATTCTTGGAAGAAGCAATATTGACAAAACTATTTCTGAGGTAAGATAAGATATATTTGAGATAAAGAATAAAAGGCAAATTATATGGTGAAAGAAGAAAATAGCAATATATAATTTTGGAGAGGTGGGAAGAATTTAGATCTCATATGATATTATACAGCACACTGAAGAATTTTGATTTATTGTTAAATAGAACAGAAAAGTACTGGATTTTTAATAAGTTGTTTATGTGGTCATATTTATATTTTTAAGGATATTTTGGGCTTTTATGTAGAGAACAGGCTTAAAAAAGAGTTACTGGAGAACCAATAGGATAAATATTTTAGCACAATTTAAAGAGGTGATGGTGATTGATGTAAATCAGATTGGTACTGCTGCTGGTACAGGGAGAGGGTGGTGTGCTAAACCTGGTGGTAGGAATCCTGAGTAGTGTACTCATGGACTTATTCAGGGTAGTGATATTGTGTTCCTGATGAACTAGAGTGCTTCCTGTTGTATCATGTGTAATAGGCATAGAGAGGTGGTCATAATAGTGCTAATGGCTTTCTCTACTTACTCTTTTTTAAAATAGTGTTATAGGATGGATAAAGGGATTAAATTAACTGAAACATTAAAAGAACTAGATGTTCCAGAGCCAATGAGGACACAGAAACGTTAGCTGAATATTTTATTTTCTTATCATAGCCACTAATATAACTTACTTTCCCAACTCATGAGATATGCCTACTCACATAAGTGAAATTCTCTTCTCAGTGAGTCAACCCACTTCTATTGAATATGCTTTTCATGTTATGAACATATTGTTTTAAATGAGTAATTCACCATGCTGAAACATTCTATTCTCTCATCTTCAATTCTTTGATTAATATATATCTTTCAAAGTACATTTAAAATTTCTTAAAATATTTGAAACTTTCTTTATCTTTTAATAAAAATAGTGTATTCTAATGAATAAACACCTACAAGACTGGTTTATTCATTACATAAAGTAAATAAGTAACCACAACTATTTTGAAAAATGTAGCAATACATGCAAAACCAGTTGAAAGCACAGCAATTACAATGTTTATATTCAAACATGGATTAAATATTATAATTTTGGGATTGTAAAAATATGTATAACTGTATAGTCTTAAGTGACAAAAGTCAATAATATATAACCATACTGCTTTCAATATTATAAAATCATACAAAAAAAGAAAATAAAATCACCTTATATGTGTTTTATTTCTCCCCTTGCTTAGACATTTTCAAAGTTTGTCTTCAGTATTTAAGAACAGTAGTTTTCCTCCATAGTCTTTTGCTTGAATTACAGCTATAAAAGTGAAAATAGAAAGATGACAAGTACCATTGTAGAACTGAAGGCATTTCATGATTTTAATCACATGAAAATCACTTAATGCATTCTTTACAAGTGTAATTTGTCTTTGTTAGGATGCATATGACACTATGTGTGTGTTGTTTTTTATCAAGGGCAAATGGGCTAGTACACATTTTCTCTTCATTGGAAGAAAATTATCAGATTCCTTCATTTTGACAGGTAGAACATTCTGGAATAAAAAGACAAAGTAGACATATAAGTCATGTTCATTTTGAGTAAATTTAAAGTTGAACCAATTAATCAATAATGAGGTAATGGAATTTTAGATGAGTGGTGGGTTGATATGGATTTTGTCATGTTAATGTCATCATGCATTACTGGGAACATCTGCCATCTGCCTTATTCTGTATGGTAATGTGGGACTTCATATATCTATATAATAACACAGTAACTCTTGTTACTTAGAAGATTCTTATCTAAAGTCAAGTGAATGCTCCAAGACAGTGAGTGATTGCTGAGCCTTAGTTAATCTCTGTATTTGATTTATAATTCTGTCTAGCATTGTTAGTCATAATATCCTAAGGAATGTAACATGAAAGGAATATTTCAATATTTCAATTTTGCTTTTTGGTTCAGTTCCTGATTTGATGTAGAAATTTTATGAATATAATTAAAATATATTATTTTATGTATGTTATAGCCCCTCAATAAAAAAAGAGATTTTAAGCAGAAAATGACAATGTTTGTGGAAGAATTATAACACCATTTAAATGAAAACATATTATGGTTAATACAAACCTGAATTCAAGCACTGCTTCAGCAACACTTGACCTTGAGTAAATTATGTGATCTCAGACTCACCACCTTCAATCAAAAGAGATAATCTAAGTTTGTACTGAGAAAATATACATAATATGCTTAGTTTAGTAAACGACATGTAGCAAATATTTCAGTGAATTTTTACTATCTTTACCTAAATACCAAACAATACAAATTAACTTCACAACTAAGTGAAGTTTATGCAATTTGTCAAAAAATGGTAATATTATGTAAGTATTAAATATTTAACAGAAAGGGAATTCATTTTAACAACATGGAATGTTTAGTTCATATTAATTTCAAATGGAAATATAAAACAATGGAAAATGTGATGTTTAGTTACACATAATGAAAAAGTTCATTGATTGTATAACTCTTTGTTAAAATTATATATGTACTAATTCTTAGAAAAATAATTACTGATAGGCCAAACCCAGTCTCTAACACACTAACTTCATTCCAGTGGTGGTGTGTGCAGTGCATAATAATTGTCATGTCTGTCTGGTGCAAGTCTTTTTAGCTTGCTTTCTTAAGTGCTTTGATGGAATTGGAGCCAAAATCATAATTTCTGCTTTGCATGTCTCAAATGCAGAATCCAAGAATGATTTCTCTTTGTCTGAACAAACACCCAAACAAGTCTGAATTTGTTTCCTTAAACCAAAAACTTGAATTATGGAACAGGCACTCCGTATTATCAGTTGTTGTTCTCCAACTCACACACAAGAATATATTATACATATAATGATATAGTAAATATACATTTTATAATATATATTAATTTTATTAATACTTTAAAATTGTATAGATGGAGGGTTTATCACCTATCCATAAACATATTAATTATTACTAGAAGAAATATCAATTATATTTTCTTAATTCTGCTCATCACTCAAAGATTTGAAAACTTGAATGTTGTATTTTAATTTCTAGCAATCGTGTTTTTATTGGAACAAGATATTAACAAGTTTATGTTTAGATATTGTTATTTACAATTCCTCACTACATTTTATGTGTAGTCTCTCTTTTTTTTATATTGTGAAATGTCAGGGAGGGTTGGCGGTAAAATATATGCAAACAGATGAAAAAGAAATAGAGGGCAGAGGGGGAAAAGTCAAGAAAAGGAGTAAAGGGCAGAGAACAATTGGTAGGCAAGAGAAGAGAACCAATTTATCAATGTATTTGAAAATATTTTCATTCTCTATGTAACATGTTAACATGATTTAACAATAGCACTTACTAATAAAATTATTCTCATAATCTCAGCCATAAGAATTTGAATCTAAATATAATTGATTTGACGTTGTAAAGAAACAAGTTTCTGACTATTCATTTACCAGAATAGTGTTTTAAATGTGGGGAAAAGATGAATTGGATAAGCTCCATGATTTAAATAGACTTTGACATGATTAAAAGTATGAGGTAAAGACTAAAAAAATGAAAAGCTTCATGCTTAAATATAAAAGTTGTATAGTTTAATTTAATTCTACACAGAACCTGTAGAAATACATCTGTATTGAAGGGATGTTTTGCAATTAAATGCATTGTAGGATTCTTAAAATCTTTTATCATAGAAAAAATATAAAAGATTTGAAAGATATGTATGATGTGTATAACATCACCCCACTGTATTTTCAATACACACATGTAGGAAGTGGACAAAAAAATAAACTAAAATATTATCTTTTATTAAAGATAATATTTTATCTTTTATTTTGTAAATTTTTTTTGTAAAATTTTTAGAAGAAAACAGAAAAAATCTCTCTGACTTTGGTTAAGTAAAGAAATATATTTTTTATATTATTCCTAGTCTTATATAGTTAAACATAATAGTGATATTCATATGTGCATGTAATAAACTTTGCTCATTGCAATCCCCAGGACTTCTTAGATGTGGCTCAGAAAACATATTGATGAAGGGAAAATTGTATTTAATAAAATACAATTTTAAAACTTTTGCTCTGGGAAAGACACTCTTATGAGAATGGAAGACCTGTACCATATTTGTAGTAAAATCTATGCATACAGAATATGTAAAATATTTTTCAAGATTAATACTAAGAACACATATAAGCAAATTTTTAAAAACCAAAATTCTTTTTTAAATTTTTTTTAAAATTTTTATAGTTGTAGATGGACAGTATTTGTTTATTTTTTATGTGGTGCTAAGGATCAAACCCAATGACTCACAAATGCTAGGCATGCGATTGGACTATAACCCCAGCCCCCAAAATTCTTGAGTATATACTTCTGTTAGTTCCAGTTCATAGAGAAATACACATTTTAGCCATAATGAAATGCCACTATACATTTATTACAGTGAATAAAAAATGTATACTGACAAAACAACAATAACAAAAAAAAAATGACAAATCCAAATCTAGATAAAGATGCAGACCAACTGGAACTCTCACATATTACCATCAGGGATGCAAAATGTTATAGCTACTCTGAACAGTTGAACCGTTTCATGTAGAATTAAGCATACACCTATATAACCCAGTAATTGTGTCCTAGGTTTTACACTAAATTGACAAAAACCTGTATTCACTCTAAAATGAGTACATGAATATTAATAACAGTTGGGATCAGAAAAGTCAAATTCTTCAAACACAAATGTTCTTTAAGGAATATATTGACCTTAAATGAATTGATTATGCAAAATATCTGTATCAGGCAATGCTACTCAGGCATAAAACATAAGAACTTCTGCTACATGCAACCAAGTGAATTAATCTGACAAGCATTGTATTGAAAGCAGCCAATTTTACCAAAGCTACATGTCATGTACTTGACTCACAGGACATTCCAGGATATTTAAAAAAAAAAAAAAAGATGGTCAGAGAATATACCCAATGTCATAAAATTGAACACAAAATGTCAAATTCATCCAATGTAACTTTAAAGATTAGAATTTAAAGACAAATCACATTAAATATAAAGAAGAAGATGCCATGAATAACTTTATGAATCACCCTTAGTTGAGTGCATTAATAGTGCTTGAAAAGGTAAAGAATTAGAGTTTTAGGTGGTTAAAAATAGAAATCAGTCTACGTTTGAAAGACTTGACTAAAATAAAAACATAAATATAAAAAGTGGGAAAGGGAAGGATTAGAATGATGAGAAAAAAACCAGGAAATGTGTCAGTCAGTTTTTTGTTACTGTTACCAAAAGAACTGATAAAAGAAACTTACAGGAGGAAAAGTTTATTTTGTCACGTGGTTTTAGAGGTTCACTCAGTATAGCTGACTCTATAACTGTAGGCCTGGGGTGAGGCAGAACATTATGCAGAAGGGCATGGAAAAGGAAAGCTTCTCCATCCATAACAGTCAGGAAGCAAAGAGAAAAGGAGAGCCAGATGGCAAGGACAATTTTATCTAAACACCAAAGACATGTCTCAGTAAAACCCTTCCTCTAGCCGGACCCTACCTATGATTAGCACCCAATTAATCCACTCAAGTGGACTAATCCACTGTTTAGGTTACAGCTTTCATAATCTAATCATTTTACATCAGACTATTCTTCCATTTTCTCATACATGAACTTTTGGAAAGCACCATAATCCATGACAGGAAGTATATAATAAATACACATACAGACCACAATAACTGTGCAACTCATTTGTGCAAGTGTATGAAATTGTAATTTTAGGTTTCAGAAATGCATGAAAAAAGTATCACAAAATTGGAATTAAGTTAGTAATAGGGAAGAATGTTCTGAATAGGTTCTATAAATTTAATTTTTTATACAATATTATACTTCCAATAATTTATTCTATTTGGTATTTAATTTAGAAAACTTTATATACTCAAACTTAAAGCTTTTTGGCTCTTCACTAATTTAAAATATACCTTCATATTGAAGAAATATTTTTCCTCGATAAACATCTACCTTGGTCTCCACCAACACATGCAACTTTATATACCAGAAACAAATTCAACCCAGAGGAGTTAATAAATCAGATTTCTTGGGGCATAGCTTTGCTATTTGCCTAGATCAGATTAACAAATAAAGTTAAGCATTTTGTACAGTAGTTTGGAAAAGACTTTAAAAGAAATGTCAAAAAGAAAAGAGTCAAAATGAAGCTCAGATTCTGAGGGTTCATAAATGCATATAATAGCTCATTTAATATATGTAAAACATACATACACAATGTTATTCTGGTATTTAAACCTTGAAAGATATTGTTTAAAATACTTTAGATTTTCAGTGAAGAAAATGTGATCTAAGAGCAGGAGTATCACAAATAACAAGTATAAAATACACACATCTAGCATTTTGTCATGAATCATGTATTAGGATTGCAGATCTATTTAACAGTCTGCAGAGTAAATGTTTAAGTATCCTGCTTTCTATGTCTGGAGAGATCAGGACTGGAGAAGTGATGGGGACGAAATACATGAGTGTTATTTTAAGGTTGCTTGTACTCGGGATAAGAGGCAACCTTTTGTTCAAGTGGTTTCAACTTTTCCTTCAATCAATTTCTTCAAGCATTCCTGCAGTGGAGAGTGCTCTGTTTTATCTGATATCTAGGGACCATTGAACTTTTGTTTTGTTTTTTCAAACTATTTGGTATTATATTATCAAGGAAGCTCTGAGATTATATGCCTTGTACAGTACAGCTTTGTTAAATTCCATCCTACTGTACTTCTCCAAATAAGTGTTTATTGTGAAATTTCTTATAGAAGGCCATCTCTATTTTCTTTTTTCCCCTACTTGCTCTCCAGAAAAAAAAAGTGTGAGTAAATTCACATTTACTGCCATTTTGCACACTTTGAGTGATAGGAATAGCTATGCTGTATTTCTTACACATTCTCCCCCTCTTATTCTTCCCACGTACCATCAAATTGTGACTATGACAAGTCTGAGTTTTGAGCTGAATAAATAACAAGAATGTGTGTATAACTAAATGAGTGAATAAATCCATCAAAAGAAAACCAATTATTAATAATATGGAAAATTATTATAGGGCTTGACACTCTAAATAACTTTTCTTCTTTTAGCCAGAGCATTCACTTCTACTGACTTTTTTTACTGACTTTTGCCAGATATTTTCCACATCTCCTTCAGCATTGTCATTGCTTCATCAGTGAGTAATGGCCAATGGAAAAGATTGTCATCAATTAAATCCAAGCACGGCCATTTCTCTAACACAGAAATCCCAAATGCCACTATTTAGCTCTTTCAGATTGGCTATATTTCAGGGAAGATAGCAGCAGTATTTCTCAACTGTGCCTAAAGGGTTGCTTGAAGTAGTTCTCCTTTACAGGAAAGAAAAAATACTCTAAAAATTGATTGATGCAACACATAAAACACCATCAGTGAAAGACTATATAACTGCCACTGGTCAGTGATTAGTAAATTTATTGAGAAAAGGCTACTCAGATAAGAGGAAGAAGACAACAACATCTGAACCCTCCAAAACCAAGAATCATGGGCACTTATGAGGAAACACAGATGGTCATTGATCTTCTTGGAAGGAAACTGGACCATATTGTAACTTCCTGCAGATATTGCAAACACTGTATTAGAAACTTTGCTAGGGCTGGGGATGTGGCTCAAGCAGAAGCACGCTTGCCTGGCATTTGTGCAGCCTGGGTTCGATCCTCAGCACCACATACAAACAAAGATGTTGTGTCCACTAAAAACTAAAAAATAAATATTAAAAAATTCTCTCTCTCTCTCTCTCTCTCTCTCTCTCTTTCAAAAAAAAAGAAACTTTGCTAGATGCTAACCTGAATCCTTCACCTGTTGCCTTCAGGTGGTCAATGTGTTTGTTTTATTTAATGGCATTGTCTTATACAATAAGAGGGGAAAAGAACACAATTCCTCCTAATACAATTCCCAGAGTAAATGTTTCCATCTACAATCATTTAACAAACTATTTAAAGAACAGATCTTCAAGAATTTCAAGGTATTCAGATGCTTCTAAAGAAACATTTGTGCCAAAAGGTAGATTTCAGTAGACTCAGCTCCATTGATCTCAAAGAGGTTCAGATAGACTGATAATAGAGAGATAAATGAAATATATATAATGGGAAGATAAATGGATATACACATTTTATATATGTGCACATTTATAAACACAAAAAATAGATTGACAGAGATAATTAAGAGACCTACATACATAGACAGCAGATAAAAAGATGTATAACCACATATACTGTGATTTCAGGTAGGTAATCAAAAAGGTACTTTTGTTTACCATTTCTATTTTTCACTGTGCTTTGCCCATGTTTCAGGTAAAGAAACAGCAGCATGGAGGGATTAGAAGTCTCTAGAAAAGTGAGTAGAATAAGAATTTATACCTAGTAGTCTGATTAGAGAGATCATGCAATATCTGCTGCTTGGAGAGGAAGTATTTGTCAGGTATAGATGATTAAAAGAGCATGTTGAAAGTCAGCTTGTATGGTACAGGGGGTATTTTTTAATCTTTTACTTAAAAAGGCCCAAATAGGGAAATAAGTAGTAATATGAAGTTACAAAGGCATGAAGTGGTTATTCTCTGAGAAGCTCTGCATACAGAGGGCACTATGTTGTAAATGAAAATTAAAAACAGTTTAAACCTCTCTCTCTCCTTTTGTCTTTACTCATTTATCTTTTCTTTTTGATTTTATATATGGCACAGATATAACGAAACACCAGAATGCTATCATGATCATATGCCCTTCTTAGTCCCAGGAAATATATTTTGAAATCGAAAATAAGTACCACATCTTTCTATCTATCTACACAGATACACACAGACACACACACACACAGACACACACACATGCACGCATGCAAGTATGCACGCACACACATGCACACAAACAAACACAACTGTATATATATAATATAGAAAAAATTCTCACTCCATGGGTACACATCAGACATCTTTAGAGACTTTTTTCACAAATTTTATTTATATTTGGCTTTAATAAAACTATTGTTCCAACTTTAGCTGTCTATATTTAATTCCAATCAGTCCTCAAGTTTTGTTGATACACTTGTAATCAATCATACCTTATCACACTAACTTGCTAGCCATCTTGCTTATCTCTTCCTTTATCTGTATTTCTGTAGCAGCTTCCTGAAAGGCTTTAGGAGACTCTGGAGATTCCGCACTCTTCATGTGGATTTGTCTAGCTATATTACCTTGGCGCATTTTTCAGATTATTTTTCAACTTTGTGGGAGTCTGTGCTGTGCATCAAAGGATGTTTAACAGAATTCTTGGCCTCTGCTCATAAGATACCAGTAACACCTTCTCTCCACACTTCTTCTGACACCCTAAATATCTCCAGACATATTCACATGTTTCCTGGAAACATTAGACCAAGGAGAATTTCTGCTCTAATCCCTTTCCCATATAACAACTGGAAATAATGTAGATTTGATTATGTTCTTTCATAAAATTTTGATAAATTTTTCAATTTAATTTCCAAACTGTGATTCTTACATGAAAAGCCTTTCAGGACTCTGTCTTTCTGTATCTCTGCAGTCATATTTCTCCCAGTGACATGACCTACACTCCCTTTGGCATCTTGTTGCAAATCCACCAATTGTCCCATAGCCTCCAAGTAGAACTTTTAACTGCTTCCCCCTGTGCCTTTCATATTGCTGCTTTTCATGCTCCAAAGTTGTTTACCTGCATGCCTTCTCAAGAGGATGAAACCTGTTGCACCCCTGAATTTTGTCTTGGATGTCACTCTGTCATGGTAGACTGTTGGCCTGGAATGCATCAGGACAGGAGAGCTACTTCCTAGTTGTCTTGAAACTTCCTGAGTTATGAGAGTATGTTTTACCAATGCTTCTCCTCTTTTCAAGAGGCATACTGCTAAGAGAAATAAAATGATAATTTTTTTTTCTTCTCAAAATTTAGTATATTTTAAATTTATTGACATTATGTCAGATGTATGTGACGTATTTTGAAATGATCTAGCTCACTCAATTAAGGGTTATGTAGAATACAACCAAATAAAAATCAGAGTAAATCATAATTATCTTAGTTACTACTGTTCTGGTAGTACATTTGGTAGTTCAATTTAACTATTTAAATATGTCAAGTTTTTCTTCTTTTTACAAATAATCACATGTAAGTATTCTGGCTGTATTTAGTATTCCTCTGAGGAGCAAACTCCCGGGGTAGGGGTGGGTAACAGGAGCCTTGTTTCCCGCTGTTGGAATATTCTGCATTTTCACCCAAGAACTAGTAAGATGACTAATACATGATTAATGCCTAACTGCTATGGTCATGTCCCTCATGAAGAGGCTCTATGCTAGAGTCTTATCATCCTCGACCTTCATTTCAGACACTCGGCTTCTGGGAATAAAGGAACTGTTTTAGATAACACCAATGTGTCACTGCACCTAAACCTGCTGAAATAAGAGTAAATTTATACAATGAGCAATATGTACTAATGATGCCAATGACCCTTTATAGCCTATGTATACGAATAAAACTGGAATTTCAGAGGAGTAGCCCCTTTTACGTTGCCCCTGCCCCTTGCTTCAATCTGTTTTTGTTTTTCTTTACACTTATGTAAGTTTACATATGCTTGTTGGGGACTCAAATCAAGTCAAGATGGCGCCTGGCAGTTTGCCAGGAGGAGCGGTTTGTGAAGCAATGCCAGCAAGCCATTAAGATGATGAGGATTCCTTATTGGCTGACTGCTGTATCTAGATGATGTTAATTGAGTCAAGCTGTGTGTAATTAGTTAGGTATATATACCTCTGCTGTCAGGCAGAGAAGCAGCTCCTGCTACATCGGATGCCTGCTACTTTGAGTTCTCGCTCAGTCCCTGCTGAGTTCACTCGCAATAAAGTAGTTCCTGCTCCAACCTTCAAGTTGCTTGTCACCTCTCGGTTATTTAGCCCAGCTGGACTACAACATATGCTCACTTTAAAAAATAAATTTAAAACAATGGGAAGATACAGATGAGAAAGAAACAAGCAGATAGATAATAACAAAAACTATGTATCAGAGTTATAAACTCTTGAAATTCCTACATTCAATGAGAATCAAATTCAGAGACCCTAAATTTCCATCTGTCTTTATGATTTCAAGATTGTTTCATACTGAATAATTGTTCCCCCCAAATTTGCTCCTTATTCATTAGTATCTATTTCACAAATTAGCAGTTGTCAGATATTCACTTGTATTATTATGTTAAAGTTATGCTCTTCCCCTATCCTTCAACTATTTAAGCTCATCAAGAGCAAAGTTTGCCAGAGATCATAGGCTTATCCCCAATTAAGCAAAATAAAATTTTGATAGTATGCATTTAATTTTCCTTCTGCATCTCTTCATGAGAAAGAAAAAAGAGTTGAAAATTTTCCATCAGATCAATATAAAAATGCAACTAACTTTATTCACAATAATCTAGATTTTTTAAAAATTTTTTTATCACTTGGAAAAAAATTGTAGTAAACAAATTTTACACAGTATTGTACTTTTAATATTTTGTTTTTAGTCAGAAATCATAATAATTAAATGTGAAAATACTTTTTCTTTGTGAACTATAGAGAAAAACTGCCACTTGGAAAATGTAAGCATCATTTTAGAAGCGTAAATATTTTTATTTAAAAATTGTTGGAGTGAGAGCCACCCCCCGAGCCTGCAAGGTAGGCAGACCTGCGACCCCGGAGGGGCAGAGCCGCCAAGCGCCTGCAAGGTAGGCAGACCTGCGACTCACCAGCAGATCAGGCCCGCGGAGCGGCAAAGCCACCCCCGCGCCTGCAAGGTAGGCGCACCTGCCACCCAACAGCAGGTCAGGCCCAGCAACTCTCGGAGGTACACAGCTGCTCCATGTGCATACAAGGTAGATGGAACCGTGACCACCGACAAAACAGGCCCAGTGGCCCGCCAGACACATGGCCCCGGTTGGGGGAGGGGCAGAGCCGCCGGGCGCCTGCAAGGTAGGCGGACACGCGACCCACCAGCAGAACAGGCACAGCAATCCGCAGAGCGGCAGAGCCACCCCCTGAGCCTGCAAGGTAGGCAGACCTGCGACCCACTAGGCAGGTCAGGCCCAACAACCTGCGGAGGGGCACAGCTTTCCCATGCGCCTGCTAGGTAGGCAGAACCGTGACCACTGACAAAACAGGCCCAACGGCCGGCCAGACACATCGCCCCACCCCGGTTGGGGGAGGGGCAAAGCCGTCGGGCGCCTGCAAGGTAGGTGGACCCGCGACCCACCTGCAGATCAGGCCCAGCAATCCGCGGAGCGGCACAGCCACCCCCGCGCCTGCAAGGTAGGCGCACCTGCCACCCAACAGCAGGTCAGGCCCAGCAACTCTCGGAGGGACACAGCTTCTCCATGCGCGTGCAAGGTAGGTGGAACCGTGACCACCGACAAAACAGGCCCAGTGGCCCACCAGACACATAGCCCCGGTTGGGGGAGGGGCAGTGCTGCCGGGCGCCTGCAAGGTAGGCGGACCCGCGACCCAACAGCAGAACAGGCACAGCAATCCTCAGAGCGGCAGAGCCACCCCCCGAGCCTGCAAGGTAGGCAGACCTGCGATCCACTGGCAGGTAAGGCCTAGCAAACTGCAGAGGGGCACAACTGCCCCATGCGCATGCAAGGTAGGCGGAACCGTGACCACTGACAAAACAGGCCCAGTGGCCCGCCAGACACATCGCCCCGGTTGGGGGAGGGGCAGAGCCGCCACCAGCGCCTGCTAGGGAGACAGACCACCAACCGACAGACAGAACAGGCCTAGCGGCCAGCGGAGGGGCAGAGCCGCTGCTCACGCCTGCAAGGTAGGTGGACCTGTGACCACTGAAAGAACAGGCCCATCGAAAGTACAGGCCCAGTGGCCTGCGGGCGTGGTAGGCACATTGCCCCAATTGGAGGAGGGGCAGAACCACTGCCAAAGCCTGCGAGGGAGACTTTGCAACTATACAAGAGCAATATAAATATATAGGGGGAAAAATCAATAACACAACAGTTTCACCAAGCAGAAAGAAACACGATCAGTATAAAAAGACAAGGAAAGAAAGGACCACATGCAATGCAGGTCAACTCAACTTTATAAGAGGTAATATCTACAGCAGATGGAATGTCAGATAAAGAATTCAGGATATACATGCTTCAGATGATCTGGAGTCTCAAGGAAGACATTAGACAGCAAAATCAGACAATGAAAGACCACTTCAAACACTTCGACAATGAATTACACAAACAAATCCAAGAAGCAAAAGATCAATTATACAGGGAGATAGAGGTTATAAAAAACAAACAAACAGAAATCCTGGAAATGCAGGAAGCAATAAACCAACTTAAAAACTCAATTGAGAATACTACCAGCAGAGTAGAACACTTAGAAGATAGAACATCAGAAAATGAAGACAAAGTATTTCAACTGGAAAAGAACATAGACAGCTCAGCAAAGCTGTTAAGAAACCATGAGCAGAACATTCAAGAAATATGGGATAACATAAAGAGACCAAACTTAAGAGTCATTGGGATACAGGAAGGTATAGAGGTCCAAACCAAAGGAATGAGCAATCTATTCAATAAAATAATACGAGAAAACTTCCCAGACTTGAAGAATGAGACAGAATCCCAAATCCTAGAAGCCTATAGGACGCCGAATGTGCAAAATCATAAGAGATGCACACCTAGACACATTATAATGAAGATGCCCAACATACAGAATAAGGAGAGAATTTTAAAAGCTACAAGAGAAAGGAAGCAGATTACATTTAGCGGTAAACCAATCAGGATAACAGCTGATCTTTCAACACAGACTCTGAAAGCTAGAAGATCCTGGAATAACATATTTCAAACATTGAAAGAAAATGGGTTCCAACCAAGAATTGTGTATCCAGCAAAATTAAGATTCAGGATGGAAGATGAAATTAAAACCTTCCATGATAAACAAAAGTTAAAAGAATTTGCAGCTAGAAAACCATCTCTTCAAAACATCCTCGGCAAAATATTACAGGAAGAGGAAATGGAAAATATCAATGAAAACCAAGAGCGGGAAGTAGTACAGTAAAGGGGGGGTGATAATCAAAGAGGAAAACAAACCATGTTTAGTAACATAAATAAGCAAATATGGCTGGAAGAACAACCCATATCTCAATAATAACCCTAAATGTTAATGGCTAAAACTCACCAATTAAGAGACACAGGCTAGTAGAATGGATCACAAAACAAGACCCAACAATATGCTGCCTTCAGGAGACGCATTTGATAGGAAAAGACATACATAGACTGAAGGTGAAAGGTTGGGAAAAATCATATCACTCATATGGAGTTCGGAAACAAGCAGGAGTGTCCATACTCATATCAAATAAAATAGATTTCAAGCCAAAGTTAATCAAAAGGGATAAAGAGGGACACTACATACTGCTCAAGGTAACCACACACCAACAAGACATAACAATCATAAATATATATGCCCCAAACAATGGTGCAGCTATGTTCATCAAACAAACTCTTCTCAAGTTCAAGAGTCTAATTGACCACCATACAATAATCATGGGAGACTTCAACACACCTCTCTCACCACTGGACAGATCTTCCAAACAAAAGTTGAATAAGGAAACTATAGAACTCAATAACATAATTAATAACATAGACTTAATTGACATATATAGAATATACCACCCAAGATCATGCAGTTACACTTTTTTCTCAGCAGCACATGGATCCTTCTCAAAAATAGATCATATATTATGTCACAGGGCAACTCTTAGAAAATATAAAGGAGTAGAGATAATACCATGCATCTTATCTGATCATAATGGAATGAAATTGAAAATCAATGATAAAAGAAGTAAGGAAAAATCATGCATCACTTGGAGAATGAACAATAGGTTACTGAATGATCAATGGGTTATAAAAGACATCAAGGAGGAAATTAAAAAATTCTTAGAGATAAATGAAAACACAGACACAACATATCGGAATCTATGGGACACATTGAAAGCAGTTCTAAGAGGAAAATTTATTGCTTGGAGTTCATTCCTTTAAAAAAGAAAAAACCAATAAATAAATGATCTAATACTTCAACTCAAAATCCTAGAAAAAGAAGAGCAAAACAACAGCAAAAGAAGTAGAAGACAAGAAATAATTAAAATCAGAGCTGAAATTAATGGAAAAAAACAAAAGAAACAATTGAAAAAATTGACAAATCTAAAAGTTGGTTCTTTGAAAAAATAAATAAAATCGACAGACCCTTAGCCACGCTAATGAAGAGAAGAAGAGACAGAACTCAAATTACTAGCATAGGGGATGAAAAAGGCAATATCACAACAGACACTTCAGAAATACAGAAGATTATCAGAAATTATTTTGAATCCTTATACTCCAATAAAATAGAAGATAGTGAAGGCATCGATAAATTTCTTAAGTCATATGATCTGCCCAGATTGAGTCAGGAGGATATTGACAACCTAAACAGACCAATATCAATTGAGGAAATAGAAGAAATCATCAAAAGACTACCAACTAAGAAAAGCCCAGGACCGGATGGGTATACAGCAGAGTTTTACAAAACCTTTAAAGAGGAACTAATACCAATACTTTTCAAGCTATTTCAGGAAATAGAAAAAGAGGGAGAACTTCCAAATTCATTCTATGAGGCCAACATCACCCTGATTCCTAAACCAGACAAAGACACTTCAAAGAAAGAAAACTACAGACCAATATCTCTAATGAACCTAGATGCAAAAATCCTCAATAAACTTCTGGCGAACCGGATACAAAAACATATCAAAAAAATTGTGCAGGGCTGGGGATGTGGCTCAAGTGGTGGCGTGCTCGCCTGGCATGCGTGCGGCCCGGGTTCAATTCTCAGCACCACGTACAAACAAAGATGTTGTGTCCGCCGATAACTAAAAAATAAATATTAAAAAATTCTCTCTCTCTCTCTCTCTCTCTCTCTCTCTCTCTCTCTCTCTCTCTCTCTCCTCTCTCACTCTCTCACTCTCTCTTTAAAAAAAATAAAAAATGAAAAAAAATAAAAAAATTGTGCACAATGATCAGGTAGGATTTATTCCTGGGATGCAAGGTTGATTCAATATACAGAAATCAATTAATGTTATTCACCACATCAGTAGGCTTAAAAATAAGAACCATATGATCATCTCGATAGATGCGGAAAAAGCATTCGACAAAGTACAGCATCCCTTTATGTTCAAAACTCTAGAAAAACTAGGGATAACAGGAACATACCTCAATATTGTAAAAGCAATCTATGCTAAGCCTCAGGCTAGCATCATTCTGAATGGAGAAAAACTGAAGGCATTCCCTCTAAAATCTGGAACAAGACAGGGATGCCCTCTCTCACCACTTCTGTTCAACATAGTTCTCGAATCACTGGCCAGAGCAATTAGACAGACAAAAGAAATTAAAGGCATAAAAATAGGAAAAGAAGAACTCAAATTATCACTATTTGCAGATGACATGATTCTATACCTAGCAGACCCAAAAGGGTCTACAAAGAAACTATTAGAGCTAATAAATGAATTCAGCAAAGTGGCAGGATATAAAATCAACAAGCATAAATCAAAGGCATTCCTGTATATCAGCGACAAATCCTCTGAAATGGAAATGAGGACAACCACCCCATTCACAATATCCTCAAAAAAAATAAAATACTTGGGAATCAACCTAACAAAGAGGTGAAAGACTTATACAATGAAAACTACAGAAACCTAAAGAGAGAAATAGAAGATCTTAGAAGATGGAAAATTATACCCTGTTCATGGATAGGTAGAACTAACATCATCAAAATGACGATATTACCAAAAGTTCTCTATAGGTTTAATGCAATGCCAATCAAAATCACAACGGCATTTCTTGTAGAAATAGAGAAAGCAATCATGAAATTCATATGGAAAAATAAAAGACCCAGAATAGCAAAAGCAATGCTAAGCAGGAAGTGTGAATCACGTGGTATAGCTATACCAGACTTCAAACTATACTACAGAGCAATAGTAACAAAAACAGCATGGTACTGGTACCAAAACAGGGGGGTGGACCAATGGTACAGAATAGAGGACACAGAAACCAATCCACAAAACTACAACTATCTTATATTCAATAAAGGGGCTAAAAGCATGCAATGGAAGAAGGATAGCATCTTCAACAAATGGTTTTGGGAAAACTGGAAATCCATATGCAAGAAAATGAAACTGAATCCCTTTCTCTCGCCATGCACAAAAGTTAACTCAAAGTGGATCAAGGAACTTGATATCAAATCAGAGATATGGCGTCTGATAGAAGAAAAAGTTGGCTATGATCTACATACTGTGGGGTTGGGCTCCAAATTCCTCAATAGGACGCCCATAGCACAAGAGTTAATAACTAGAATCAACAAATGGGACTTACTCAAACTAAAGAGTTTTTTCTCAGCAAAAGAAACAATAAGAGAGGTAAATAGGGAGCCTATGTCCTGGGAACAAATCTTTACTCCTCACACTTCAGACAGAGCCCTAATATCCAGAATATACAAACAACTAAAAAAATTAGACAATAAGATAACAAATAACCCAATCAACAAATGGGCCAAGGACCTGAACAGACATTTCTCAGAGTAGGACATACAATCAATCAACAAGTATATGAAAAAATGCTCACCATCTCTAGCAGTCAGAGAAATGCAAATCAAAACCACCCTAAGATACCATCTCACTCCAGTAAGATTGGCAGCCATTAGAAAGTCAAACAACAAGTGCTGGCGAGGATGTGGGGAAAAGGGTACTCTTGTACATTGCTGGTGGGACTGCATATTGGTGCAGCCAATTTGGAAAGCAGTATGGAGATTTCTTGGAAAGCTCGGAATGGAACCACCATTCGATCCAGCTATTCCCCTACTCAGTCTACTCCCTAAAGACCTAAAAAGAGCACACTATAGGGACACTGCTACATCCATGTTCATAGCAGCACAATTCACAATAGCAAGACTGTGGAACCAACCTAGATGCCCTTCAATAGACGAATTGATAAAAAAATGTGGCATTTATACACAATGGAGTATTACTCTGCATTAAAAAATGACAAAATCATAGAATTTGGAGGGAAATGGATGGCATTAGAGCAGATTATGCTAAGTGAAGCTAGCCAATCCCTTAGAAACAAATGCCAAATTTCTTCTTTGATATAAGGAGAGTAACTAAGAACAGAGTAGGGACGAAGAGCATGAAATGAAGGTTAACATTAAACAGGGATGAGGTGGGAGGGAAAGGGAGAGAGAAGGGAAATTTCATGTAAATGGATGGAGACCCTCAGGGGTATACAAAATTACATACAAGAGGAAGTGAGGGGAAAGGGGGAAAAATATAAGGGGGAGAAATGAATTACAGTAGAGGGGGTAGAGAGAGAAGAGGGGAGGGGAGGTGGAAGGGGGGATAGTAGAGGATAGGAAAGGCAGCAGAATACAACAGACACCAGAATGGCAATATGTAAATCAATGGTTGTGCAACTGATGTGATTCTGCAATCTGTATACGGGGTAAAAATGGGAGTTCATATCCCACTTGAATCAAAGTGTGAAATATGATATATCAAGAACTATGTAATGTTTTGAACAACTTACAATAAAAATTAATTTAACAAAAAAAAAAGAAAAGAAAAAATAAAAAAAATTAAAAATATATAAAAATAAATAAATAAACACTCCCCAATTTTTGGGGTTTAAATGTCGTACAAAAAAAAAATAAAAATAAAAATTGTTGGAGTTATTTCAATAAATTCATATAAATAAAAGCCTATTAAAGTTACATTAGGCAGATATAATGACAAAATATGTTTATGTAGCAAATGTTTATTTCTTAATAATATTCAAATTTACAAAAACTACCATTTTTATCCTAGTAAAGAATATGAATTTGTAATCAATATAAATTATCACATTTATATCCTCACTCAAAAGAAATCTCTATTAAATACACACTAAATATAAAATATGTAATGAAATATTTTCTTCTGCAAGATGCTGTTATAAATATTATTATGTAATTTTTTTAGTATAGATGAAACTCATGTATAGGTCTCTAAGTGCTGCAGTCCGGCTGCAGCAAAATAACTGGGATTGGCGGGGGGTGATGAACAACTTGTGTAGATTGTTACAGCAGGAGTAGGAGACTTTTATTGTAGGACAGAATCGGTATTTATACATTCCACACAGCTTATCTAATTAACATAAACTAGATACAGCAGTCAACCAATCAGGAATGTCCACACTTAATGGCTCCCTGGCATTACTTCACAAACCACTCCCTCTGGCATTTTGCCAGGCACCATCAAGACTTGTTTATAGACGTTTTACATTTCTCTGGCAAAATGCCAGGCGCCATCCTGACTTTTTTACAGACTCTAACATCTAAGTATTTGTATTTTATCTCTCCACTGATAAATATTTTAAGTTTTTGATGTGCTTTCAGATTTTGTGTATAAGTATTTACAATCATGTTACTTGTATCACACTGCTTGTTATAGGCTGAAAGAGGCCTTTAGAAAGATCAGGTATGAATTCCTGGATCCTGTCAATATGATCTTCTTTGAAGAAGAGATGGGGAAATTCAGCTGTACTACCCAACTGGATCCTAAATGCAATCACATGTATCCTGAAATTATTAAACATTATTGAAATAAGTATGACCAATGATAGGTATACATAATAGAATATTAAAATTGTTAGTGAAAAAAAACTATTCCAAGTCATATTTATTAAAGTATGTTTTAATTGTTAATACTCACCAGATTTTATTATAAAAATGGAAGAGTTTGACAAAAACTCATGTTAAATTTAAATTTCAAAAATTAAATCACTGATTTTAAGAGAAAGAAAATTTATTGTTTTTTAATTAGTTAAGCTTTATTGAGTATAATTTTAAAATCAGATGTAAGATTTGAACTTTGTGTTTTAAATTTAAATAATTTATTGTATAATATTGATGGCACATATAAGAGTTTGACAATAAAAATGAACAAACTTTGAGGATAATTGCAATAAAATATTGATACCAATTGAGAATATTCCCAAGTAATGCCCAAAGCTAAAGATATACAAGGTTCTCAAATTAACACTTGCTAGATGAGATTGTTGTACTTCATTAGTAACTTATACTTTTAACTTCAATTTCTATTTGCATCTGAAATCAATTCCATTTACTGGCATTAAGTTTTTAAATGGATATTCTTCTCTCTTTCTTCCTTTTTTTTTTTTTTTTTGGTACCAGGGACCAAACCCAGGAGTGTTTAACAACTGAGCCAAATCCCCAACCCTTTTCAAATATTTTATTTAGAGACAGAGTCTCACTGAGTTGCTAGGTGCCTTGCTAAGTTACTGAGGCTGTCTTTGAACTAGCAATCCTCCTGCCTCAGGCTTTTAAGCCACTGAGATTATAGGCAATAAATATTCTTCACTGAAATTTTTGCGAGGTTTAAATAATTACTCTAAATTATAACAAAAATTATAAAGTGAAATATGTGGTTGTATATAAAGACTGATTTATGTGTCATATGAATTATTTGCACACAGTGAATACACACATATTGAAACATACATGTTTCATACATTTTGTAGGATGCTTACATGTGTAACTTTTATATGCTATAAAATATTTAAATATATAAATATATTTTAAATAGAAAAATAGTAAAGAATATTTTAATTTTTAAATACTCCCTATAAATCTTGCAAATTTTACTTACAAATTCAGTATTTTCCTTTAGCATTGCAAAACTGTCTCCATTATATATTATATTCTTCCCTATCCCCAAATAGTCCATTAGTTGTTATTATAAAGGTACCTTCATTCTTTAATCTATTGTATAGTGTATGATCATATTTTCAACATTTTTCAATGAGTCAATTACTAACCTCTATTTTTATGTCATTTAATCATCTGTCACTTTTTAAAAATTTTTTTATCCTGTCTTAAAATTTGTTCTTTTTAGGTATACATGACAGTAGAGCATATTTTGACACCTTATACATACATAGAGCTTAACTTATTCTATTTAGGATCCTATTCTTGTGGTTGTACATGAAGTGGAGTTTCACTGGTGGTATATTCATATATGAACACAGGATAGTTATGTTTGATTCATGCTATTCCCCAAACTCTTCCCTTCTCTTCATTCTCCTTTGTCTATTCCACTAAAATTCTATTATTCCCCTCACTCCACTTTCCAGATGTGTTTTAGTATCTACATATTAGAACATTCAGCCTTTGGAAATTTGGGATTGGCTATTTCACTTGGCATGATTGTCTTTAGTTCCATCCATTTACCAGCATATGTAATAATTTTATTCTTCTTTTTGACTGAGTAGTATTCCATTGTGTTATATACCACATATTCTTTGTCCATTTTTCTGTTAAAGGGCACTTAATTTGGTTCCACACTCTTGGCTATTATGCTGCTATAAACATTTTTGTGGCTACAGTATACTGGAGTATACTCATTTTAAGTCCTTTGAGTATAAATAGAGGAGTGGGATAGTGGGGATAGTGGGATAGTGGGGGTAAAATAGTGATTCCATTATCAGTTTACTGAGGACTCTCCATACTGCTTTCCAGAGTGGTTGCCCCAAATTGCAGTCCCACAAACAGTGTATGAATATACCTTTTTCCCCACAGCCTCATTAACATTTATTGTTATGTATTCTTATATTCTTGATAATTGCCATCTTGACTGGAGTAAAATGGAATTTCAGTGTAGTTTTTATTTGCATTTCTCTCATTGCTAGAAATGTTGAACATATATTTGTTGATCGATTTTTTTTTTCTTCTGTGAAGTGCCTCTTCAGTTCCACAGCCTATTTATTTATTGGGTTATTTATTTATTTATTTTTGGTGCTGAATTTTTTTAGTTCCTTATCTGTCCTGGAAATTAATGCTCTATTGAAGGCTCAGGTGGCAAAAATTTTCTCCCATTCTATGGACTCTCTCTTTATGTTCTTGATTGTTTCTTTTGTTGTTAAGAACCATTTTAGTTTGCTACCATCCCATTTATTGATTCTTGATTTTATTTCTTGAGGTTTAGGAGTCTTGTTGAAAAATTTGATTCCTAAGCTGACATGATGTAATGTGGGGCCTACATTTTCTTCTAGTAGCTGTAGAATCTTGAATCTAATGCCTACGTCCTTGATCCAACTTGAGGTGCATTTTGTGTAGGATGAGAGATAGGGTTTCAATTTCATTCTGCTACATATTAATTTCCAGTTTTCCCAGCACCATTTGTTGAAGAGGCTATCTTTTCTCCAATGTATTCTTATGGTGAATTTGTCTGGTATGTATTTATGCGGGTTTATATCTGTGTTTTTTATTCTATTTCATTGGCCTCCCTGTCTGTCTTTTTTGGTGCTAAAAGCATGCTGTTTTTGTTACTATAGCTCTGAAGTATAATTTTAGTATGGCATTGTGATGCCTCCTACTTCACTTTTTTTTTTTTTTTTTGCTAAAGTACACCATTAAAAACCTACCAAGAGCCGGGTGCTGTGGTGAATGCCTGTAATCCCAGCATCTCAGGAAGTTGAGATAGTAGGATCCTGAGTTTAAAGTCAGCCTCAGAAATAGCCAGGAGCTAAACAATTAAGTGAGATCCTGTTTCTAAATAAAATACAATATAGGGTTGGAAATGTCAGTAGTCGAGTGTCCTGGAGTTCAATCTCTGGTACCCGCCCCCCAAAAAATGCCTATAAAGAAAGTAAATCCCAGGATCAGATGAATTATTTGCCAAGTTCTTCCAGATGTTCAAGGAAAAACTAATACCAATAGTCCTCAAAGTATTCTATGAAACAGAAAATGAAGGAACCCTTCCAATTTCATTCTATGAAGCTGGTATTACCCAGATACCAAAACCAGACAAAGACACATAAGGAATGAAAATTTCATACCAATAACCCTGATAAACATAGATGCAAAAATTCTTAATAAAATTATGGCAAATTGCCTACAAAAAATATTAAAAAGATAGTGCACCATGAGCAATTGGGTTTCATCCCAGGAATGCAATGTTGGTTCCACATATGGATGCTAATAAACATAATTAACAACATCAATAAACAAAATCACATCATTATTTATATATGTGCAGTAAAAGCATTTGAAAAAAAAATACAACATCCATTCATGTTCTCAACACTAGAAAAACTAGGGATGATGGAGACCTATCTCAACATTTTAAAATTCTGCATACACTAAAACCAAGGCTAACATCCTTCTAAATGGAGAAGAATTTAAGAAATTTCCCCTAAAAACTGGAACCAGACAGGGATGCCTTCTTTCATCACTTGTATCCAACATAGTCCTTGAAAGTCTAGCCAGAGAAATTAGGCAAAAGAAAGAAATTAAAGGACAGGAATAGGAAAAGAAGACCTCAAACTATCCCTATTTGCTAATGAAATAATCTTATATTTGACAAGAACAAAAACCTTCACCAGAAAACATCTAGAACTCATGAAATAATTCAGCAAAATAGCAGGATATAAAATTAACATCCATAAATCTTTTGTGTTCTTATTCAACAATGATAAATCAGTCAAAAGAGAAATTAGAAAAAGTATCCCACTCATGGTAGCCTCAAAAAATAAAAATGAAATAAAAAATTTTAGGGGCTGGGGATGTGGCTCAAGCGGTAGCGCGCTTGCCTGGCATGCGTGCGGCCTGGGTTCAATCCTCAGCACCACATACAAACAAGGATGTTGTGTCCGCCAAAAACTAAAAAAATAAATAAATAAATAAATGTTGAAAGTTCTCTCTCTCTCTCTCCTCCTCTGTCTCTCTCACTCTCTCTTTAAAAAAAATTTAAAAAATGGGACTCAATCTAACAAAAGAAGTGAAAGACCTTTATAATGAAAACTACAGAAGACTAAAGAAAGAAATTGAACAATATTTTAGAAAATGGAAAGATCTCCCATGTTTTTGGATGGGCAGAATTAACATAGTCAAAATGGCCATATTACCAAAAACATTATATAGATTTAATTCAATTCCTATTAAAATTTCAATAACATTCTTCATAGAAATATAAAAGGAGCCATGAAATTCATTTAGAAAAATAAGAGACCCATTTGTCTCTTTTTAAATTAACTTTGCAAGCAGTGATCAGAGTACTTAGGCATTCAGTGTAAACATAAATCATGTTTAGAAATCCATCATTATTTTGCTCTCTGAAGGAAGACAAACATTTTTCCTAAGTAAACATTTTTTATATAGTAGGAATTTTTTGAATTTCCTTCTGTGTACTTTTAGATATGATCTCGATTTTAAGAGGTGTCTATTAAGTATGGACAGATAATATATAAATCTACAAGAATATGAGAATGCCATAATGGTAATTAATTTTTAAGATATATGTTAATTCATTCTAAACAAATGAAACAAAATAAGACTTGGGTATATGGAGAATTTGAGGATTTCTTTGGACATAAGCCTAAGCACCAAATGAAAATATTCTTGCCAGTTACAATACAGTTAAGGATTATGAACAATGCATAAAGAAGAGGAGACAAAAAAGAGGAAGAAAAAAGAGAGATAGAAAGAAAATTTGTTCATTACTTAGCAGTATGCAACAGAGTCAGTACCTTTTAGAATTTGATTTTTAAAAAAAAAATCTGGGTTGTCTGTTTAACCAACTTCAAGGTGAATTTCATACCTTCTAGCTCACTCACAAGTATCTCCTACCAGAGTCTGAAAAGATCTTCAATGGATATTTTCTTTCAAAAATTATAGCTCATCTCAATCTGTGCTTCAAATTTTAAACCTTTCTGATAGGCTTTCTTTGTCCTAGAATAAAAATCAATCTCCTCATCAGAACACAGAATTAGCTACAGTTTGGCTTCAACCTGCTGTGCTCTGCTCTTTTCCAGTATCATTTGTCTTCTTGTTCACTAACAGCTACCACCATAGTGACACACACCAGTGGCCGCAAGATCATATAGAATCAGGAGGTCGAAAAATAAATGTTCAAATTATTGCCAAAGGTGAAATGTCTTTCATTTTAACTTTTTTATCCAATTATTTAAGCTTAGAAATATTTGGACTGTTTTTTTTTTCTTAACTTCTAGATCCTAATTACAATTTCAACCTTAGAGCAATGCCACCGGCATTTTGTAACAATTTGCTTCACATTTGCAAAGGGGAATGAGGCAAGCTAACTCCATGGAAAGTAATTGTGTTACTGTGATTTTAATTGGAACTGATCTATTTCCATTTTTCCAAATTTCAAAGGGTATATATAATTTTAAAGGAAAAAAAATTAAGCAGCACTATTTTATAGTCATGATAAAATTTAAAGGAATCAATCCTGTTGATGCTATTTACGTTCTTTTTAAAGTCTAAAGTAATGTGTGTGTGTGTGTGTGTGTGTGTGTGTGTCTGTGTCTGCATCTCTGTGTGTGTGTGTGTGTGTTTTCTTTTGGTACCAGGAATAGAACCCAGATGCACTTAACCACTGAGACACAAACTCAGCCTTTTTTATATTTTTTTTTAATTTTTGACACTGAGAATTGCTAAGTTTTTGAGGCTACCTTTGAACTCACTATCCTCCAGCCTCAGCCTTTGGAGTCACTGAGAGTATAGTCATGCTCCAACATACTGGCTTATATATATATATATATATATATTATATATATTACTTATATACTTATATTACTTATATATTAAGTAATATATATTACTTAATATATATGTAAAATGTATGTCTCTAGGGCTGGGGTGTAGCTGGGTGGCAGAATGCTTATCTACTACACGTGAGGCTCTGGGTTTGATCTTCAGCACTGCATAAAAAAAATAAATAAATAAAATAAAGATATTGAAAATATATGTCTCTAACCTATGTCAAGAATGGTCAAATTCCTGTTAGATCTTTATTCAAATTTCCTATTAATGATTTATTTTTGAGGTGAGCTCATCTTGCCTTTAGATAAACATAGTGAATATAATCCCTGAACAACAGCATTTGCAAGAAATAGAGGACATGTCTGGTCCTAACAAAGGATCAAGTCATAAAATCCTGCATGACTATTTATTCTTCTAGGTGGGAGGATTTAAAGAAAAGATTGATGTACTTGGACCCTGAAAGTGTCTATTTGAACTTGACTCAGCCAGTTTGTTGCTATGCTTTGTGACTTTGAGCATCATTGCTCTGACCTTGAGATGCTTTATCTGCAGAAAGTGAAAAAAAATAATGCATGTCTCAAGTGTCTCTGTTGCTTAATAGGAAAATACTACAAAACTCTGTCAAACTTATGTAGTAGTAAAGCAACATATTATAGCAACTCATGTTATTATGGTAGCAGTATATTCAGGGGCACTGATCTTTATTCCTTAAGGTTAAACATTTTTTTGACTCTGTGGTAAGTACTGTTTGGGTCAGAGATATGATAATAACATAAAATATTTTTTGAACTTTCAGTGTGTAGAGAGCTGAGAATATGGAGACAGATAGTTTCCTCTTAATAGCAAATCTAAGACAATCTTGAGAACTAGCAGGGATCAAGAACCTCCCATAAGTGCCGAAAAAAACATTTTATAGTTGCATATCCTCCCCAGAGTGTGCTCCCCTGGTCAAAGGAATCCTGAATTATAGAATTGTTTACTATGTTAAGCTAGTAGACAATCTCTGTATGCCATCAGACTTTATCTTCTAGCTACAAATCAATTTCTGTGCCATAGTTATACAATCAACTTTCCTTGAATTTTATTTTGATCCAGACATACAGAACATGATCTAATATGTAGTATGGAAAAATAGAAAACAAACAACAAGAACACACACACGCACACACACAAAAAATCTACCCTTTCTAGATAAAATGTTGACTATTATTATACTCTTTATTTTTTTCACTCCCACCTTTCCATTTCAATAAAAAGCACCATAATAGTGTTAATTCACCAAGATGAGATAGTTATATTATTATTAATTCATTTGTTTAGTTCTTCTATGCAATCCATTATCAAGCACAGTTGTATGTATCACTATCACGTGGTATGAATTAATTTTCTGCATCTGTTGTCATCATTTTTACACAAGGCAACCATCATCTCTCACTTAATCTATCTCAATATTACCCTAACTATTATCTGTCTACAAGTTTTTTTTTTTTTATGTATAATATAAGCAAATAGTCAAAATCATCCATATTAAGTATAATCAGATTGAATATTCCCTTTATTAAAAGTATTCAATCAGATTGTGAATGTAAACCAAACTCAATGGCTTGAAATAATTAGTTTCTAAGGTTTTTCAAAGTGTTTTACCTACCTTTGCTCAGTTTCAAAGTAGTTCATAAGGTAATAAAAGAAAAGAGTGGCTTTCTGTTTATACAACACAGGAAGACTAGTTTGTACACTTAGGATTTTATTTATTTTTGTCTCTGTCTGAAAGAAAAGCACTTTTTTTCTATTCTTCACATAAAAATGTATATCTCACATAATAATGTATTTCAAAATTGTGCCTTCTCCAACTTCTACCACATCTCTCTGTGTCTGTCTCTCATCTGTGGATTTTATGGACAGCATTGAGAACTTGAAACTACTGCATTGACTGCTGGATAGCTTTGTAAGATCTTTAAAAGTAGAGAAAATATGTTTCTTTATTTCAGAGTCTAACTAAACGTGATGTGGTAGTAATGGAAGAGATAATGGCGAATTGTAGGAAACTTGACACAAGTGTTGAATAAATACATGAATGAAAGAAGTTTGTTCTTAACTCATATGATATAAAAACAATCTGAGACATTTAAGCACAGGACTAAATCAAATTTGTAATTTTATACAATACTGGGACAACAATAAATTAGTGGTTTTAAATGCATAATACTCTGGTTTCATTCACTGTCACATTGAGAAATATTCTTGAGAAGGATATTTGATTGCATTCATAATTTCTTTTTTTGTTGCTTCTTTTTGTTTTATTTGTTCTTTTCAGATATACATGACAGTAGAGTGTATTTTGACATATTACACATACATGGAGTATAACTTTTCTAATTAAGATCCCATTTTTGTATTTGTATATTATGTAAATTTTCACTGATCTTATATTCATTTGTGATCATAAGAAAGTTATATCCTATTCATTCTACTACACTTCCTATTCCCAGCTCCCCAATTTGTCTACTCTAATAAATTCATAATTTATTTTGTAGTTGTAGATGAACAGAATGCCTTTATTTAATTATCTTTATGTGGGGCTAAGGATCAAACTCAATGCCTCACACATGCTAGGCAAGTGCCACTGAGCTACAGCCCCAGCTCTCATAATTTCTTGATCAAAGCTTATGCGAGCTCTTCATGTCAAAAGAAAACTATATGGATGTTACCTAGTATGAAGACTTTTATGAACAAAATTATCTACAGAACCATATTATGTTATATGTATGTGTGTACACATGTATATATGTATGTGTGTGTGTGGGTGTGTGTGTGTGTATAAACTATTTTTTTAAATTATTGTTGATTTAGTAACTAAAAGACCTTACATATGTTATAATTAGGAATGCCTTTAAATTAATAATCCATATGTGGCTAGCTAAGATTTTTATAATTTTATTCCTTTTGTTTCATACATTTTCTTTAAGGAAAATTACTTTGTTTATATAAGAAAAGCACTCATTAGTGTAGTAAATATTATAATAGGTAGTAAATTTAATAACATTAAAGTAATTGAAGAAAAGTCACATTGGTGTTATACTGTGTCAGAAGTGAAATTTGCAGGTAGATGAACACAGATATAGCAATATGAAAAATGAGATGGAGATAAATGAAAGATGTAAGACAAACATCAAATGGGTAAATGGAAAAGAAGAGCAGGATAGAGTAAAGTTTCAGAAAAAATGAATTTGACTAAGTATTTTGAGTTAAAATAATAAATTTGTATGCATGACAGAAAGTGAAAATAATAGCTAATTGTCTTAATTAATTCATAAATAAATCAAGGAAAAATTAATGTCCTCTGATCAAAGTTTTTTATTTTTAAGAATTAAGTAAATTCCTCAATCAAAATTGAAGAACCTTCTCTGGAGATTCCTTATTTATCTTTTCATTCTGCCTGCCTCGGGGATGGAGTAGATAAAGTTCTAGCCTAGTGAGAAGTTTGCATGTATCCTAGGGAGAACTTTGCATGTATCCTAGTGAGGATACTGCATGATTCCCTTCAGCTCTTTGTGTGTATAAAACTCCATACCCCACTTCAGGATACATGAAAAATCATAGGCTGATATTTTTATAATGCTTAAATACCAGTTTGACATGCTCTTAATGAAAGGAATATGGAAGAGTAAAATAAATTTCAAGGAAAAGCACATAAGCAAATGAATCAAGTGTGATTGCCAACTATTTGATGGGTCATGAAGTGTGTCCCCGAGTTTATGGTAACTCTTATGGCCAAGCCTGGTAGAGTTTCCTTCAACAAGAATGTGAGTAAAATATAATAGTTGAGAAGTTTTTGTGGTGTAACATGCTGATTGTTGTAGAATTATAGATATAGCTTTTATATCCCTTATGAATTTATGATATTTGTTGAATATTTTACACATTTAACTTAATATAATAAGCATCCAATTTTGAGATCAGTAAGATATGTAGCTTTTATCAGATCTTTCTATATTTCAGACTTTCAAAATATGCTAAAGTTTATAATAATGCCCTAAATTATCCTAAGTTTTAAAACTGTCCAATGAGGTAATAAACATCATTTTAAAAATTCTACAAGCATAAAGTTTTAAAAATCAGGAAAACTTTGCATAATAGCTTTCTAACAGCAGTACTATTGACTATTAAGGCTGGAGAATTCTTTGTTATACGGGAAGCTGCCTTAGGTGTTGTAGGAGGTTTAATGGCATCCAGGGTCTTTACTTATAGATCCATTGGCTTCTCCCACCTGGTTGTAAAAAGATGGTTTTATACATAGCTCAATATTCCTTGAGGGTAGGAAAAATAAGCACAAGCTGAGAGTAAGCATGTTAAGCAAAGTGAAATCCACAAATCTTAACTATACTGTTAAGTTTTTACAAATTACTATTTTCATGCAGCTATCCCCTGTCAAGACAGACAACATTGTGTTTACCCCAGAGTATTATATAGTGCTGCTTTGCACAGAATCTCCCACTGAAAGGAAGTAAAGCAAACTTATAATGAAATTAAAAATAAAATCTTTCAAATAAAAAAATTTAAAAATCTGTACATAAAAATTAAGTAACCTTAAAAATAGAAAATTAAATACTTAAATAAGGATAAAGTTATCCTCTGTTCATGAGTTCAAATATTTAATTTAATCAGGCTGCCACTTTTTTCTAAATTGCTAAATTCAAATTGAATCAACACTTCAGGGATTTTAAGAAAAAGCACTTCAGGGATTTTAAGAAAAGCCCCATGGACATTCTCTGCATAACTCTGATAAAAATTTAAAAATAAATTAAGTGAACAAAACAATTTTATGGGCAACTACTTTAAAATTCTTAGAGAAGAGTTATTTATATGTCATAAATGAAGAAAAATGGAATCTCAGAAAAATTTTAATACAAATTGGACAATGTAAAAAAGGGAATAAAAGAATCAAATAAACAAGTGCCATTTTCAAAAGAGGTACAAACCTGATAGATATTAATTTTCTTATATTGATTGTATTAGATTATTAATAAATTATATTTATTTTATCTATTATATCAATAATCTCTTTAAATGTATATGATCTAAATTTATTCAAACAAGCAGACATAGATATGAAAGTAAAAATTATAAGATAAACATTATTATATTGAACCCAGTAGTTCTATATAAATGCACATCTTTTATACCAAAGCTATATTATTCATTTTTGCTTCTCAAGACAACACAACTAGTTGAAAATAAAATATTAGAAGCAACCCCATAAATAGCCTAATGAAGAAAAATCAGGATGATTTGAATCCATACAGAAAAGGCATTTGACAAATCCAATATTTTTCAAGAAAAAAAAAACCCTCTTAGCCTGCTATGAGAAGAGAAATTCTCAATTTAAAAGATAATATTCAAAAATTTTAAAAAGGTAGAACAATATTAGTCATAGTGGTGAAAAATTCTGTACTATGGTTAGAAACTATTCTATTGTCCTAGCTAATGAAAAGTCTGTTCAGATAATGTGATATTCTTTTAGAAAATTTCAAAGAATATTACGCAGCACTAAAAAAATGACAAAATCTTGGAATTTGCAGGGAAATGGATGGCACTTGAGCAGATTATGCTTAGTGAAGCTAGCCAATTCCTAAAAAACAAATACCAAATGTCTTCTTTGATATAATGAGAGCAACTAAGAATAAAGCAGGGAGGAAGAGCAGGAAGAAAAGATTAACATTAAACAGAAATATGAGGTGGGAGGGAAAGAGAGAGAAAAGGGGAATTGCATGGAAATGGAGGGAGACCCTCATTGTTATACTAAATTACATATAAGAGGTTGTAAGTGAAATGGGAAAATAAACAAGGTGAGAAATGAATTACAGTAGAAGGGGTAGAGAGAGAAGATGGGAGGGGAGGGGTGGGGGGATAGTAGAGGATAGGAAAGGTAGCAGAATACAACAGTTACTAGTATGGTATTATGTAAAAATGTGGATGTGTAACCCATGTGATTCTGCAATCTGTACTTGGGGTAAAAAAGGGAGTTCATAACTCACTTGAAGCTAATGTATGCTAATGTATGAAATATGATATGTCAAGAGCTTTGTAGGGTTTTGAACAACCAATAAAAAAAAAGAAAAATAACAATTGACACAAATAAGCAATTATGACAAAGTTGCAGACTACAACATTAATATACAAAGGCCAGTTGCTATTATATCATCAATAAACAATTGGAATGTGACATTAACATTATAATATTTAAAACAGTACCAAACAAAATTAACTACTTAGGTTAACAAAGAAAACATATGATCACTATCTATATGCAGAAGACTACAACAATCTGAGGGAAGAAATTAAAGATCTTAAACAAATAGAAAGATACTCCATGTTAGTGGATAGGAAGACCGAATATTACTAAGATGTCAATTCTTCCAAATTAAATTCATAGATTCAAAACAACCACAGTAAGAAAAGTCTAGGAGGTAACTTTGTGGCTATTTAAAAATTGGTTCAAATGTTTACATGTTTACACAAAAAAACTATCAATAGTCAATACAACACTACAAAGGAAGTTAAAGGACTAATGCTGCCTAATTTCAAGACTGACAAGTTATAGACATTAAAAGAAAAAATGATATTTGTTTTAAGAATAAATATAGATCTGTGAAGCAGAAATAGACTCAACAGAAATACTGTCAACTGATCTGAACCAAAGGAGAAAGACAAACCACTGGAAAAAGTATATTTTTTACAATAAATAGTGTTGGGGGGAAAAGAGCATACACATTGCAACAAAACCAAAAATGAATTTAGATGTAGACTATACACTTTTTAGAAAAATTAACTCAAAATGAATTATAGAGCTGCACATAAAGCAACAATCAAATTTCTAAAAGATAATGTAGTACAAAATATAGGTGGATTTGAAATTGGTGAAGAATTAGTAGATACAATACCAATGGCACAATCCAAGAGGAGAAGAACAGTGTTACTGCATTGAAATTATGAACAATTAAATAAAAAAGTGCTCCACAAAAGGCACTGTTAAGAAAATAAGACAAGACCAACTTCAGACTAGCGGAAATATCTGCAATTTAAGAAATGTGCAGAGAATGAAAACACAAAATATATTCAAAGTTAAAGAAAATAAAACAATCAAAAATGATGATAAGACATGAGCAGAGACTTTTCCAGAGAAAATGCAGAGATGGATAGCATGTCTAGAGCTCCTTATACTGCTAGAAAATGAGGAAGTGCTTAGGAAAAAAAAAAACAAGCAGAAGCAAAGAAAGTATATAATCAAAACCCACCTATATTTGTATGGTGTGACAGAGTGGCACAAGAATTGCCTGAAAAGTTTACGATGAACACAACTAAAACCATTTGAACAAACAAATAGTAATATTGGATTACAATCCAATGTATATCATAGATGTCAGTAAGGCTATACTGGTATAAATTAATTAATGCCAAAAAGGGCCAAATCTATCATGAAAAAATTCAAGAACTTAAAATCCTCTGACCTTAAAGAGAAATAAGGTTAACTATCTATTCCTTGCATGTGGACTCTTCACAGTGACAGAAAAGTATTTCTGTATTTGTAAATTCAGAAAGGGAAATGAAAATAGAAGAAGGTTACAGGGCAAAAACTCTACTTTGGCAAGTAACCAAGGTCAGCATCAACAGTCAAAAAGTTAGGATTACAAGCTAGGTGCAGTGGCACAAGCCTATATAATCCCAGGGGCTCAGCTCTTGAAGCAGGATGATCACAAGTTCAAAGCCAGCCACATTAATGATGAGGAACTAACTAAGAGACCCTGTGTTTAAATAAAATACAAAATAGGGCTGGGGATTTGACTCAGTGTCAAGTACCCCTGAGTTCAGTCCCTGGTACCACCCCCCCCAAAAAAATTTAGTGTTGGACACCCTCAATATGAGATGGTAAAATTGGCACTTTACCTCTAATTTTCTTTTTTTCTTCCAAAAGAAAATTCAGTTAAATCAAGCAAAAAAAAAAAAAAGTCAAAAAATCCCATAATAGGGACCTCCTACAAGACACCTGACTCATATTCCTCAAGACTGTAAAAGACACCAAAAAGCAAGAAAACTGTCACAGCAATGAGGAGGAATCTGAGATGTGAGGACTAAATGCCATGTGGTATCCTGGATACCATCATGGAATGTAAAAGGAATTTTAGGTAAAACTGAGGAGCTCTAAGTTACCATAGACTTGAGTTAAGCATAATGCGTCTGAGTTTGTTCTTTAATTATAACTGATGTGCCAGACAATATGAAGAAGCTACTAATAAGGGAAACTGTGTATAACAGCACAAACTTTCTGTAATATCTTCCTAACTTTTTCTCTAAAAGTACAAATAATTTCTGAAAGAACTTAAAGGACATCTAGAAAAACGAACAGAAAACCTCTCATTCGTGGATGATAAGATCAATACCCTTAACGTTGCAATTCTTCCCCAGTTAGTGTACAAGTTGAATGCAATACTCATAAAATCCCAGCTGGCTTTTCTGCAGAAGTTCACAAATGCTCCATTGGTCCCAGAAGAGTCAAACAGTATTGAAAAAGAACAAGTTGGAGATTTTGCTTCTGAATTGGAATTATTCTTATGATGCTTCAATAATCAAATCTATGATAAGAACATTAGGAGAAATACATAGACCAATTGAATAAAATTCAAAATCAAGATTCTGATTTTTATAGTTGTGACCAATTGATTTTGAACTAGAGTTTCTAAGCAATCAGCAGGGAAAGAACAAATGCTGAGACAACTGAACTACACACAAATGTGACTGCTTTTTTTGAAGACTTTCAAGAAAGTGAAATAAATCAGACTCAGAAAGTCAAGGTTCAGATATTCTCTCTCATATGCAGAAGCTAAAATAAAAAGGCAAATGAGGGTATCCCATAAAAATAGAATGGGGACCAGTGCAGCAGAGGAAGGGGACTGAGGGGAAAAAGGGAGGGACAGGAAATAAAGGAAATAATAGCATAAAATTGACCAAACTATGTTCTGTCTATATATGAAAACACCACAGTGAGTTTTAGCTTTACATATATCCCTGAAACAATAATCAAAAATGTAAATAAATAGAAGGAAGAGCAACAGATGAAGCAGAACAATGGAAGGGAAGAGGGAAGGGAAAGAGGAAGTACTGGGGACTGAAATGGAGCCAATTATATTCCATTAGGTCAAAATGAATGCAACGTTACGTATAACTATAATACACTGATTATAAGGTCCTTGCTTAACATCTGGACAGCCATCCTAAGTGAGCCACCGATTTAAGGAAAAAGTTTCACTTTCCCACCCAAGGGCATTTTTGAGAAAGGTTCACCACTCCCTCATACCAACCCAACCCTTAACCACCCACATTAGAAAGTGCCTGGCTTTGATTCCTGAGCCTTCCCCATAAAAGTCCAGAACCCAAGCCTGTTTTGCCTCTTTCTCTTATAGAGAAATGCCTTTATCAGCTCTGACAAATGAACTCTCGTATATATCTCTGACTGGTCTCTGTTTTTCATTTCTCACTTACACACCTCTCGTTCCTCGCTTTCCCATCACTGATAAAAATATTTTTTTTAAATAAAACTGAAAACACATCATAGGATTAAATGTAAAGCTAAAATAATAATACTCTTGGAAGAAAACACAAGAGTTACTAAATGTCATTGAACTCAATGTTGTGTTGAATATGACACTAAAAGTGTTAAGCATATGCACACGCACACACACACACACACACACACACATACACACAAAGCCCACATACAAAATAACAAAATAAAAATGGAAAAATGATTCAGACATAAAATATAATGTTGAAGTAGAAATTAAATTATTAAAAACAGAACAGATCAAAAGCTCAGGAGAAATGGGTAAACTGACATGACTCAGGAAAAACAATGGAGGAAAATTAAAACATCTCAGAATACTGTACAGTACTAAATTATAATGTCACAAAGAAAAAAATAAATGTAACCCTTTACCATTTTGTATACAGTTTTTTCCCCAATACAACCAATTGGTGTACGTGGTGTACTCCTTCTCTACCTTGATGACATTTTTACTAGATGGTTGATCCAATTCTTCACTTCTGAAATTTACTATTGTTCTTGTATATGTTTAATTACTACTATTTTTATTTAACACTTGCTACTAGACATGGGTACACTTAATAAGAATAATCTCAGATAATCTCTAGGCTTATTCCTCTTCAGTCTTACTGTATACTAGCAACCTTGTTTCTTTGTCACAGTTGATAAAATGACCCCATTTTCCCCATTGCTATGAAGACCCCCAATTAAAAGATGACAATCACAACTTACAGACTTCTAAACTACTACTGTGTAATCTGGTAGAAGTAGTTATTTCTTGTGACCAAAACTTTTAAACCAGCATGGCCCAAAGTTGTAAGAAGGAAAATCAAACTTCTGTGACTTCATTAGATTTCATTATCTGGGAGCAATATGTAAATACTCTTTGTTCATCTAGCTAAGAGAAAAACAAATTAAATAATTAAAAACAGAACAGATCAAAAGCTAAGGAGAAATGGGTAAACTGACATGACTCAGGAAAAAAAATTCTCCTAAATCAAAGCATCTATTCTTATTTTTTGAGACATCACTGAAACTATATTTAATTTTATGAAAAGGATTTCAGTAGTTACCCCACCATTCTTTAAGGCCAGCTACTTCTCAATCATTGATACATGAGCAGTTGAGTTAATCCCCTGAAATTTATGTCTTAATTATTATAATGACCATGTTCTCTACTAATACTAAGTCAGAGCATTATTAAATTGCCAACATTGTACAGAATAGGTGCAAAGGCAACACTTATATTGAATCCATGAAGGTAGTCAAGGAGCAAGGTGAAGCAAACCTATATCCAGATTATGTATCTGTTTCAGGACAATGACTGCTTCCTCCAACATGGGGAGGGGCCATTATATGCCCACCATCAGTTGGTTGCTTAGTGTCCTTGGGAACTTGTGATTTATTAGTAACTTAGAATTGTTATTTTTTTTCTTGAAAAGCTGTGTATCATTCCACACCAATGTTTTTGAGAAATATAATGCCTTCACTACTTCCATCTCATTGTGTTTGTGCTTGCTTACTAGCCTCATTGAAAAATTTTAAAAGTGGCTACATAAAGAATGATATCATCTTTCTACCAATTACTCAGTTGTCATGCTATGGTGAGGATGAACCACAAATATATTTACAGTCTATGTATTTTCTGTTTTCTTTCTTTTTTTCATGTATGTATGGGGATAATGGGAATTAAACCTAGTGGTGCTCAATCAGTGAGCTACTTCCCCAGACACTTTTATTTTTAATATGAGACATGATCTCACTAGGTTTCTGAAACAAGCTTAAACTCTTGATCCTCCTGCTTCAGCATGTATCTACCACCATGGTCGACATAGTCTGAGCTTTTTCTGTGAAGTATATTTTACGATCTTTCTCAGACTTCCTAGTTACCCTTCCTCAAGGGTTAAACTTGTTACTCCTTCCAAGTAACTGCCAATAACTAAATCATTACTCACATCACAATAACTAGTGAAAAAGTGGGGATGAGACAACATTGCAGATGTTTTTGTGTTCTCACAGTTGAGGGGATACTTTGGCATTATAGGGGTAAAGGCTCAGGATGCTATTAAACATTCATTTGTGCATGTAAACTCACTCCATAGCAAGTAATTACATGTGCAAAAGGTAAGTAGTGCTGAAATTGTAAATCCTTCTATTAATCTATAACACTAGATTTCCTGCTATTCAGGAAACATTGGAAATCAAATGTACTAGTAAAACTGTACTTCATGGATACATTTATTTCCTGCACTGTTTTATGAGACTGTACCTGGGCCAAGTTGCAACACTGTATCAGTTTGCTTTGAGAAAACCATTTAAGCATATATTGTATATTCTAATATAAGTCATGGTGGGTATTTATCACTTCACCTCCAACATTGTTTAAGAAATGGGGTGGGCAATGGAGGCATCATGAACAAATAAGCAAGCAACACATAATATTTATTTGGTGTTTAGGATGAAATAGTTCTCATCTTCTACTTGTTTCTACCTCTTCATTACAGAGTGCAGATTTGTATGTTGAAATTTAAGGCTTAGTGGATCTCACAACAATATCAAGGAAGAATATTTAGGGACACAGTTATTTTTCTTCCAATTTTAAGAATATACTGTGTCCATCAATTAAAAGAATGAAAATATATCTCCAAAGGGCTGCGGTTACTTATAGGTAAGTTTACCTTGGGATTCTAGCAGACTACAAGTAGGCCTTTCTCCACAAAAACTTGTAAGAACATTCAGTTTATGTCACTGGACTTAAAAAATTTCTGGAACCTCTCCTGCCTTTGCCTCGACTTAAAACACATCCATTAAATTAGGCTACATGACACATTGCATCATATTTTAAATGCAGATTCACATGAAGTTATTGATAATTATTTTCTATTTCTTAGAGTTGTGACATACAATACGCAGGAATTTACCCTTGATTTTGCGGGAAACATTTATATCACAAATATTCTTGGATAAACTCAGATAAATCTCAACATCTAGAATATGTGTGGAAATTATTTATTATTCTGATACGAATACATCTTATCAACAGATTTTCAGGCATTATAACTTCTTGCTTATCAGGTTTTATGAATATTATACTATTAGTAAAGTAAAAAAGGCAATGTTCATGGGATAATGCTAAGCAGACTAATTATAAAAACTAAAAATAAAACCTATGATAATCAAAATGATAAACAGCTTAATGGATTTTATATTTTCTAAAAATTTACTACCTGATTTTTATTCCTAATCAAATAATATGTTCAAAGTTTATCTGATGAAATTCTTGTTCCTCTCATTGCCCCTTTCAATCCATATTGTAAGCAATGACCCACTGAATTTTCTAAAGACTAACTCTAAATATGTTGCTTCTTTCTCTGAAGCCTTTTCTTGGCATTTCACTGGTTAATAAATTAAACTGAAATTGCTCAGCAGTGACATGATACTCAGGGTGCAGGCCTGACCTGCACTTGAAGTCTATCATCCTCCATTTCCATGTAAACACTCCACATAGATATCACATTGGTCTATTCATTGTCTTCTTCAAAAAGATCTATATTTTTATTGTAAAGATTTTTTCAAAGAACATACAGAAATAACAGTTGATGTTTTGAATAATCATTTTGAAAAATCTTCTACAAAATTGAAAGAAATGTTATTCATAAAATATGAACTCTGTAGTATCTTCAGTTAAATGCCTTGATTCTTATTTTCAAGTCACTATTCTTGCTACTAAGAATAAAACAGAAACACAACACACAGTTTCTTGCTTTTGTGGACTTCTTTCCAACAGACAATATCTAAATCACATATCCAACTGTACAACTTAAGAAACTCATAGTGTATTTAACAGATAAATGCTGAAATAAGTTCAGAAATTGAGAGGAAAAACTTAGAAAAATATAGGGCAATTTGATATTACTGCTGCACTCACGCATGTGATCAGTGGACTGGTCTCATTGAAAGTAGAAACTTATTAAATTTGCTTGATACAATGGATTATGTGCTAGTACCGAATGGTGAGGGCTGAGGAAGCTCATTTTTCACCATATAAAATCTAAGAAGTACTGACAAAGGAAAATTTGTCTTTTAAATTGTAAGTGCCATGAATATGAAGCAGAAGATACAGGAGAGAAATAATAATCTGACATTTTTGATAGTTAGCAGCTTGGTTTTCATTAAGAAATTTCACCTTAGTAGCCATAAGTTAAGAATAAGTTTAAATTGATCGAAGTATAAAGTTGGGGAAACATGGAACACAAAAATCTTCCAAACAGAAATGTGTGTCAAAGAATTTCATCTAAATACTGTACCTCTGAAGGAACTTAGATGGTGAAATGGACAGTGTAAGATCATAATTTTCCTTTCTGGATTCTGAATTTAACATTTATCAGGCTTATAAATCCATTATCTGTTTTGTTTTACTAAATTGTTATGAGTTTTTTTTTTAAATTTGGAATCATATATACAATTAACTTTCTGTTTCTGACAACTTAGAAGATACTGGCCAAGAGAAATGTTATTGGAGATAAGAAAGAAGTATTTATCACTGTAATATGGTAAGATGGATCATTCTATGAAGAAGAAGGACTTACAGAGCTAGAAGAATAGAAGTTCAAGAATTCATAACTGTGAGAGTAAAATTAAAACAGAAAGTATGCTTGACAACAACTCTGCACTGATTTTATTTGAACTTACCATTAAAATTATTGGGTCCTCCAAGAAGGATAGAGAAACATAGACATCACATTTCACATTATTAATAAGATATTATCCTAGTTCACTTAACATGATGCTTATCCTACCCAGCACCCAGCAGAGATGATAACTTAGAGAGGAAACATCCTACACATTTTATTATTTATGTCTGCTACATCCTACACATTATATTATTTATGTTCCTTTGTGATGAAATTATCATTGTGTTTTTTTTTACTATGAGCTTGTTTGGTTTGACATAGCCAACAGTATTTACTTACAAATTATAATTTAAAATTTTACAAAGTACATATATTACAGTAAACTTTAGTCCAACTATTTTTAGATTTGTTTATCACAAGTCTGTCTTAAGCAGAAAGATAGTGAATCATATGAATGTTGTACAGATTAGGGACAGTCCATATATCAAATAAGATTTAGTGGGTGATAATTATACATTTCTAATGAAATATTTAATCTTAATAGTTTTGTAAAAAAATAAAATGTGCACCAATGGTGGTCAGTACAAGGCTTTTTATTACAAAAAAAATCTACTTGAAATATTCTTAATCTCTGAATATTAGTTGATTTATACACAACTTTTTTTTTAAATGGTGGATGAACCATAGAAGCAAATGAGAGCAGAAACTATTTCAGCTTTGTTTTTCTAAAAACTACAATTAGCTTTTAAACAAAGTTAATTTTGAGGACGATCAATGGATAAGAAAACTCTTCTTAAGTAGCAGACCCAGCTGAGTTCTTCTTGGATATAGAATTTCATTACCATGATGAGAGACAAAGGAAAAAAAATAATGAATCCTACATATGTGCATTTTGATGTTCCCTAAGAGATGGAGAATTTAATTATTCTGATCTAATTATACCCAAATCTAGTTTATCTGATTTGATTACAACAGAATCTAGGTTTTTGTGTAAGGTTACTGCTGAATCGGGACTACTTTAATTTCTGCCAAATCTAGTTTGCTTGCACTTTTCATGACTAAAATTATCTATCTATACTTACAACAAAATGAAAATTTTGTTACACTTAGTATTTATCTCTATAATTCTTTAACTCAAAAGCAAGACATTATAATTTAAAAACTTAAAAGAATGACTATTATAAGAAGAAATTTTACTAGATGTATAAAGGTAAAGTGAGAACTTGTAGGTTTTCTAGACATGGAAGAAGAATTAGCTGTTTTAAAGGTAACTAACTTCCTAGTAACACTCTATACAAATATATCATTCATGAATCCAGTGAGCTGCCCCATTTGGAGAAAAGTTATATTGTTACTAGAAACAAGTGATGCAGATTGGGAAAGATAAACACAATGGCTTGCAAAGCACACATAATTTCTTCCAATCCTTAGAATTTATTATTAGCCTGGGGGATATAGCAGCATGTTTAGTTGGTCTCAACTCACAATTTCTTGAGGTTCTGTCTACTTTCTTTTGTGAGACAGTTCAAACCGGCAGAAACATCTCCACACTGTAAATTCTCTCCAGTAAACAATTTCTACAATTTATTTTAAAAGGATCTGATAAATCGCTAGCAGACATTCTACCTCAGCTTTTAGGACATGGGAGGAAGAGGGAGATGAGTGGGTCCTTCAGATTCAGTCTGGCACCAGTGAGTATCAATTATTGTCTCAAATGGTTGTGACACTTTTTGAGAAGACTAAAGTGTTTTGCAGAATAAAGATTCATAATAATATTTAAAGAAGGGTTAGAAAAATTAGTTGTTTTAACTAAAACAAACAACATTTTGGACATCAGAAGACTGCAGAGATTATATTTGCTTTCTAAAATTTTAGGAAGTAAACAGAAACTAAGAAAGAATGTGGTGCTGTGGCTACCTACTATTAAAGGAAATGTACTCATGGTTAAAATAACTTGATCGGTACTAATTCTCTAAATAATAGTAGCATGATTAATACATAAAAAGGGAAATTGAAGAAATAAAGGAAAAGAGAAAAACAGAGTCCATAGAGCTTGTGATGTCATAAATGTATCTGAATGTAATTAAGGATAATGATCTCCCCACACTAAACTATTCACCAGTGCTTAGTAGTGTAAGTGTGTTTATGTGGGGGATGAGCATTTCTGAGAAGCAAAAGCTGCATGTAACATGCCCTGAGAATGTGGAGTAAATAGCCACATGGGGTATCTTCTCAAGGAAGAAGTGTCCATTGCAGTTACCAATTTTAGAATCACTATAAAGACTAGTAACAAATGAATAACTCACTAAATGAGTTGGATGGATATAGCTAACTAAATTGGAAAATTTATAGAAAATCATTTCTTAAAGCAACTTAGTGACTGGTAAATGTATACATTTTTTCCTGTTTCTGTATTGAAGGAACACTTTATTTTCAAAGCAGTGTTCCATTAAAACCACAGCCTCTGAAGAAAACCTGTCAAAAGGTAAGATTTTGTATTAAATGGATTTCTCTAAGGCTCTTAATCAAATATTAGGTAAGGTAAATGCCCTCTAAAGACCTTCTAAACTCTTTAAGTATTGATAATTACATGAGAGAGTTAGGTAACTATAAATGTAGAATTATCTTGATTTTCTAAGTTAGTTATACCAACTAAAATCATTTTCCTGGAATATATTCCAATTTAAACATGGGCAGTATGAACAGAATGTACTCACATGACCCCTGTCAATAAAAGAAATACACAGAGAGTGACACATGGTGATGTTTCCAGGCCCAGTGCTGTTGCATTCATGACAGTTCCTCTCTCACACTCTCACTATTAATCCATAAGAGTGGGCACTTGTTCTTCACCCAAGGAATTCATGGCCAGTATGGGGGAGCATGAAAAATCAGTTTATCCTAGGGCCTATATTGAAGGGAGATAGTTGAGAAAACACTGAACATTTCTCTATAAACTTTCATACAAACTTCTGCCCTTGATACAGAATCATTCTAGTTAAATAAAATAAAAAAAGAATTAACCTCAAGCCAGAAGAGAATATCATATGCATACATTCAAATTGAGTTTACAGCTAGGTAAACCAAAGTATTTTAAAGATATTTTTTTCAAGCCATCCACAATGAAAACTCATTAAGGAACATTCAAAATAAATATAGAATGTTGCCATCTGCCAAGGGGGGAAAACGGAGTTATTTATATGCTATGAGTTTAAATTCATCTGAAATTAAGTTTTATTGTTCAGGTGATATATTTAGATCTGAAATAAGTAGAAAGCCAAAGGTGGTTTGGGAGTCATTTTTCTTGCATAAACTTTATGAGTTATTGCTATTTATAGTAAAGGATAATAATGGTGTATTTTAATTTTTCCATATGTAAAGTGCTCTGTGAAATGCTTTGTTTGCATTGTATAATTTAATCCTCACACTCATTCTCTGAGTTAGAAATATGTCCTGTGTAGATGTTTAAAGTAGGGGACATTGTGTCTTACAGAGACTATGTAATTAAACAAAGATGAATTTGTTTGATTTCAAATCCTTCTAAATATTACTTTATATTATAATAGTATTACCATATTTCCAACTCAGAAATGCTAAGCACCCTAGAGGAAATAATAAATCAAGTTTCAATAAAATCATATGGATGAAATGAAATTTCTAATGAGAAGTAAGTAGAAACAGGAAAACATTTTACTGTTTTCAAACTGGGGTGATTTTATTTTATATGGTTCAAAATAGCAACACAAAAATCAAAAAGACAAACTTATCCAATGCATGTGAAAATAGAATCCATGTCTGTCAAATCAGTGTCTCTCATGCTGAAATTAGCAGGAGATGATCCAAGGTTGAGATTATTTCACTATTTCAGTGAGTCTGGAAGAGCATACACCATAAAAACAATGTTCAACAGATATTTCGTTGGTGCCTAAACATTAAGAAGGCTGACTAAATTGGACAGTGGTTATCTATCTCTAGCTATATAGAAACTTCCTTTGAAATAAATGCATAAAGTTGGGATACATGTACCTCATGCTCCAAGAAATAATTTTATGTGAGCTTTTTAGCTAAGTAGTGATACAAGTTTCTGAACAACTAAATATAATTCATAATTTTTGTGGAAAATATTTGTGGAAAACAGACTTTTCAAAGCAAATACTGGTTCTCATGCTTTGTTGGCAAATATAGATTTTCAAACATATACGTAAATGTGGCATTCAAAGACTTCGTTTGGTCTGAGAATAATATTTCTTGGTAAATCTGTATGAATGTTATACACAATTGTATTCTACACGTCTTGATATATATATATATATATATATATATATATATATATATATATATTTGCAAAATTGATAATTTTTAAGTGATGAAACTGATATTATAATTTGTAGTTATAGTTAATAGGATATATAAAAACAGGAAATCTAGGAAACTTTAGTAGGAATATTAAAGAGAAGACTACTTCAGGACTATGACCATTTTATTTGCATTCATAGAGCCTTTGCCTTTACAAGGAAAGCAATTGTTGTGAGAAGATGTTATAGATGTACAAAAGCTAAGTGGTGTTTTGGTCATTCATGAATTAGGTGACAATGTTTTCTCTTTTAATAACTTTTATTGAGCTATTGCTTGGGTGCACTCTGCTGGTAGGGATTCAAATAATAATTATTTGATAATTCCTCAATTTTAGAGGATCTACTATTGTCACTCATCCAAGAAAAGTACTTGTAAATGCAACAGTTATCTGATTTACTCTCTTTATATACACTCAGTTCATCATAGATAACATTTGATACCTTTTCAGTGCCATCAGGGAATTTGTTTGGTCTGGTTTTGTTTTCTGCATTTTTCTGGTGAGACTTTGTAGTGCTTTCCTCTTGGTAAAAAAACGTGATTGGTGTAAAATTAAAGAATAAAAGGGTAAATTACAATTTAAACCATTATTATATAGATATATACTTATTTTTTAAATAAATGACCAATTTTATAAATAATTGAAAGCATTATAAAATGAAGAATTATATGTAGAATTTTCATGTCTCCTTTATCCATCTTTTATAACTTTTGAAAAATTTATTTATAAATATTAAAGCATCAAGTAAATGCATAAAACTGGTAAAATATGAATAAGAAATTTAATATATTTAATTTTTGGAAAATATTTCCATCTTTTTCTGAAAGTAAAAAAATTGTAGTTCCTACAGGTCCAGCATTTTCCAGACTGCCAATTCCCTAATTAGCATTATAACTATAGGCTTCAACATGAAGAATACAAATACATATTTGTATTCTACAAGACTTTATATATATGTATATATATATACATATATATGTATGTATATATACATATATGTATTTACAAAATTGATAATTTTTAAGTGATAAAATTACTTAAATAATTTCTTTCTTTCTTTTTTTTCTTTCTTTCTTTTTACCCATTGAAGTCAGAATCACATCCACAAACAGACTGGAATCAAATAAGAAGAGAATTTCTATATAATTGGAAAAGTAACATCAAAGACTTTAATAGCATCATGGGAGTGTCCTCTATTCCAAAATCAAACATTTAAAGATCACACTCTCTTTTGTTATTGTTTTTAAATTCTCAGTATCTACTTCTTTATTCTCATTATGTTTTAATTTTTTCAATAGCTATATAACTGAGTTTATTTTTATTGATTTTTTTACAGTAGAATCAATTCTGATATAAGTATACTTCATTTTTATGCACTTATAGATGAAATAAGTAACAATGTGATTAAATTGGAATTGACAGTAAAATGGCAGTTATAGAAGCTAGGGAGAGTAGGCGCAAAGCAATGGTTAATGAGTGGGTACTAATTTATTGTTAGATAGGAGTAAGAAGTTTAGTGTGCTGTTCTACAGAGAAATGACTACAGTTGTAATTGGGTATTATTGCACACATATAATTCCAGCTACATGGGAGGGTGAGGCAGGAGGAATGAGAGTTTGAGGTCAATCTGGACAACATAGCAGGACTCTGTCTCTAAATAAATATATAAAACAAAAATGAAGAAATAATCAATGTTTGAGGAAATAAAGTTTAACCTAATTGAACAACATGTATCAAAACATCACATCACACTCACATGAGATTCTATTAATCTATATAATTTTGTGTTTTATATATTGGTTAAAATAAATTTTATTAAAATACAGAAATTGGAAAATATTTTTGAGAATGAACTAGAGTAAAAATTTTGGAAATAAACAAAAATGTTAAACTTGGTATCCATGTGAGAGAATGATATTCTGTAATTGTTTTCTGATAGCTTATGAAACTAAATTTGATAATGTTAAATATAACAATAAGGATAGAAGATCTGTATCAATGAGCTTCTGTTTTTGAATAATAACCAATTCTACTTCACATTCAATGTCCTTCACATTCAATGTCCTAATGGGTTTTCTCCATTCAAAGCCAGAATCACCTTCATTTGTTCCTTCAGAAAGGACTAAAAATATTGATCATCTAAAGGAGACAACTTTAATAGTTTGAAATTTGGAAATCTAATCTGTGTTGGAATAGGAAAAATCGTGATGAAAATATTAGAGCAGGAAGAAAAATGTGAAAATTCAGGTTAAGTTATCATGCATTTCAATTATATATGAGGCCTTGTTTCAGATTAGTATTCAGGAAGAAGAAACAGAATTCCTGAGTCCTTGGGAAAATGCTCTAGGGGTGATAGGTGATGATGATGGTGATTAGATACAAGATAGATAGATAAATAGATAGATAGATAGATAGATAGATAGATAGATAGATAGATAGATAGATATAAAATAGGCAGACAGATAGAGGAATTCATGAGTATAGAGGGATGATTATTCTTCTAAGTAGAATGGGATGTGCCCACAAAACTTCAGGGCAGTCCTAAATTCACTTTGTGAAAATTAGTACACTGGAATGATCAAAAGTTAACTTTACTTAATTCAACTAATAACATTCAATATAATAATTGTGGTTATTTTCTACTCATATCCTAGATATTTTTATGAAATAAAATAAAATAAATGTTATTATGTATACTCTTTATGTTGTTATAGTTTCTTGATAAAATGTGAATGCATAACCAATGTGATCCTGCAATCTGTACACGTAGTAAAAATAAGAATTCATAACCCACTTGAACCAAATATATGAAATATGATATGTCAAGATCATTGTAATGTTTTGAGCAACCAATAAAAAAAGAGAGGAACTTTAGTTTTATGCATAGTAAAAAGGAGAATGAGAAAGGTAAGATTTGGATTTACACACTCTATTAAACATCCCATAATAAAATACTAGCACTAAATAAATTACTTTCTCTTTGTTCTCTTGGTAAAAATATTTTAGAATTCATTTGATTGGGAAACTGAAAATGAGGAGGAAGAAGATGAATATTGCTCAGATCTTTTGTCTTTATCAATATGTTGGATGATGACGTTTTTCAAGTCTATGTAACCAGGGAGGAGCAAAGGTCAGGAGCCTTGAAAATATGTGGTGGTGTACACTTGTAATCCCACTTGCTCAGGAGGCTGAGGCAAAATGATCGTAAGTTCAAAGCCATCCTCAGCAACTAAGTGAAGTGGTAAGCAACTAAGTAAGAGCCTTTTAAAATAAAATACAAAAAAAGGCAGGGGATAGGGGGAGCTGAGGATGTGACTCAGTGGTTGAATGTCCCTGAGTTCAATCCCTGGTACAAAAATAAATCTATAACATTCATAACATCTTGGGGAAAAGGGAAGAAAATCAGATAATAGATATTTGAAAAGACAGAACAATTTGGTACTTATGCTCAATTAATATTTCCTTCATTTTACAGGGATTTTTGTTCTTGTTAGATACATGATAGTAGAGCATGTTTTCACATTTTATACATACATAGAATATGACTTATTCTAATTAGGATCCCATTCTTGCAGTTCTATGTGATATAGAGTTTCATTGTTCAAAAATATCTGAAAAAATATTCAACATCTCTAGCAATTAGAGAAATGCAAATCAAAACTACATTGAGATTCCATCTCACTCTAGCCAAAAGAGTAATTATCAAGAATGCAAGTAACAATAAATTTTGGTGAGGATGTGGGGGGGAAAGGTGCACTCATACATTACTGGTGAAACTGCAAATTAGTGCAACCAGTACAAAAAGCAGTATGAAGATTCTTCTTAAAACTTGAAATGGAAAAATCATTTGACAAAGTTATCCCATTCCTCTTTTTATACCCAAATGATTTAAAATCATCATCTTACAGAGATGTATTCACATCAATGTTTTTAGCAGCTCAATTTACAATAGCTAAGCTATGAATCCAACATAGGTGATCTTCAACAGATGAGTGAATAACAAAACTGTGGTATTTTATATAATGGAATATTACTCAGATTTAAAGAGGAATGAAATTATGTCATTTGCTGATAAATGGATTGAGTTGGAGAATATCATACTAAGTGAAATAAGCCAATCCTCCCAAAAATCAAAGGTCAAATGTTTTCTCTGATATGTGGATATTAACACATAATAAGGGAGGGGGAAGAGAGAATAGAAACTCATTGCATTAGACAAAGGGGAATGAAGGGAAGGGAGAGGGGATGGGAATAGGAAAGACAGTAGAATCAATTGGACACAACTTTCTTATGTTCATACATCAGTTAATATTTCTTGAGTAAGTATATTTCAAAATAAAAATCAAGTAAGGAAAAAATTGTATCAGTAATAAAAGTTTTTTGTACACAGTTATCTTATTCAGTGGCATGTTTATTTGGGGTATCATAATATTTGATTCATACACATTTAAAATCTGATGGTTTTTAAAATCTCATCATCTTTTACATAATTTTATTATGATCTGTCAAAGACACAGGTACAGATATGATTTCAATAGGTAATTCACCTTAAGTGGCCAGATGAAAACAATTCATTCAGGGAAAATGTAGGGAAAGACACATTCATTTTAGAATTCCAAGTCTCTGACATCATTAAAATAAGTGGGACAAGTCATATCTATAAAATATCTACAAGGTTGAAGAACACATAAGAATAGGAAAAATGAGCAGAATGAAAGTTTAAACTATGTGGGAGTGTCCAAAGTGTTGACAAATACAAACAGGATGCAAAAAACATGTTTCCATTTTCCATGTATCTGAGATTACAGGGCTATATTATAGACCACGTGGAAAATTGCTGAATTAAGATGACTTTTGTAAAGGATGCATTCAAGCCTGCGGGACTTTTTTAAAAGCACACTCCCTTCAGTTTAGAAACCAGCTGTGATAATGTGATACAGAACAAGGGGCAATTGATGAGAACCCTCTTGTTCCAACAGAAGTTGTTGATTTAAGAGATTTTTTTTAAATTTATATATGACAGCAGAATGCATTACAATTCTTATTACATACATAGAGCACATTTTTTCATATTTCTGCTTGTATACACAGTATATTCACATTAATTCGTGTCTTCATACATATTTGGATAATATTAATCATCACATTCCATCATCATTAATTACCCCATGCCCCCTCCCTACCCCTCCAACTCTTTGCCCTATCTATATTTCATCTCTTCCTCCCATGCTCCCTCTCCCTATGCCACTATGAATCAGCATCCTTATATCAAAGAAAATATTCAGCATTTTTGGGCCAGGGAGATTGGCTAATTTCACTTAGCATTATCTTCTCCAACTCTACCCATTTACCTGCAAATGCCATGATTTTATTCTCATTTATTGCTGAGTAATATTCCATTAAGTATATATGCCACATTGTATTTTATCCATTCATCTATTGTAGGGCACCTAGGCTGGTTCCACAGTTTAGCTATTGTGAATTGTGCTGATATAAACATTGATGTGGCTGTGTCCCTGTAGTATGCTGTTTTTAAGTCCTTTGGGTATAGACCAAGGAGAGGGATACCTGGGTCAGTTAAGGGAGATTTTGAGGAATTGATAGTTGACAAGTTTGAACTCCATTAGGTAAACAAGCAGGCTGAAAATTCAGGCAAGGGTTTATGTTGCAAGTTAGACAAAATTCTACGTGACATTACAAGCTGTGTGGAGGTTCAAGCAGAGTTACTATCTTATTTCTATGTCTCTTAAGGAGAATTCCTTGGGCTACAAAAAAATTCCTTGTTTATATGAACCCCATTTCCATTAGTAAGGGAAATCTGATTACCATATTAACTCACTTAAATCATAATAACATCTAAAAATATGTTCAGAGCAACATCTACATTGAAAAATGGGGTAACATTCCTTAGATTGACACATAAAATTAGCCATCATGCAAAACGAATGGCCTAGTAGAGGGTAAGAATCACCATACTTAGCTATACCTTAAAGTTCACCAAAATTTATTTTCAATTTTCCTGGATAGTTAGGGACCAGCTTCTTATGATTGACTGAGATTGAGATAGTAGTATTATGTACATAGAGTTTTCTCCTCTCCAGTAATGCAATAGTATTTTTATTGCTTTCACCATATTTGCATATTTCTTTTTGAGGCATCATTTAAATTTGTGATGTCATTCACTCATGAAAACATATCTGATCTTTTTAAAATCCTAGAATGCAGCTTGTAGCTCTAGTGTTAAACAAAGTGCCTAGACTTTGTTTCACTGAGCAGAAGTACTCAGTTTTCAAAAAGATATATAAGTTATTTTCAAATTATTTATTGATTTAATGTCACAAACTCTCTGCAAAGTGTCACGTGTCAGGTTCTTGCTTAAAATGTAATATGCAGATGTGATGATATGCAATTGATGGGTGAACTCAATGTCACAGATCTGTATTTTAAAACACTGAAATAGAAGAAGCAGTAGAAGCAATTATGTAATATTAATGTAAAATTTGAAAATTACATTAAATTACAATTATCATGCTGACATCTCTAAACATAGAAAAGACAAATTATGTTAACTGTTGTGATCTACATAAAACCAAAAGACTGGTATGAAAGTAAAATAATTTCCACATGTATTTTAGCCAAGCAAATTTGCCTAAATTATCAATGGGGTGATCAGCCATGCATCCTTAGGCATAGACTCTCATTATAAAATCCATCTAAGGAATCATTGAACTTTGACATGGGAACCTGTCTCAGAAAGAGAAGTGAGGGTGGCCTATTTCTTCTATCCCGTTTAGTCAAAGGAAGTCAGTGTCACATGACTTTGGGTATAAATATTTCATAGTGACATTCTACAGCTATGGAAAAGCTTTTCATCAATCCACATATGATTGATTAAGGTTGGCTTTGAGAAATATAAGATAGTTCAAGGCTCATGTTCTCAACACCAATTTTCCAAATCAAGGGTTGCCTTGATTTTTACTTCTCATAATTACTATATTAATCTGGCTTTCAGTATAAAAAGCTACAGAGAATTTGCACCACCTTTTTTAAAAATTGGCCCCTTAGACTTTTTTATTAATCAAATTCTCAGCAGTTTTTATTCTATCATTTTCTGAATTTTCTGACATAAATGTGGCTCAACCCTGAAGGTGAAGAGAAAAATGTCAGTATGATTTAATAAACTAAAAACTTTTATCATTTAATATTTTAAAAACAACTCATTTATCAAGGGGAATTTTTAATAATTTAATGTTGAAATTATCATTAAGGTTTATTTCATCTTATATTTTTTTGTTTTATTTGTTTACTTATTTAACTATTGACTGGGCTTCATCATGTTGCCCAGTCTGGCCTCCAGCTCCTGGACTCTAGCACTCCTGCCTCAGCCTCTGGAGAAGCTGGAATATTAGAATTACAGGTGCACATCTCTGTGACTGCCTTTTTGTTGTTTTAAGTTTGAAATCTTTCAACATGGGCATTAGAGTTCTGTTAAATTCTTAAATTGTTTTCAATGCAAAGTGGTGTAGAGTTACTGACTCAGGACTTAAAATAGAGCTTTTATATCAGTTAAAAGTTTGAAAATTAAAACAAGGAACAACCTGATGTTATGCCCGAATATATACTATATGCCCAAATATATAATACTAGGCCTCTTATTTCTCCAAAAACATCTGTAGAATTATGTGAATGTTCCTAAGAGCAACAATTCACATTCACCTAGAAGATTGGAGACTGAAGATGACAGAAGCAATGAAAAGTATTGTTGCTGTCACTCAAAGTGTAATTCCCAATATGATGTGTTAGGGTGATGCAGACAATCAGGTTCTATAGAAGGTGCATCATATATAAGTAAATAAAATGCACACAAAATGGCACCCAGCCTGAGTAGTGTAGATAATATTTCTGATAAATGTAGTCCCTAGGAAACAGCATATTCCTATTGGCTGTTAAGCCCTGAGGCACACTGGAATAAAATTGCTAATTGATAATTTAATTCTTCAATTAAGTGTTAAAATGCTGGCAACTTTCACCTCTGATAAATATACAACTTAAATTAAAATGGTAATCTATGTGGAAGGAAAAAGTAATATTGAAATTAATAATATTATAATAGAAACATGGGTGGTTACACCTTGAGTGATAGAACATAAATGGATACCAGCAGAGTTTCACAGTAGAACAATCTCTTAGTGTGAATATGTTAAACAATTTTGGAAATAATTCTTTCAGAGTTCCAAGCAGTGCTAGTTATTTTAATCCATTTGTCTCTGGATTCTCATTACTTCCCTTTTCCCCTGGGGGGAGACATCCCAGAGCAGTAGGCACAGTTTCCTCTTCCCCATGCACTCTGACAACTTTGCCTTGGCTAGTAGGAATCAGTTTAGGATGTTGCTTCTCTGCCTGGAACTGAGAAATTTGTGTGAATGCTACAAAGAGGGAAGTTTGTTGTTGTTTTTAAAGCTGATGCACCACAGTTTTACATAATAATGGAATTCATTGTCATATATTCATCCGTGCACAAGTCATAATTTGTTTTGCTTCATTGGAAAACTTTTTTAAAACTTTGTCAACTGCATTCAGCCATGATAGTGAATTTCTACTGGTAGCTGGTATTCTGGACTTTTATCTGACCCAATTATTTACTCTCAAATAGTATTTTGTTTGTTTTCTTATATTTTTCCTTTTACCAAATCCCTTATCTTATGGTCATTCTCCAAACTTTATTTTCTAGTTTCAATTGAATTTCCCAATCCCTAGAAACACTAGATTATTTCTTAAGGACCTACTTTGTGACAGATATGGTTTTTGTGTGAAGGTACAACAATGAATAAAACAAATTCTCTGCTATCAGTTTGCATCTTTTGGGAGAAGACTCAAAATAAATTGAAAAACTAGTTTATCATATTGTGATAAGTAATATAAAGAAAAATAAAGGAAAAGTGAAACAGGGGTTAGGAGATGTTCTATTCTCAAATGAGTGATAAAGATATCTTTGATATTATTGATATACTGCTATTTAAACAAAAATTTGAAGAAGGGTTTAGCTAAAAGTATATGTGTAAAGATAATATTTTCAAACAGAAGAAACAAGAACAAAACTCCTGAGCTGGTTGATGTTTATTGTGTTTAAGAAACAGAAAAGCTCCCTCTTCATACTCCACTATTAATCAGGCTGATTCATAGTGGGAAAAGGGAGCATTGAAGGAATAGATAAACTCTAGATAGGGCAGAGCAGTTGGAGGGGAAGGGAGGGGGCAAAGGGTTAGAAATGATGGTGGAATGTGATGGTCATTATTATCCAAAGTACAGGTATGAAGACATGAATTGTTGTGAATATACTTTGTATACAACCAGAAATATAAATTGTGCTCCATATGTGTAATAAGAATTGTAGTACATTTGACTGTTATATATAGATTTAAAAAAATAATTAAGATGTACTCTTTAAAATCAGTTTTCATTACCTATTATTAAGTTGAGCATGACAATTCTGAAAAAAAAATATTTCATTTGTATCTAGGATAGAGGTAGTTCTCATTGTTCTTCATATTGTATTTTATGTTTGTTTAATGAGTATTTTTCTGTCTCTGGGATGGGGATTGTTTGGGTAAGCTCCTTTGTTGGTCCTGTATCATTCCTGCATTTGTTTATTTTTTCAACTGTTTGAGTAAACAACCAGAAATTGTCTTTCACTTTATTTTAACAATAGTTTTACACACTGGAAGAGCAAACCAGCTCCATTTGTGTACAATGAATAAAAATGCATTCTGCTATGATGTATAACTAACTAAAACAAATTAAAAAAATAAAATCTTTAAAAACAAAAAAAGAAACAGAAAAGCAATGTGGAATAGAGCATTTTTTAAGTTTCTAATCAATTCTTATCATTGTGGAAATGCTGGATTTAACTTCACTTAGTTGCACTAATATTATTAGTAACATATACAAATGTAAAAAAAGTCTCTGGGAGATTAAATTCATTTTTACATCTTACTGCCTAATTTTGTGACTATTTATTTTTAATGTATGAATACACATGCAATTATTGCAATCATCAATTCTTGTAATTGTTTTTTATCATCTTCTGATATTTTTAAATCATGAAATATTAACTTATGCTTTATTTTGTGTTGGAAGATGGCACCTACTGGTGATATTTAAAATTACTGCCCAAGTAAAAGATCAGAAAAAATATAAAAGTTCTTACTTTTGGACAATTGGGAAATGAGAAATGCCTAACAGGATTTAATAGTATTTATGAAATGGAGGAAACCTTGGTAAAATCAGGATGAATGTGAGAGTGTTTTGTCCTTTTAATTAGATAGAAGAAGTATATGCATAAAATGTTTTTTTTTTTTTTTTAAATAGCAATGCCAAGATTGCAACTAACAAAACTAATGGACCAATGAAATAATTAGTTAGGGAAAGAAAAAAATATCTTTCATTGCAAATTTCAGAGAAATCTATCTGGTCAAAGTGATATCTATAAAGAGCATTAGGATTAATTATATTTTAATAAATATAAAAGAGGCAGAATTATTAGGGCTCCCCAAAACACAATGATCAAAGAAGCAGATGAGAATATTCAAGAAGAGTGGTGATGTTTGTTGTTGTTGGATACTGATTCATTCAGGACTTAATGACAACTGAAGAGAGAACTCTACTTGATCAATGGAGAAAATCTTGCATTCTAATCTGGTATGAAGTGAGGTGCTAAAACTAAGAGTATGAGCAGACGCCCAAAGTTTAGAGATTATAATTTAGAAATATTCAGAAAAAATGGGTTTTTCTTCCAATTGGCTAAAACTTTAGGTATAAAATCTATAAAATAAACAAAGTGGTAGATAAATATTGGGGGTTATTAGTTTATGTGTAACAAATCTACCTTCATGTGATAAAGAAAGCAAAAAGGAGTAACTGAGAAAGCTATTAGGCCAAGGACTAAATTTTGGATCATCACAGTTATTTTTGTTTATGAGAAAAGTGAGATGATAAATAAAACTAAAATGAGAAACAGAAGTAGTGTGAAAGAAGAATAACAAACGATCAAAGAAAAATGTTTTGGTATGTAAAAAACAAAATTGTTATGTGGAGGATTTCTCCTCATGTTAGTAATTATTAAATTGGTCACAAATGCAGAATTTTATTTTTATTATATTTTAACTGATGTAATATAAATGTAGTATAGAATTTATCATTTCGCTATGTTATGTGTATAGTTCCCTGCCATGAATTCCCTTTACAATCTTGGGCCACCATCTCCAGTATCTACTTCCAAAAATTTTAATTATCCCAAACAGAATGTCTGTACCAGTAGTGATAACTTAACAACCTCCCTCCCTCCACTCCCAGGTATCTGCTTATGTATAGTTTGCTTGTGAAATTTTGTATTTGAGATATTTCAGATCATTGAAGTAATATACTTCAGTTTTAGCCAGGTTTATTCCATTCAATATATTGTTTTCAAGATTCATCCTATTGTCACATATGTCAGAATTTTTTTTTCAGTTGTAGAATAATATCCCTTTGTATGTATATTTCATGTTTTGTTCATTCAGTCATCTGTTAAAATGCTTCCTCAGCTTCTGCCTTTTGATTAAAGTGTATGATGCTCTCATGAATATTGGTATATGACCATTTGTTTGATTTCTGGTTTTTATTATTTTAGGTATGCACATAGGAATAAAATTTCTTGGTGTGAATTGGTGTCTCATAGTTTTGCCTTCCATTTCCCTAAGTTATTGAGCACTTTTAAAATATGTTTTTGATTATTCAAAATATTATTTGGAGAGTGTCTATACATGTCATTTTTCCATATAAAAGCTGGGTTCTTTGTCTCACATATATGGTGTGCAATCATTTTCTTGTATTCTCTGGGTTAGTTTTTCACTTGCTGTTTAGTATTTTTGATGAACAAAATATTTTTAAAAATTTTTAACACGGTAGATTTTATTTTTTTCTTTTTTATTGATTATTTTTAGTTATACAGGATTTTTTGACATAATTATAAAAGCATGAAATACATAATTTGTTCTAATTTTAAACCCTACTACCAACCTTACCTTATGCTCAATCCTCTCCCTGTTCTCTTTCCTCTACGTAATTGATATTTCTGTCATTTACATATATATATATATATATATATATATATATATATATATATATATATATATATATATTGGTTTATTGTGGATGTACAAGATAGTGGTATATTCATATAGGTTAGGAAAGTTATGTCAGATTCATTCCCATCTCTTTTCCCTTCCATTTATTCATATTTGTCTACTCCATTGATCTTCTATATGTTTTTTTTTAATCTTTTCCCCTTATTTTGGATTAGCTTCCATATATCAGAGAAAACATTCAACATTTGAATTTTGGCAACTGGTTTATTTCACTTAGCATGATAGTCTTCAGTTCTATGTATTCATTAACAATTTCCATAGTCATTCTTCTTTATGACTAAGTAGCACTCCAGTATGTATATTGTTATTGTTTGGATGTGATGTCCCCCAAAGACTTATGTGTAAGACAATGCAAGAAAATTTGGAGGAGAAATGATTAGGTGGATTAATTCTATGATGGGAATGAGCTGAGTGGTAATTTAAGTGGTAGGGTGTGGCTGGGGAAGGAGGGAATTGGGGCAAGGCTTTGGGGTATACATTTGTATCTGGCAAGTGGAGATCTTTCTCTCTCTCTCTCTGATCAACCTGGAAGCTGCTTCCCTCTGCCACACTCTTCCTCCATGATGTTCTGCTTCAGCTTGAGCCTCAGGAATAGTGCCAGCTTTGGATGAATTAAGGCCTCTGAAACTGTGAGACATCTAAATAAACCTTTCTTCCTTTACAGTTGTTCTGAACAGGTCCTTTAGTTCAAGACCTGTTAAAAAGCTGACTAAAACATATATATATATGTGTGTTTTAGTCAGCTAGTCAGATATATATATCAAATGTAATTTATCCATTCATCTGTTGGAGGGCAACTAGATTGGCTAATAGGTTGTCTATTCTGAATTGTGCTGCTATACACATTGATGTGAGTGTGTTCTTGTAGTATAATATTTTAAATATCTTATTTAAAAAATATTAAATATTTAAGTCATGCAAACTTGTCCACGTGTTTGCTCTTACAATGCTTATAAACCAAGATGTTTGATCTTTTTTGAGTCATTTTTTTGTGCAATAATATTGTTTTTCCAATACAATTTGTTGAAGATATTATGCTTTCCCCACTAAAAGATAGTCATGTATTGAATTCTCCAACTATCATTATGAAATTACTTAATTTTCTTTTCAATTCAGTAAATCTGGGTGCATATATTTGAGCTTTTCATTCTTAGCATGTATATATTTATAATTGTCATGTCTTCCTAATGGATTGAAACTGCTATCAAAATATTGTGCACCTATTTCTTCTTCTAAACATTTTTACCATAAAATGTATTTTATATTTTAATAATAGAAACCACAAAAGGTAACTTGTAATTACTATTTACATGAGATATCTTTATCCATCATTTTATTTTCAACTTTTTGTGTCTTTATATGTAAAGCAATTCTCTGGTACCTATTATATAGATGAATAATCTTTCCTTTTAAAATCCAATTTGCCAATCATTGCATTTTAACTGAACAGTTTAATTTATTCATTTTAAAAGTAATTACTTATGAAAGACTGGCTTTGCCACTTAGTCATTCATTTTCTGTTTTTCTTCCATTCTCACTTTGCTCAATGTCTCCATTAGTGCCATCTTTGTACTTGATTTTGTGTAGTCTACCATTTTTATTCCTCTTTTCTTCAACTCTGTTTTTGTGATGTTATTAATGGTTACCTAGGGATTGCGATTGGCATCTTAAATATTCTACAATTTGATTTGTAGATCAACTTACCTCCAGTAGTGTTCAAATGCTCTGCTTTTATTCATCTTCCTCCCTTTATGTTGCATTTTTTTTCATTGCATGTCCATTATACATATTTATATTTTTTGATTTTTAAATTATTTGGGCAAGCATTACAAAGTTACAAAACAAAACAAAACTCAACGATACTGGCTTTTATGCTCCCAATTTCTTCTGTCAGAATTTTTTATTTCTTTGTATAAACTCAGTTACAATTTAGTTAGTTCTCTTGTTTAAATCTGAAGGGTTATGTTTAGTGTTTTGTTTGTTTGTTTTTTCATTTTTGTAAGACAGGTCTACCAGTAACAAGTTTCCCTAACACTTGTTTCCTCTGAAAATACCTTAATTTCTCATCTATTCTTGAAGGACAGTTTTGCAGTATGTAAAATCCTCAACTGATTGTAAAAAATTTCCTTCATTTTTGATATTTTATATTATCTCATTTTCTCCTAGATTGTATGGTTTCTGACAAGAAATCAACTTTTAATTATATAGTGCAAATTCCATACCTAATAAATTATTTCTTTCTTGTTGTTTTAAATCTCTCTCTCTCTCTCTCTCTCTCTCTCTCTCTCTCTCTCTCTCTCTTCTCTTCTTCTTCTCTCTCTCTCTCTCTCTCTTTAAATTTTGGTTATACTAAATTGCAATGTGGGTTTTTTGAATTTATCCTGCTTGGAGTATCAAGCACCTTGAATTTATAGATTTTTGTTTTCCATCAAATTTGTAGGTGTCAGTCATCACTTCTTCAAATAGTCTTTCTAATATTCTTTCTGGAACTCTAGTAATGAACATGTCTGCCTGCTTGATCGTATTCCCCAGGTCCCTTATAATCTGACTACTTCTCTTCATTTTTCTATTCTCACAATGCAAACTGCTACTGTCTATTTTTAAGTTCTCTGATTTTTTTCAGTGTGCTCAATCCTGCTATTGCAGCATTCTGTTCATTCCTATTTTTCTGTATTCTGCTCTAGGACAAGGTTAGGTCCAAGATTGCTCACGCCAATCTGTAGACCCATGAGAGAGCCCAGGCCAAGCCTACCCCCATCTTAAGAACACTGCAGCCATGTTTATATTTAAAATATAGTGTACCATGATCAAGTGTGGTTCAGCTCAGGGATGCAAGGTTAGTTCAACATACAAAAATCAATAAATGTAATTCATTAAATCAATAGACTTAAAGATAAGAATCATATGATTATATAAGTTGATGCAGAGAATGCAATTGACAAAATACAATACCTTTTCATGTTCAAAACACTAGAAAAACTGGGGATTGTAGAAACATACTTCCACATTGTTAAAGCTACCTATGCTAAACCCAAGGCCAACATCATTCTAAATGAAGAAAAATTGGAAGCATTCCTTCTAATAACTGGAACAAGAGAGGAATGCCCTCTTTCACTACTTCTATTCAAAATTGTCCTTGAAAATCTAGCTAGAGGAATTAGACAGATGAAATAAATTAAAGGGATATGAATAGGAAAATAAATACTCAACTATCATTATTTGCTTACAACATGGTTCTATACTTAGAAGATCCAAAAAACTCTACCAGAAAATGTTTAGAATTACTAAATAAATTCAGAAAGTAGCAGGACACAAAATCAATACCCAGAAATCAAATGCATTTCTATACATCAGTGATGAACACTCTGAAAGAGAAATTAGGAAAACTGCTGCATTTATAATACCCTCAAAATAAAAATAAAATACTTGGGAATCAACTTAACAAAAGACAGGAAAGACCTCTACAATGAAAAATACAGAACACAAAGGAAAGAAATTGAAGAAGACCTTAGAGATGGAAAGATCTCACATGCTCTTGGATAGGCAAAATTAATATTATCAAAATGGCCATACTACCCAAAGTTCTATACAGATTTAATATATTCCAATTAAAATCCTAAAATCATTCCTTGTAGAAATAGAAAAAGCAATTATGAAATTCAATAGGAAAATTAAGAGACCCAGAATACCCAAAGCAATCCTTAGCAAGAAGAGTGAAGAGAGAGCATCATTATACCAGACCTTAAACTATTCTACAAAGACCTTAAACTATTCTACAAAGCTAAAGTAACATAAACAGCATGATAATGGCACCAAAGTAGACATGCAGACCAATGTACAGAATAGAAGACACAGAGAAAAGCCCACATAAATGCATTTATCTCATACTAGACAAAGAAGCAGAAAACATATATTGGAGAAAAGATAGACTCTTCAACAAACAGTGCTGGGAAAACTGGAAATCCATATCCACCAAAATGAAACTAAACCCCTATCTCTCACCTGCACAAAACATAACTCAAAGTGGATCAAGGATATAGGGATTAGACTAGAGACCCTATGCCATTTAGAGAAAAAAAGTAGGTCCATATCTTCAACACACCGATTAGGCCCCTACTTTCTTAACAAGACTTCTAAAGTAAAATAATAATAATAATAATAATAATAATAATAATAATAATAATAAAAATAAATTCAAGAATTAATAAATAGAATGGATTCAAACTAAAAAAAAACTTATCAGCAAAAGAAATGATCAATAATGTTAACAGAGAGCCAACATTTTGGGAGCAAGTTTTTGTTACATGCACTTCAGATAGAGCACTGACCTGCAGGATATATAAAGAACACACACACAAAAAAAAATAACACAAAGAAAACAAACAATCCAATTGCTAAATGGGTTAAGGAGCTGAACACATGCTTCTCAAAAGAATATATATTAATGATCAACAAATATATGAAAAAATGTTCAACATCTTTAGTAATTAGAGAAAGGCAAATCAAAAGTACTCTAAGATTTTATCTCACTCCAGTCAGAATGGCAGTTATCAAAACTACAAACAACAATAAGTGTTGGCAAGAATGTGATGGAGAAGGCACACTCATATATTACTGGTGAAACTACAAATTGGTGCAAGCAATCTGGAAAACAATATGGACATTCCTTTAAAAACTTGTATTTTTGGAACCACCATTTGAACCAGCTATCCCACTCCTCAGTCTAAACACAAAGGACTTAAAATTATCAGACTATAATAATCCAGTCACATCAATATTTATAGCAGCTCAATTCACTGTAGCTATCTGTGGAACAAACCTAGATGCCCTTCAATAGATGAATGTAAAAAGAAACTGTTGTATATATACACAATGGAATATTACTCAGCATTAAAAGAGAATAAAAGCATTGCCTTTGCAGTTAAATGGATGGAGTTGGAGAATATCATGCTAATTGAAGTAAGGCAATCCCAGAAAACCAAAGACTGAATGTGCTCTCTGATAAGTGAATGCTGATCCATAATGGGGGAGGGTACGGGAAAAATGAAGAAACATTGATTAGGCAAAGGAGAGAGAAAAGAGGGGGTGTGAGGGCAGGAATGATTGTGGAATGTGATGGGTATTATTACCCTAGGTAGATGTATGACTGCACATATGGTACAATGCTACATCATGTACACTCAAAGAAATGAAAATTCATGTTGCAATTATGTACGATGAATCAAAATGCATTTTGTTGTCATGTATACCTAATTAAAATAAGTAAATCAATCATTAATTAAAGAGTTAACATGTGAAAAAATTAAATAACTAAGATTCTCTATCATTTAAAAAAAGTGTTATGATGTAAAGTCTTTATCCAGTAAATCCATTGTTATGGTCCAACTTCCTTGGTGACCATGTTTCTTTTTTCTTAAATCGTTTTCATTTTATTTCTTTCTTCCACCTCCCCCACCTCTTCCTGCTTTTTCTTCTTGTTTTGCCTCTGAATATGCTACTTTTTATTTCTTTGTATGATTTTATAAATTTTGGTTGGAAATTTGAAATTTGTATGGTATATAATGAGATAACTCCAATACATTGCTTCCTCAGGATTTGCTGTCTTGATTGATGCAAGTTTACATTGTGTTCAAACATGTTTGTGTTGTGATTTATTTATTTTGAGGGTAATTGTTAATTAATGTTTATTTTTTATTATTTTCACTTTATTATTGCAAAACCTTGTTGTTTTTCCAAAATTCTGAGGGAATTGGTTCTGAAGTTTCTGGTTATTTATATTTTAGGCTTTCGGAAAAGACTGGAATTTGGCCACTTCTTACTCAACTATTGTGTTGTTGACACTCCTGAAAAGAGGCACTTCTAATGTATTAAGTCAGTCCTTCTTTCTGCAAATGATGAATGCATTCTTATTTGTTCATATGACTATATCAGTGCTATATTACAATGTAGTGTCAAATTTTAAAAAAGTTATATTATAGCCACATTTTTAAAGAGGGGAGGGAGAGAGACAGAAATTTTTTAATATTTATTTTTTATATTTCAGTGGACACAACATCTTTATTTTATTTTTATGTGGTGCTGAGGATCCAACACAGCACCCCGCACATGCCAAGCAAGTGTGCTACTGCTTGAGTCTAATCCCCAGCCCTATAGCCACATTTTTAACTAATGTTTATGATCATAGATTAACAAATTAGGGAAAAATAAGTAAGTTTATTTCTGGGCAATGATTCCTTAAAGTTCTATTTTTTCACCCCTGTATTATATTGCTTATTTCAGAATGCTATATTTCAAGTGATAAGTAGATGATTAGAATATATATATATATATATATATATATATATATATATATATATATACATTTATATATGACATATAAATGTAAAAGTGTTTTTCTTTTCTTTTCCATGGTGTATCGAGACAAAAATTAGTATGTCTTAGGGGTAAAAATGTTCATTTACAGTTTCAAAAAACATACAAAAATTGTGCTACCTAATAGCCATATAATATTAATCCTTAATTCCCGATATGCTTTTAATGGGAGCTAATCAATTAAAAGTTTATTTATATTTTTTCAAAATTTAATTTCTTAATACTCATGTCAAAGTTTAATTAGACCAATAACATTTTAAAACACATCATTATTGAGACAAATAAACCTGTATCAGTATTTTTAAATATTACCTACAAAAAATCAAATATACAAGTAAATCAAGTCTATATGTATTCTACATACCTAAGAAAAATACTTAGTGATTTTGTTTAAAAAGTGAGATGAAGCAATTATACCACAAGATGGCGTATTAAGGCAACTAAACTGATAATTCTTGCTGAAGTTCTATTTCTTTCAAATATATATTAACTTTTTACAATTTTTAATAAAATAATGCAAGTTATCTATAACTTAGATGTAAATGACTTGAATTTCAGTCTATGGCAAACTATTTTTTCAGTTATATATTTATTTTCACATTTGCTTTAAGATACAATAAACATATTTTTCTTAAATATATAGTTATTTTATGTAATTCAAATATCTATGTAAAGATGTCTCTTCAACCCCCAGCCTTAAGGTTTATTCAGTAAATACCAAGGTAAATAAAATAATTTTTGGTTTCACTTCTGGATAAAATTGTTATTTATCAATGCAGTTAACCAAAACTAATAAAACAAACATCTAATAAAAACAAAAGGAAATTTGACTTAAAAACATTTTTAATATTAGTTCACATGAGATTTGAGGTTTCATTATTTAAATTTCTTTATGTTTTCCTGATAATTTCTCATCTGACTATTATGGCCATTATGAATTGAAGACTTGATTTTCATTTTGAAGATATGATATAACTGTTTTACAATATAAATATTTATATAATATAAAGTTGTAATAATAGAATCAGGAAAATAAGACTGTAGAACTAGGAATATCTATATTGAGGACCTGATGGAGTTTCCAGGTCCAGCTAGCATCTGGTGAGAAAGCTCCTAGCTAAACAAACCTATAGTTCAGGAAATCAGTGTCACTATAGAGTAGAATATACAGTAGAATATCCCCATGATTAACATAGCTGATGAGAATATGTTCTGAAAATCTAATTATTCAAAAAGAAAGTTACCACAATTATCCAGTAGATGTTGGGAAATTTTGAATACCATAATATAAATTTTTTCTTCAATTTAACATTCTAAGAAATCAAAGTACAAGCCCCATAGTGCAATAAGGAGTGATATATGATTCACAGAAATTGGGGAGCTTTTCTAATGTTTGCAATATTTTATGAAGATTCAGAAATATGTAGTCAAGAGGGAAAGGATGATTGAGAGTTTGGAGTAATGTTTGAGTCCAGAAAATTCTCAGTTAAGCAAATAGCTCAATACATCATTTATTTATTCATTTCACAAATTAATGTTTCAATGTTGGAAGGAAATTTCTAATCATTGAAGTTACAGTGTTGAAAAACATAAATTCCCCAGTATTTAGAACTTACCTATTACTGGAAATACATACCCAGCAATACTTTATATCCCAAACTCAAATGTATTTTATAATATTGGATTGTGGAGAGAACACACAAGGAGAAGAATGAAATAAGAACTAAGCACTTTGAATATCTGCCTGGGAAGGAGTTTTCTAGGTAGAGATTAACCCTGCCAAAGTACTAAAGCTGTGATAAAATTAACTTATTTTAGATGTATCATAGTGTCCAGAGTAGATGACAGAAATGAAAATTAAAAGAATAACAAGAACTAAGTTTTAAATCACCTACTCATGCATGAATCAGTATTGGTAGGAACTAGATATAATTTAGTGAACAAATATGACCCCTTATCAACAGAACCCACAGTTCTGAAGAATTTGCTCTATTAGAAGAGTATAGAGGCAAAGAGAGAAATGATGATATTTATGTGGAAGGAGGAGTCTAGAAGTATGAATGAAATGGCTTCATGCTAGAACTAGGTAAGTCTATGATAATGATATTGGCCTAAATAGAAATGCATTAAAAGAATCAGTTAATAGGGAGCATGGTGGAAAAATGGCAGTAATGAATCCAGCTTTTGACATAAGTAATTGACAATATAATAGAATTACTAAGGGAAGAGGTCAGTGGAAATTGAAAAATTAGAGACAAATAATATGTATTAGTAAATATTTTTAGTATAGCATGTAATTAAAATAAGTGAGACCCATGGTCTTAAGCAAGGATAAAGGGAAAATTTATATTTCTAATTTATATTTCTAATATTGGTACAGAGTAATTATTGCATTCATGTGGAAAAAGAGGGATAAATTCTGTGGCTTAGACATTAAAAGTCTTTTTATGCAATGAAATATCATCAATCTAAGTAATTCTTTAATAAAATGTAGCTCCTTATCAGGATGAATCTAGACTCAATTGCTTCACAGTAGCTCAGAAAGAAAAGAATGTCAATAAAAGTCATATGTTGATTCAAGGGATACAATGTCACCCAAGAACCAGGCTATGTTACAGTGCTGAAACAGAAATGTATAGACTTCATACATTACAAGATGCAATAATTTGCTTAGGTAAGGTTTAAGGAATAGGCTTTTTAATGTGATTTTCTATAGTAAATATGTCAGTTATCTTATGCTACAAGACTAGGGGAGGGGGCTCCATCAGAGGGAAAGAAAAATCCCCACTGAACATGATGGAGAATAAGAGTCAATAACTATGAATTAAACATATTTGTGCCAAATAGGGGATCCTAATGCCATTAAACTGTTAAAGATTTGGGGGAAACAAAGATACTGGGAGAAATGGGTAAGTAAAACAGATAACAACACATCCTTATTATACACATAAAATTTACCACCTGTAGGATTTCAGTAGAACATACAGATAAGATTTTACAACTCATAAAAATGGTCACATGGTAAATATTGACACTAATATATCTAGAAGACATTTATTTAATTTTTTCTTTCAGAGGTAAAGGACAGAAAGTACTTTGAATTTACATTTTCCAATTTTTCATGTTCTATCACAGTCAACATCTATATATCCATCCTCTTTTTCTTCTTATCTCTAACTATATGTCATTCCCATAAAGAGATCTACACTTAAAAACCTGTCTAAAATAACCACTGGTCATGACTCTTCTCCTGGTCTAAATTTCTTCATTACGAACTTATTGCTTTTGGAATTACATGTCTATGATATTTGTCTGAGGCTATTAATCTAAAATAATGTGCTAAAATTCTTGGAAGAAGTAAAGGTGAATTAGATAGCAGATATGATATCACTATAGTCATTGCTACAATCATAAAAAATTGCTAGCTATTAATTCCACACTATAAAATTATTTTGAGGTTAAATGTTTTCCCATTTCAATTATCAGAAGGAAAAATTAATATTTCAATATACATAATAAAAGTCTAGTATGAAATTCTGTTCTGGCTTTTCTGTTTCTGCAATTTTAAATTTATTAAACAAATGACAAATTAAACTTTTATTTTACATACTCATTGGAAATAGATTTTATAAAATATCTGAAGTTTTTTTAAGTTTTGAAGAGAGGCTCACGCATTTAGACCAGGTAGCACACTGTGTGATTCATTTGATATTATAACCTTTTGAGATTATGCAAGCTTTCAGGAAGACATTACTGTTTTGATCTGAGCTACAGATTGAAAAATAAATTAAATACCTTCTCTTTTTTACTTAACAAATTTTTATTTGTTACTGAATGTTATTTATATTTTCTAATTAAAGTTATTTACAAGCAATCTTATTTTTAAAATATATTATTGCCTGACTGTGATTTTTCAATGAAGCCTGATATTGGATTAACAAACTTTTACAATAAAAATCTTTACAGGTGAAATTTAACTAGTGTAACAGGTTTCTAGGGATAACAGCCAAGAGCTAAGCCATTAAGTTAATTACAGGGAAAGAGAAGTGAACTGAGGCAGTTTTTCAGAGCAAGAAATCATAGATTTAATTTAATTGAATTCTCTGAATATTAGTTAAAAAAAAGTATCAGCAAAGACACAGAGAGAAATGTTAAACCAAGTCCAGAGCCAGGAGCAATATTTCATTATAAAAGAAGGAATTAAGTAAAATGATTTAAAAGTGTTGGACTTAACATTTGTGAACATATATAAATAGTATGAGTTTTAAAATGTCTTATTACAGTCTTGAAATATTTAAATACAAATAGAGCTATTATTTTATCTTAACCAATTTTTAAAAGCATAATAAATATAGAATTTCTCTGTCAATAAATAGATACGTAAGAAGTAATATTTTTCCTTAAGAACATTGGTTATTCATGAAAATTAGACATCAAAATTTTAAGGAGGGTTTATGTTAATATTTGGTAGATGAAATAAAGATAGCAGTAATAGTATCTGCTTATTTTAGGTTACTCTTAGGCTTATACTATATAAGAATTTATTTCCTGTTCCAGTTGTAATTAAAAAGCTATTTAATATTAATCTGTATTTTATGTTATATATTCTTAAAAATAAAATTTCCTTTAGATATTTAATGTTTTAAACATATTAAAAAGTACCATGTCTTCATGTTTAGATTACTTTGGATCTTTTTAACAGATAATGGAGAATATTTGCTACTATTACTAATTTTTTAAAATAAATTATTAATTCCTGTTCACAAAAAAAATTAAAAAATCAAAGATAATTTAATATTTTCATATTTCTGTTTTTCATTTTATTCATTTTTTAGAGGAATACTGAAGTATAAATTTAACTTTTATATAATATTGTACAAAATGTATATTTCATCTTTGAGGATATTAATTTAATAAGGAAGAAACACAGGCTTATTATAATAACAATAATTCATTTTGTTTGACTGGATATAGTATCTTTGACAACCAAGTCATTGATTTCCATATTTACTGCAATGTTAATGAATCTGTCAGACAAGTAAGAAAATCATAAGGTCTTTGAAATACGGGAAAAGAATGATTACTGGAAATCCAATCTATAATGTTTCAAAGTATATTAATTAAAATGTACTTTCAGTAATTATTGTTATTCTAAAAATGAACATATGGATTTGTGAAAGTGCATAATTAGGAATATAACTTGAAGGCCTACAACAAATTATGGGAGCCTTGTTCAGATGGGAGTAATGCCCTTCACCCTATTTACCTTCTGGTAAAATCATCTCATTCTTCACATCTCAGAACAGGAAAGTCCCAGGAAATGAATGAATTCATTCAGTGTATAGAAAGAGCATACTTATCATTATTTTGTACACTATAGATGATTGAAAATAAGCTATCTTCATTAAGCTCTTAAGTAAATAATTTTTAAATTTACCTTCTAAAGTCAGAATTAATTGCACATCTTAAAGTACAATTGAATGTCCACTGATTTTTATCATATATTTTACAATAAAATATTGAAGGCCATTATTTTTGTAACATATAATGAGTATATTCTTTTATGCAACAAGTAGGTTAGAATGCTAGAGGATTCCAGATATTACCTTTGGGTATAACAATTAGATACCACTACATGCAAATTAGAAAGGATCAAATCTATAATGCTGAGAATAAATGCCATGGAAGGTGCAGATCACCAGAAACTTCCATTTATTGCTGATAGGAACAAAAATCAGTACAGTCACATTGGACAACAATTTGACAATTCCTTACAAAAGTTTATGTTTTTAACCATATGCTTCAACATTTGCACTCAGTGATACTTACCCATACTATTGAAGACCATTTTCACACAAAAACCTGCATAAAAATGTTTATTAAATTTATTTATGAGAGTGAATACTTGATAGTAGTCAAAGTGTCTCTAAAAGGTGAATAAATAAATAAACTTAAGTATATATAAACAATGAAATAATATTTAGTGATAAAAAGATATGTTATAAAACCTTGAAAATTCTTGATTGGAACTTAAGTACATACTTTTCAATAAAATAAATTAATCTAAAGGGATATATACTATATGATTCCAGCTACATGACATTCTAGAAATAGTGAAATTATAAAGACAGTAGAGATATCAGTAGCTGCCAGTAGGGGGCGGTGGGTTGAAAAGAGAAACAGGCAAAACAGAATGGTTACAGCAGTTACAATCCTCTTTCTGATACTATAATGGAGGATACCCATCTTTATCGTTTTGTCCAATTCCTGACGATATACAAGAGTGAACCATAATGTAAATTATGAACTCTTGGCGATTGTAATTTATCAATGTATGCTCATCATTTATAATAAATGTACCATGCTGCCATCTTGATAGTCGGGAAGACTGTGCATGTATTGGGACAGAGTTTATACCATTTTCTATAAACTTCTGTGTGTATTTAAAACTGCCCCCTAAATAAACTAAAGTCTTTTTAAATTTAAAAAAAAAAAAGTCTTACACATAGCTTAAAAATGTGTTAAAGTTTGGGCTGGGATGTGTCTCAAGCGGTAGCACGCTCGCCTGGCATGCGTGCGGCCCATTGATCCTCAGCACCACATACAAACAAAGATGTTGTGTCCACCGAAAACTAAAAAATAAATATTAAATAATTCTTTCACTCTCTCTTTTAAAAAAATGTGTTAAAGTTTAAAGGAACTTGAAATACAATTTTTAAGGTAGTGTAACTTACGATGAGATGTTCTCCATTGTTCATGTTGGGAGATAGTGATCTTGTTTGTACAGTTTCTTTAAGGATGGTTTCTCCACTTCAAATGATGATGAGAATCTTAAATTATTATAAAAGTGACCACATAGGAAATAGAATGACTTAGAAAATAAATACATGCTAAATAACTTAAAAACAAATTCCTGTGCATGGATGCTCATATAGCATACTTATTTTTTAATATATAGTAACATCCTGGTAAAATAACACATTGTATATATAGACAGTTCAGTAAACAATTAAAATTTTTGAATGCTTATAATACCTAAACAATACTGAAATGCTACATAAAATTATTTTTAGGAATAATTCCCATATAATAATAAAAAGACTATTAAATAGCTTTTTCCATTCTGATTAAAAATAAGTTTAATAAAAATTAAATTCTTAAGATAATTGTTGCAGGAGAAAACATAATTAAAGCACCTATTTCTTTATAAAAACATGGAGTAAAGCTCTCAAAGCTGTTCTCTGTGAATATGAAAGTCATATCCAGGTATATGAAAAAGGATCAATCTCATTCATATTTAGAATGACATACACGATATTTAAATGTTGTCAGAGCAGTAAAGTTCTATTACTGTAACATTACCAATGATGGCTAACTTTCTCTGTGCTTGGTTCACTCTATTCCACTAGCTATAATTGTATGAATAACCATTGTTGGTTCAGCACTTCCCTGGAGCACCAATATAATCAATATATTTTATTCTAATTCCATTAAAACTGTTTTAAAACATTCTAAGAAACTATACAATATTTGAATGCATTTGACAATCATATGAATACTTATGCATTTAAGAAAATCAAAAATCTAAATTATATTAATGGTAATTTATTTAAAATATATACTTAATAAATAGGAAAAAAATCTTAAGAGGATGTAAACCAAAACATAACTTGATCTATTGGACCAAATCTCAATTTTAGTTGGCAATAATACAAAAAAAAAAAAAAAAAATACCAAAAAAAAACCACCATAAAATGAAATAATGAAAATGCTAGTGATGCATATTGGAGGATTTATCCTGTAGTTTAAAACATTTGTAATCAACTATATGACTTTTCTATGTATTTTGGAGTTGTTTTAACTTTGAATAAAATAAGTTGTTAAGTATTTAATTACAGTTATATTTATTTGCTTCCTAAAATGTCTGGAAGGCGCAAATAGCCTAAAAATACTATAAATGAATTAAGACAAAAAGAATAGTTTTAAAATTAAATAACTATTTTTAATTCTTTGTCTTAATAAGAACTAATATATCAAAAATATTTGATAACATCCGATTTATTGATTCTTGATTTCATTTATTTCACTTTAGGAGTCTTATTGAAGAATTTGGTTCTTAAGCCTACATGATGGTACATTGGGCCTACATTTTCTTCTAGTAAGTGCAGGATTCTGTACTAATACCTGTGGTTTTGATCCACTTTATATTGACTTTTGTGCAGGGATAGGGATTCAACTTAATGCTGCTACACATGGATTTTCCATTTTCTCAGCACCATTTGTTGAAGAAGCTATGTATGTTTCTGGTGTTTTGTCTAGTATGAGATAACTGTATTTATGTAGGTTTTTCCTCTATGTCTTCTATTCTGTTACATTGGTTTTCATGTCTATTTTGATGCCAGTATGTGCTGTTTTTGTTACTATAGCTGTGAAGTGTAATTTAAAGTCTGGTACTGTGATGCCTCCTGCTTCACTTTTTTTTTCTTTTGGTACTGGGTATGGAACCAGGGGCACTTAACCACTGAGCCACATCCCAAGCCCTCTCTTTTAAAATATATTTTTATTTACAAGCACAGTTTCACTAAGTTGCTTAGGACCTTACTAAATTGCCTAGGCTAGCTTTGAACAACTGATCTTCCTTCCTCAGCCTCCTAAGCCACTTAAATGTATTTCTTAATAATAAAACTTACAAGTCAAAAATACTTATTGAATCATGGAATGTAGAACAAGTTTTTGTGGGGAGGGTGGTGTACTGGCATGGAAACAATGTTAATGTCATTGTATATCTTCATCAGAACTCCTGGGTGGCAAGGTGCATTATCAAAAAAAGTAGTGTTCTGAAAGAAAAAAAAACAATTCTTAGCATAAAATCTCAAGGAGGGGCTTAAAATATTTAGCAAACGATGTTGTAAACAAACGTGCTGTTACCTAGGCTTCATTCTTCCATTTATAGAACATAAGCAGGGAAGAATTCATATAATTCTTATGAGTGGTAGCATTTTCAGAAAGCTAAATAAGCATTAGCTTCAACTTAAAGCCATTAATTACATTATTCCCTAATAAAAGAGTTAAGTTACCCTTTGGAGCTTTGGAGCCATTATGTTATGATCAGAATTCAATTTCATTTAATTTAATCCAATTTAATCTCATGTGTTGACAATCCCCAGGGAACCAATTTTCGGAGATGGGGCCTTTGAGACTTGATTGGATCATGAGGGCTCCTACCATGTGAATGGCTTAATCTGTCTATGGGTTCACAGATCAATGGATTATTGGGAAGTAGTGGAAACTTTAGGATGTGGGGCCTATTTGGAGAAATACATAAAGGAAGATATCTTATATTTTGTCCCCAGTCCCTTTTGTCCTGCCCACCCTCCCTCTTCCTCTCTTTCTCTCTCTCTCCTCTTTTACAGTTGCACATTTGGGATGAGGTCAAGATTTTTGAGGGAAAAAGGGAAGGTTTCTCCATGTGCTTTCAGCCATGATGTTCTGCCTTGCTATAGGCCTAAAGGCAATGGAGCCAGCCAACCATGGACTGTAACTGAGGAATCATGAGCCTAGATAAACCTTTTCTCCTATTTCTCAGGTAATCTGTAACATCAATGAAAAACTGACTTACACACCAGACCTTGACTACCCTTCTATATCAATGAAAGTTCTAGATACTAATGTGAAATATAAGTCTATTTTCTCCACATTAAAAAAATATGTACTGTGTTCTTTTCCATCAGTTACCTTAGTTGTATCATCTGGAAAACTTGCTACAACCTATACATCAGCACTTGCTATTTCAGCTTATACTTTCATATTAGGGAGATGGCTTCATTCCCTAAAGTAAGTAACTGACTTCTACTAATTTTACTCTGTAGCTTTTTTACTTCACTCAGTCTTCATAAAATTTCATAGATTTAGAGCCTTGCTCCACATTAGATTCTGGCTGAAGGGAATGTTGTGACTAATTTGATTATCTTTACAGACTTAAAATTTCTCCCTTTTAACAATAAGTCTATTTTGCTTTGTTGTCATTCATGTATTTACTGGAGTGGTACATGTAATTTCCTACAGGAATTATTCCTTTCTCCTCACAACCTGAGAAACTGGCATAAGAGATCTGACTTGCTGCAGAGGATGTCTTTAGAAATATCTTTCTCAATTAGTCTGATAATTTCTAACTTTAAATTTAAAACAAGAGATGTGTGGCTCATCCTTTTACTTGAAAACTTGGAAACCAGTATGAGGTTATTAATTAGACTAATTTCAATGTTGCTTTGTCTGAGTAACAAGGGAGGCCTGAGAGGAAAGTTATAGAGAAGAAAAGACTGGCCAGTGGTGTAGCCAGAACACACGTAATATTTCTTAAGCTTGACATATTATATAGTCATGTTTTGTGGCATCCCAAAACATTTGCTAAAGAAAAATTAAAGATCATTTTTTAAGATAACCCATAACAAATATAAAGATAATAATGAGTAAGTCTAAAATATTATGATATATTATAATCACAATGTAAAAAGAGACTCTGAATGAGAGTATGCTATTGGAAAAATGGCAATGATTGACTTTGACTCAAAGATTCTACATTCCTTAAATTCATAAAAATGCAATGTCTGTGAAGCCTAATGAAGTACAGTAAAATGAGGCATCCCCATATCAATACTATTCCCCAACTATCAAAGTTCAGCTCTGAAATTAAAATGTGGTTTTAACAATTGTTTTCCAAGTGATACTTAGGAAGTCACTGAACCCCATATATCTTATGATTTGCATGTGTAGATGGAAAAACTAATATATAAACACTATGGGATTTTTGAGTATCTAAATGATTTGACTAAGATGCACAGATACCTGTGTAAACAATATTTCTGAGTGAGGATATTTATCAAATATATTACCATTTGAATTGGCAGACTGAATAGAGAATATCACCCTCACCCTTCTGTGTGGGCATTATCCAATCCATTGAGACATCAAACATTTGGTTTTTTTTTTTATATACTGTGGGGATTAAACCCAGGGTCCTGTGCATTCTCAGTAAGTGCTTTAACACTAGCTAAACCACCATCCCTGGATTAAATAGAACACAAAATCAGAGGATGAGTGAATGATTGCTTCTTGAGCAGAGACATACATCTTGTCTTGTCCTTAGACATGAGTGTTCATGGTTCTCAGCTCTTAAAATATGGACAGGGACTTTTAACATTGGCTCTTCTTGTTTTCAGTATCTTGGTTATGGACTGAAACTATACCACCTACTTTCCTGGTTATATAGCTTGCAGAGGGCAAAATTGTAGGACTTAGCCTTCATAACTACATAAGCCAATCCATCACAATAAATCTTTTTTTTTTCTCTATATCTGTAAATCAATCTATCTTTTCTCATTTATCTATCCATCCATCAATCCATCCATTCATTTTTGTACTATTGATTAGAGAACTCTGCTTAGAGAACCCTGATTAATATGTCCTATAGAATTATCATATGAATCAGAATACATAATTCATATTATACTCAAAACATCTCTGGGTAGGTAGTGAGAGTACAGCATATTATATCTTAGCTTTGTTGTCATTGTTGCTGTAATTGCAAAATTACAGCTCTACACATTCAACAACTTTTAGGAAAGACCTTGGACCATCTCCTAGAATATAAGCTATTAATCACTGGAAGGGCCTCCATGATAAGAATGTCTTTACATACCTGGATTGTTAGGTAATACCAGAGAGTTAATAAAAATTATATGATTAATGAAGAATATATGTTTTTTTTTAATTTATCTGGAGCCCTGGTCCATACTTTATTAACTTGTTTTCTAAAATGATTGGAGATTTAGTAGGTGAGGGAATTCTAAATAGGCACTCCATTCCTATATGACTGGCCCCCAATAAACAGCCTAAACATCAAGACTCAGGAAAATTTCCTTGGCTGGTAGCAGGTTGTCTTATCACAGACTGATTCTAGGAGAATTTAAAATTGTCATTGTGACCCCACTGGAAAAGAACAACCAAGAACTTTTACCTTATTTTTCCAGGATTTGGCTTTCTAAAATCTGTAATCTTTCAATTGTATTAAACTGTAAACATGAGTAAATACACTTTGTATGTTCTGTCAGAACTGATGGTAGCTTTGGGGACTCAAATACAGATCCCCAAATCAATTCCTTTCGAGAACTTCAGGGTACACAATTCGTGTCACTCAGTCATAATTGTACCTACTGCTGACTACAGGTCTGCATAAATTACAAGATGGCCCACAAGGCAGTTCTTTGATGAGGAGAGGAATGAAAATATTTGAAGTGTTCAGAGTTGCATCACCTGAATTCTCAATTATAGATATAATCTCCATAACCTTCTATAACAATTGTCCCTGTCCTCTGTGAGGCTCTGGTTGTTGTTTATTATTTATTTATTTGAACTAAATTTTATATTTATGATATTTTTATTATTGTTTGCTTTGAAAAATAATGTCACTCAAAATAGTTCAAATTACATTTTAAAAAAGGTGATAGTATTAGATTCTCAGTGATGAAAGCTAAAATATGAATATGACAATGAAAAAACAAAGACATAAAAATAAAATATATATAAATCTGTTTAACATAAAGAATATTGGCAGCATTGTTGATTGATTTGATTTGAAAAGAGATGTCAGAAGATGAGTCCAGGTAATTTTTCATGATTACTACTTTCTGCAAACTTATGTAAATATATATCCTCTACTGAGCTAAGTAATATAAAAACAGAAGTCATCATAAGATATGGAAAAGTATCATGTGATAATAGGATTTCCACATGTTAGTTCTACTTATCTCTTTTTTCTTCAGAGGAAGAAAATGATATATTGGGACATTTTCTTACCCATAATTTCTTCTTGGTTTTCCTATGCACATTCACCATTCAACAATTTGACTATGTAAGGTTTAGCTCCTGCAATTATTGCTGCTAAGAATAAGCATTTTAGGGAAGTGTTGAACATATTTTGGTTCTCAAATCATAGAATATGTAACATCTCACTGAAAATATTGTGAAGATATTGATAGAAAATATGAATTCAAATGAAATATTAATATCACTAAGTGAAGTTATTGCTTGTTATTTCTTGTAATTTATCATGTCCTTGCAAAATTCATTTAGCTATCTTTCTCTCAATCTATAAATGAAGGTGACAATCATATTAGATAACCTATGGGCTTATCTAGGAGTTCAGTGAGTAACACTTGAATAACATTCAGTGTTAAAAGCTCTCTTAATTTTATAGTGTTACTACTACTAAATACCTGCTGAGCACTAGAATATGCCTGTAATCCCAGATAATAGGTAGGCCGAGGCAGGGGAATGGCCAGATCAAAGGTCAGCTTCTACAATTTAGCAAGACTCTGTCTTAAAATAAAAAAATAAAATGACAGATCATCCCTGGGTTCAAGTCCATACCACAAATTAAAAAAATGGTACACTTAAGGAATTTCTAGAATTAGGAATTGATCTATTTTGAATTTTTTAAAATGACACATTATCCTACTGATTGTTACTGTTATTGTAGTTTAAGCTGAGGATACTCATTTATAAATTAAAAACAAACAAACAAGCAAAGAAAACCAAACAGACATTTGTTTCTGAATCCTCTAAAATTAGGAATGCAGCACTTTACCTTAGTCCTGCTCTCTTCCAGAGTTTGCTGTTTCACATTTTGTTTATCTCAGAGCTGATAACACCTTGGACCCCTTATCTTTCCACTAGACTACACTTTCTTCTGTCTGCTATTTTTACTCACCACATGTGTTAGTTGGTTAGGGTTGCTGCAAAATAGTACCACAGATTTCATGGCCTAAGCAAGAGAAACTCACTTTCTCACAGTATTGGAGCCTAGAGGTTAGAATCGGGTATCACCATAGTGGGTTTCTTCTGATTCTACTCTTCCTGAGGTTTTCCTACTAGTTTCTTCACTTGGTCTTTCCTCTGTATCTGTGTGTGCCTAAATTTCCTCATCTTATATAAGGATACCAGATGGTGTAATTAGGCTCACCCTGGTGACTTCATCTTAACTTGATTACCTCTTTGAAGAACCAATTTTCAAATAAAATCATTTTTAAACTACAAATTTCTTCTTTTATCAGGCTCAGTAAGCTGAGTCGTTTTGATTCAAGAACTTTCCCTTTTTATTTTCTCTCTCATTTTAAGAGAGAGAGAGAGAGAGAGAGAATTTTTAAATTTTTTTTTCTTAGTTTTCGGCGGACACAACATCTTTGTTTGTATGTGGTGCTGAGGATCAAACCGGCAGCACGCATGCCAGGCGAGCGCGCTAACACTTGAGCCACATCCCCAGCCCTTTATTTTCTCTTAAGTTCAGGTAATGTCCTCAAACCAACATAATCTTCTATGCCAATAGTATTTTAGATTATTTATTAGTTTCCAATATATTAAGATATTTTCTCTTCATTCTATGTGGAATTAGGCCAGACAGTGGTACAGATACAGAGAATATAAAATAAAGGATAGAAAGTGGACTTTTTTTCATTCAAGTCTCCAAAGGAATGGGTTCATAAATTATAATCAAAATAAATGAAGTGAAATTTTGATGGTGTAGAATCATGAGAATGTGCAGTGCATTAAGAATATACAATATCGGGGTAAGACTGAGAAGGTCAGCGAAGTTGGCTGAGAAGGGTTATTGGAATTGACTAAGCACACGAGGAGGTGCGTCACTGATAGGAATGTGGCAGAATAGACGAGGAGTTGGAATTCTATGGCCGTGGAAACTCAGTGCCCCTGAAAACCCGAATGCAGACCAAGTAAGTCATCAAAGCATTGCTTATTGGGTTTCTAGTATGATAGTTTCCTAGTCTCTGTGTTTAAAATATAAGCGGTGGGAAGGGAAAACATGACATACATGTTGGTTTTAATAAAATTGAAAAGGGCAGATCTGGACATTAGAAAATCAGGTAGGTGTTTATGCAAGTAGTCTAAATTATCATATCTTGGTACCGAGAAGTAGCAACTACAATGGCTGGAAGTAATTAGATTAGTGAAGTATGAAATGGGTAAGAATGACACAATTAATCACTGCTTTATGGGATTTAGAACAAAATCAAATTAACAAGGATGGCTCTTAAATATCTGGCTGATTGGCCAGATGATGGCTGTATTTTATATACTTAGAATCTAATCTTTTGTGCTAGAATCAAAGGAGAGTGGATCTTATTCATTGAAGTGGTAAGTGAGTCTTCTTAGGTAAATCTCAATAGTAACCTCAAGAAGTATGGGTTAATTTTAGCATAATATAGCAAAAAAAAAATGCTTACAAAATAATTCAATCTTTAAGCATTTTTTCTATGATTTAATAAAAAAACCTTTAATTTCTTCAATTTATTTATCTTCTAAGGATCCTTTTTAGAATTTCCCCTATTTTTTCTATTGTTCACAACAATTTTAACATGAAATATAATACTACATATCTGTTTATATATTTTATACATATTTGTGCTTTATGCATAAAAATTGTTACATTTTTCATACCAGTCCGAGTATCAATATAAATCCTTTCATCAGTGAAAATTCTGTCACAATAAACAGAACTCATGATTCTATGCTGTAAGATACATATCTGGGCATCATGTCTTATACATTATAGGTCATTATCACATAATATCATTCCTGAAATAATTCGCAAAAAAGGAAAATTATATTAAGTATGCAAAAATAGTCATCATTACATAAAAACAGACTCCTCATACCAATGCAAAAAAAGGAGAAAAATTAAGAGAAAAGCTATTTTGGTAATAAAAATTAAATGAGGAAACTTTATAGATGAATATGAAAAATATCCCAAAATCAATACACACACACACACACACACACACACACACACATACATACATACACTGAACCCTTTTAAAGCAGACATTTGTTCTTCCTCAAATGACCCCCATTAGCTACGGTTTCTATTTCTAGTTCTTTTAATAACTTATTTAAAAAATTATGGAAGGTGAATGTAGAGGTTATATAAAAAGGCTTTCTAAGTAATCTATATTAAATAGGAAAAAATAAAAACAAGAATGTTATATCAGTAGTCAAAAGTTTTGAAAAATTATAAAATCATTTTCCTTGGTACTTTTCCCAAATTAAGTATATCTATAGGCTATATAGTCACCTTTTGAAAAAGTTTGTTCTTAAGCCTTCCTCTGCCTTATTTGTGATAAAAATAGCCAATGTATCCTATTTCAGTGTAAAAAATAATGATTTTATTACTCTTTTACCAAGTCTGATACACATATACACAGACATGCAAATAAATACACACATGCACACCTATATATAAACACACATTTATATGGATATTTGCATCTAGATATTCAGAGTCCCAGGACTTATGCAAGAAGCAAAATAATTTAGTTTTCAAAATATTAGAATGATACTGATTTTCTTCTGTGTTTTATTCTAGAATCTGCTAATCACAGTAACACTGTGCAAATTCCCTTCTATTCTTTAAAATAAGCAAGGTGACTATATGTTCTATCTTTTCACAATGAAAAGAAACAACAAGTCCTGGTGATCTCAGGCTCTTTGTTTTTAGTTTTCATAGCAACTATATGCTGCATAGACAGGAGTCTTATGGCTCTGTCCTAAGAGTGGCAAGATGAACAAGCTATAATGTTTGGTAAGATGTTCAGACCCTGCAAAATGTGAAAAGTATCTATAGCTATATCTCCATCTGATCATCACCTTATGCAACTTCACTGTCATAATAACTACATACTAAGTTTGCTTAGTTATGCAAATGGAAGGGAAATGAAGTCTTGGAGAAAAGAGGAAGAAGTGGTCAGTATAAGATGAAGAACATAATCTAAGAAACGATAACCTAGAGGATAGAAGAAGTTTAAGTTTCTGTAGTCATGATCATCTGTGGGTGATATTATTATCACTGACAATAGAAATTATCTAAAATATTTTTAAAGTACCAATATTATGAAACAGAAAAAAATAAAATGTCTTTCAGTGGGTGTCAAAAATTTTTTCCTTCTACTATTTGTTTTTCTCACCTGATGAAAATTAATTATTATTGCACTAAATCCAGAAGAATTTAGACTCTTTTGCAGGTAGGAATTTGAGTATGAATTTCAGTATTCTTATAAATAAACATATGTATATATATACACACACACACACATATCTTAATTTTGTATTCATTAAATTGGAAAGTGGGGTAGGATGGGGGGAAAGGCTGTGTTGATGCGATGTCCTGGAAGTAACAGTCGTGATCATCATTCCATTTATTTTACTTGATCCACATTTCCTATGTTTTGATTGAAAAAATGAGTTCCAGATGGGTCAAAAAATTCAGATACGTTACCTATACCAGAATAAACTCAAGTGTCTTAGCTTTTTTGTCTTATGTGTTGAATTCATTAGAGCTAAGATTGTTAGACTATCAAAATATGCAGTAAATTAAATTTAAAATAAGCAATATATGTTTTATCTTTTCACAATGAAAAGAAACAACAAATCCTGGTGATCTCAGAGGACACACATACACATAAAGATACGGATACCCCTAAGTTTTATTGCTTAGTAATTAGATTTTATCATATATCAAGCTCACCTTTTACTAAACTGTTAAGCATGTTACTAGCTGCTGAAGATGATATTGTTGTCATGGCTAATCACAATTCTATAGTTTTGTAGTTTACAAATAATTCATTTCACATTGTGTTTAGATCAAGGATCAAAGATTTCTTTGTCTTGTCTTGTCTAGATTTACATCAAAGTGAATTTCCCCTATTTCTTCAATAAATTTTGGTAGCTAGGTTTTATTCTCACGTATAAAAAATGTAAATTGCAGTACTATTCTTCCTGTCAGGTTATTCACATGAATTGTGATGGATTCCTGATGAAAGTTCACAAAAATCTCTTTTGATATTACACAGATATTCCATTCATTATATATTATCACTAAATGATAATTTTTGGTCTCAACTTAAGATCTGAGTTCTCAAAAAAATAATAAACTTATTGTCAATCAGAACTTTGATTATTAAGACTGCATTTAAGGAGCATGTAGGAGGAGAATCAAAATTTTTAAAATTCAGTTTGTACTGATTTCCATTTCTACCTAATACTATTATTTAAAACAGCCCTAATGGTAGTTAACATAATAGGGAACATTGTTGAGATTGTATAGGCATTGCAACTAATTTAGAATTGAAACCACATATTTTCAAATATGATTTTATCTGAATTGTAATGCATGCCTATGGAATCTTAAATATTCACATGCAATTCATAGTATTAATATCTCTTGCTGTACATATTATTTAAGGTCCCTATTAGTAAAAGTGAATGTCATCACATATGATAAATATATGTATGTTTTTAAATACATGAATATGTAAAATTACATTGATCCAAAGGTACTATAATATGGTTTTCAGAGTTTCATTTTTAAAAATATGGTTAACCATTTTTTAAATGCAGTATTTAAGAAATCATGAAAACTTACGTACTTTACTCAGGCCTAATGTATGTATACGACATATCACATATGAGCTATCTAAAGCAGAGAGAATTTTAGAGGGATTGTCTATTTTTTAATTGAGGTCAGTAGGTAATCTTTGGATATGTGCTTTCTCAGCTTAAAAAAAGGTAGACTTTGATTCTAGAAGCCCAAATCACTACTAGTAGATCAATTTTTTTTATATGAATTAGGTATAGAGAAGATTTTAAACCTATCTGGGAATTTTTAGTTTTTGAGTTTAAGATGCTGTGTTAAGGTGCCAATTTCTCAAGTTTCAAAATAGAGTTAAGGATTTCAAGTCTTCATTTTCTAACAGAATCAGAGAAAAACACAGCAAATATTTTTTTAGTTAATTAAAGAAATTTTCTTTTATACTATATAGAATGTTTCCTCCAAAATCTAACACCTCTTAATTCAGGCCCCAAAATGTAATGAGAACTTAGCCTTCATGTTTAGCTTACTAGATGCGCTTATTTCTACAAATAGTACTTCTTTTCTTGCTATATTTCTACTTATTCTTGAAACAGTATTTGTAAGTTAATTTTCTGTAGAAACATTTTCAACGAAATTTAAATGAGCAAATTTTGCTTCCTATGTTAACTCTTCTATGTACCTCAATAGAAATTATAAATTGTTATATTTATTTCAAAACAATTTCTCCAACAACACTACCAACATTATGGCATTATTTTCATATTTATTCATTATTTTGTATCTCCAGCATGTAAAATAAAACCTGAACATCATAGATCATCACATTTTTTTTTTGTAAATGAACATTAATTGAGGTTTTTTTTTCCCTTTCCCCTAATTTATTGTATAGTCCAGAGGAAGGAAAGACTCAGAAATATCTCTGCCATGTTTCTCAAGAATGAGAAGCACTTTAGAGGAATTTGGACAGGTGGCCCAGATGAACTTAGTGCTGAGAAGGTGAAATTTAGAATGTGCCATCCTTGGGTCACAGTCTTCATGCATATGTGCAGGAAATAACAGTCTCTAACAAAAAAAGGAAGAATAAAATATCTTTCAAGCAGCTTTGGGATGTGTATCTGAAAAATGCAGAAATAACTGTTGGATGGTCTATGTATTTGTGTATGTATATATGGTTATAGGATATAGGATTTAGTTGTAAATCTTAGTTCAGGATAATGTTTCAATATTTCAAAAATTATTTCACCTTCAGCAAGGAGAATTTTAAAAATACATATCCATTAATCTCCCCCTCATAAATTTAACACCAAGTGTACATATACTATGCATATAGTTTTTGTGTATACTAACCAAAACCACAGTGATTTATGTACTCCTTATGATCAATTACATCCCTATGAAGGGATTTCACTTCTGTTGAGAATGCATGACTTTGAAGTACAGTTGTCCAGGTTATATATTAAGAGATAAAATGAGAGAAAGTCTTAGATCATATAAATACTGAAGTACATAATTAGAAATTGGCAGATCTGGATAGTTATTTGAATAATTTCCTATAGTCTTTATATATGTCTTATAAATATCTTATTACCTTAAAATTAAGAAATTTACCTAAAATTAAAATCACTATTATTTTGAGATATTACACTTTCCAATTCTCCTTTGAATATTATTACTTCTTTACAAATCTGTGAACAATTTATTTTCTTTCAGAGATTCATTTTATTCATATGTAATTTGAAACAATAACAAAACTTACTGAGAAGTTATGTTTATTAAATTATCAAATTACAGTGTATGCAATGTAGCATGGTAAATCACATGTGGTAGGTGTGCAACAAATATTAAATAAAGCTAAATTTAAATTATCCATCAATAAGATCTAAAAAACAAATAACTTTAAAATTAATAATAATAATAATAATAATAATAATAATAATAAAAGGTACTAATAGGATTTGGCATGTACTAAAAATTTACTACATTTTGTGCACTATTTTTAGTGCTAGCTACATATCGCCATAATGAATAATGTTAGAAACTAGAAACAGTTTCCAAGAGCTAAATCAGCTCTTCATTGTTAAAATCACTGGAAGGATTGTAATTCCACAGCAAAGACCTGGAAAGAAAATGCTGACTGGCAAGCTCTTGTGAATGAGTAGTTATCCAGCGACTGGCTTGTCAGACATTTTAAGCATTGTATCAGGAAACTTCCAATGGGTTTCCTTCTACAGTATGAGAGAAGCTAATCTGAATAGCTTCACTCACTCATTTTCTGTTTTTCAGAATAAACCTAAGATCAAGATTGAGTGGAACCATCTAGGTGGAATTAAGATTTACCACGTATCTGTGGATCACTGTCTCCATTTTCCTCTCTCTTTCTCTCATTCTATTTTTTATTCTCTCTTCCTTGTGAAAGACTCAAATTCACCTACTTTTTACTTTCTCTATGAATGTCTGCTTAGCTATATATTTTTGTCATTCACATCGATTATACTATGCATTAATTTTATGATTCAGGAACAAGAAGGAGATTTTAGCATATGCTAATTTGCATTTCTACATAGATTTCTACTATGTAAATGTATCTTGACAAAGCAAATGGGTTCTTTTTGAAGCATAAAACATATAGAATATAAATATCCCATAAGCATAGAAATTGAAAATACAGTCTCAATATTTTTCCATAGAAGCAATTAAACTTTACTTATTATATCATTTAATTTGTATTTGTCACTGTGGTTGCAAATTATTGGATTCCTGTACTTCAATTTCTCCCATATTCTTTTCAGTTTTACTTTTTCCCAATTTCTACAATTACTTATGAGTTTTTTTTATATCAATGATGCATAATTCAGTAATCAAATATTTATATTTGCTACATCACTATTGCTGATCACTTGTTTAATTTTATTAAAGAAAAATCCTTCTTGTTTAATGTAATAAATTGTAGTTTGAAAATTGCAAGTTAAGATTTTCCCCCCTTATTTTGTATTTGTGCATTTCTCAGCTTTGACAGGATGTTTTTTATATTTTACCACTTTTAAATATTTATAATATTATTAGGAATTCATTGGATATTATCACTTAAAATTTATTTTAATATCCTGTGCTTCACATTTTTATAATTGTCTTTTTAATGAGAATTTGTAGTTTTATAAAGCCATTTAACAAAATTCCCTTTGTATTGAATTGTCCATATCAGGTTTCTGCTGTGTGTGCTAGTTTCATTCTTAAATATTCATATTTGTTTTGTATTATACGATTACAGTTATTCTTACTGTACTTTTATGATGACTAAAATATATAAATCTTATTTTACCCTTTTTTATATTTATTGAGTAAATGAGTCAGTATATAAATAAAAAGGGACTAAGAATTGCAGGTATGAAGTAAATAACTACATTATACTGTATACGCCACAATTCTAGGTCAACAATTTTAAATTTAAGTTACATGAAATAAAAATATTATTTCAAGCATTTTGTTAAAGACAAAAGTCTATTTATGATAAATTAAGAGCAAATGTTTTCAGGGAATGAGATAGTGGAACAGGGAAAGGAAAATAAACTGTACATACAGCTAATTGTGAAGGTAACACCCAGTGACAACATCATCATCTCAGCTTCTAGGCCCAGGTCTGGTGTTTGGTCAGAGAAGTAATGAATTTCAGTCAGGTTAATATTGTTGCTTTATAAGATAAATTCCTGCTAAAGTCAGAGTGCTTATATCTCTTAAAATGCACCTCCAACATCAAGTGTGGTAGCAGTAATTAAACAACGGTACTGAAATATATTTAACTTTGCATTGTATTCATAATTCAGAATATTTATTTTTCACTTAAATTCAGATCTAGGCAGTGATGGTGAGGAAAAATATGACATATCAAACAATCCACCATATGAATTATTTAGAAATGTGTTTTAATTAATTTGTTCACAAGCACTTAGTTCTTGATTTAAGACAATAATTTTTTACTTGAATATAAACTGAACGAACACTATAACTCTGGGGTATAATCCCCACCACTAAGAATGGGAACAGAGCCATGTGCAGTGGTGCACCACTCTAATCCCGACAATTTAATAGATTAAGGTAGGAGGATAACCAGTTCAAAGCCAGCCTCAGCAATTTAGCAAGGACCTAAGAAACTTAGCAAGACCCTGTCTCAAAATAAAACATAAAAAGGGTTTGAGATGTGACTCAGTGGTTTAGTGCCAGTGTTTTCTATTCTCAGCAGCAAGAAATAGATAGATAGATAGATAGATAGATAGATAGATAGATTGATAGATAGATAGATGGTAGACAGATAGATAGATAGATAGATAGATAGATAGATAGATAGATTAGGAATGGATACATTTCAGGCTCTCACTAAATGCAAATGTGTTGTAAATGTCAATGTGGATGATATATGATGGAATAAACAATTTATGACGCCATGAAATGATTGGATACTGTTTCAAAGAAAAATAGAAAGGAGAGGGTAGAGAAAAGTGAGTGGAACCAGAGAGTTACGGTAGGAGAGAAGACAGGAAGAGAGGAAGAAGGAAAAAAGAAGGAAGGAAAGACTATTATGAAATTTGCTTCATCTTATTTACAAATTATTATATTACCTATAGGGTTTGTAAAGTCTTAGCTGAATATTTTTCCCCAATTAAAACAAAAAGGATTCTTATGCTGATTTCAAATTGAAAATCTTTTTCAATTCTTCAAACAGTTGGTAAACTGAATGTTTACAATTCAAATAAAAAGTAGGATGATTTCCAAGGAGGAATTGAGTTTTTAAAATTCAGGTCTCTCAATCGGGAATTGGAGAGCAGTTCTCTGAGCAGTTTCTACAGTGTGTTGCCTGCTGTTTTCATGAAACAGTAACTGTTTTTGTTGTTGTTGTTGTTGTTGTTTTTTTCTTTTTTGAACTTTGCCCTACAAAAGTAGATAGAAAATAAAAAAAGATCAAATTAATTCAAGTCAGACAGTTGGAGTTTCAGGTAAAACTGTGGTGTTTTACCAAAAATGTGAAGTACTTAAATGTAGATGGTTTATTTTCACTGTTATAGTAAAAGCCACATTCCTTAGATTGAAGTTGATTCACATCACCACTTCCTAAGGAGCTGGAGGAACTCACCCATAGAGATGGAGAGGCAGTAAAAGCAGCAGCCCAAAGCCAGAGGATGCTGACTGGGAACATAAATCCTGCTCATATCTTTACCTGTCTCATAGAAATACCTTAATAAATAGCATCTAACAAACAACTCATGTTAGAAATCAACCTACAACAAAAATAGACAATTCAACAAATAACTCTTAAGTTGTACTTAATTATTCATCTATTTACAAGAAACTTTGCAAAATCTCTTCATAATCATATTTACCATACATTTCAGTTAATTTAAATACTATGCTTATTTTACATAAATTATAATAAGTTAGTTTGAAGAGTTGATTACAAAAGTAATTATAAATTATTCTCTAAGGTTCCTATTTTCAAACATCGTTTTGCATTTAATCTCATAATATGAACACACCCCAATCCTTTAATTTTCTAATAAATATGTGAATATATATATATATATATATATATATATATATATATACATATATATAATATATATTATATATATTATGACAAGATATTCTAATCTAGAGGTCTGGCTGAATTATGTGAAATCAAATACACTGTTCGTAGTAAAGAAATAGCTCTCTGGTTGATTTTAAAAGGCACAGAATAAGTAAGATGAGATTATGCACTCAATTTTATTCACATCCTAACACAGACATTTACTAACTTTGATATTCTGGATAATCTACTTAATTATCTCAGGAGATTTCTTGCATTTAAAAAGAAAAAAAAAATTGTGACTCAGTTGGTGGACCACTTACCTAGCATGTGAGAGGCGCTGGGTTCTATCCTCAGCACCACAAAAAATAAATAAAATAAAGGTAATGTGTCCATCTAAAACTAAAAAAAAATTTTAAAAAGGAAAAAAAAGTTATGTATATCCCAGTTTTATTGTTAAATAATTTATATGTTTATAGCAGTACCTGGAAAATATTGTGAATTTTGTATTTGATAATATGCTTACTAGTTAAATTTATTTCTAAATTAAAATCAATAATTGGGGATGTGTATGGTTTTGTGGAGACATATGCAATGCTGAAAAATTTGGGCCACTAGGATATCCATTTGCTGCTGAGACTGCATGAGGAAATCATTTTCTTTTGTTTATTTTTATTTATTATTATTAGTAGTAGTAGAACCAAAGATTGAACTCAGGAGCATTTAACCACTGAGTCACATCCCCAGTCCTTTTTTGCATTTTAATTAAAGCCAGGGCCTCACTGAATTGTTGAGGCTGGCTTTGAACTCAAGATCCCCCTGCCTCAGGCTCCTGAGTGTCTAGGATTACAGGAGAGTGCCACCACCACCACCACCTGATAATGGGGCAAATTTCTGCTATCTTCTCACAGTCTTTGGTACTCTATTTAGATCTACGTGGATCCATTTATATCTAGTTAGATCTACTTTATTAGTATCTTTGCTGTTTTCTTTGTGATTTTACTATTTAAAGTACTCCAAGTGTGGAGCTGAAGTGCTTATTAATATTCTCTAGCACAAAACAGATGTGATGTCTTATGGAGAAAATATTGTACTTGTATAGGACAAGTTTTATTTAAACTCAAGTTATAATGCTGTTCTCCATGCATTTAATATTTATGGATCAGCAATATATAGTAAAGTAACTTTACAAAGAAACAAACAAAAAACAAGGCTATGTATTGATTGGTTGACTAAAATGTGCTAATCACATGTTCCCAGTACCTTAACTCTGTATTTCTCCTAGAAGCAATGATTCAATTTTTGCTAATGCAGAGTAGCATCTACACAATAGAATACAATCATTATAAACCAGAACAAATTGTGTATGTAATATAATATGATATATAAAATAAAAATATCAAGTACATTATTAAACTTATATAAATGTGTGCCACATGTAATGGTTAAAATAAAATATTTGAAATAGAATTTTAACTATATATTTCATACATATAAACAGTGAGGTAAAATGATGTATAAAATATGGAAAAGAAAGAAAAATGCTGACTAGAACAGAAAGCTAAATTTTTTATCTTCTATGAAGTCATGAAAATATGTTTATGGTCAACAAATAAAAGTAGTAACAATGTTATATTAAATTGACAATGTTAAATATTATGGAAGGGGTTATCTATGGACTGAATTGTGATTTTCAAAATTCATGTTTTTATTGTATCCTCAAGAAACTTGGAATGAGATCACTTTTAGATATAGGCTCTTTACAAAGCAATTTATTAAAGTTAAGTCATTAGAATGGAGAATAATCTGATGTAACTGCCATTATAAAAAGGTAAATTTTTGACACAGATAGAGAAGGCATATACAAAGAGAAGAAGGCCCTTTTCAAGCTAAGGAGGAACTAAGGTCAGATCCTTCCCTCCAAGCATCATAAGGAACCAGCCCTATAGATACTAAACTTTAACCTCCTATTTCTAGCCCCCACAGTTTTGAGAAAATATATATGCTATTTTTAGTCCCACAGTATATGGTACTTTTTATGGCAGGCTTGCTAAACCAACACAAGGGGGAAAGCATTACATTAATATAGTTCTCCTTAGAAGAGGGTAGAAAAACAGGGCCGAATTTCTCTGTGTATTTTATCCTGTCTGTCTGCCATTCTCACTCTATTTCTGTCTCCATCTCTATCTCATAAATTTTTAAAAATTAGGAAGTTATAGAAGTAGTAGAGAATGAGCTAAACTGAGAGAATCACATTTTTCCCCTGGTCACTTTCTGCTTTATTTTAGGGAATATGGTGATAATAGATCTTAATAGCAATAAAATCTAATTTTATGTAAGTTGGCCCTATTATATTTTAAAGTCATTAGGATTATTAAAAATTTTTTCTCTAGATCCACTTTCAAAAATGGCCTTCATTTTTTTTAACAAATACTGTTCTCAAAATTTGTCACCAGAAGCATCTATAATTATGCTACCAAAAATAAACTGATTTCAGATCTATGATGGTAATTAAATTAAAACATTTTAATAGGGTTATATTACTCTGAATGACTGATTTTTTTAGAGCTATTGAGATTTATGTGTTGAAATGGTAACAAAATTTATGTTCTACTAGTAATACAATCATTACACATAAGAATAATTAAATTTAATACATAATCTTTTAAAAAATTAGTATCCTCCTTATTATATGGTCTCTTTATTTCCCCTTTAGTACATTTAAAAAGAATCATGTGAACTATTTTACTGAAAAGTAGTTTGTCTCTCTATGTATTTAATTTAATTTATTGTCAAAATTAATATTGTTTTGAAATGTAATCATAAAATGTTTTCCTGCTGTCCTTGAAAGTGAAAATTTCAGGGAGATATTAAGTTTTACTCTGAAAAAAAGTTATCAGCAGTTGTATTAATTAAATGCTTATGTATTTACAGGATGCTAAGGCAAATAATTTTGACTGACAGAATAAATGATTTTTCTACTGGGAAAATAAAATCTCAAATCTCTGGTGATTATAACAACAAATTCTCTGAAAACGGGGGAGGACAATTTGTGACTGCATGTGCCTATGTTACTAAGTTTTATTCTAATTATTATCTGCATATGTTACTAAGTTTTATTCAAATTATTATCTGTGTATGTTACTAAATTTTATTCTAATTATTAACAGTTATTTTTATCCAAATAAAATTTGGATTATTTCTATTTCAATTTCTTTTACCTCTAAAAAACCATAAAACCAGTTATAATCTTACCAAGTCTAAATATCATTTCTTTGATTACAACAGCTATCCATATTCATAGAGTCTATGAAAAGCTTTAAATGTTCACATTATCATTTCTGTTGATCCTCTTAAATCTTTGTGTTGTACCAGGCAAGGATTATTTTTTGTTGTGGGTTTCCATGAGAATGATAGCCTGATTTGAAAATTGCCATGTGTGTAGCAGAAGAGAAATAAAGAATCCTGAGTATGTGACCATGGGGATTGTTGTTAAGGAAAATGTGAGTCAGCTTTTTATCAGTGACCAAAATAACTAAGAACAATTTAAGGAGGAAAAGTTTATTTTGAGCTCATTGTTTCAAAGGCATTTGTCCATGGCTAGCTGGTCCATTGCACTGAGTCTGAGATGAGGCAAAACATCAAGGCAGAAGGGCCAGCAGATGAAAGTTGCTCAGCTTGTGATAGCTGGGAAGAAGAGACAAGATGAAGAGAAACCCCTGCCACATTCCACCTCCTACAGTTATCACTCTGTAGCCCACTAATTTAGATTAATTAAATGTGTTAATCTGCTGATGAGGTCACAGCCCTATTCATTGCCTAAAAGCCTTCTCTGTAGCTTCAGAGATAATGCTTTCAACACATGTGTTTCTCAGGGGGCATCCATAACAGAAAATAGGCAGGAAAAGATGAGGCAAAGATTTAAAAAGGAAAAGTCAATGATTCAGAGATTCAAAGAGTATAGCTTTGGGATTTTTTTTTTTAAAAAGGTGATAAGGAAAAAGGTAGAAGAAAATCCAGACTGAGGGAGCAATCAAGGAGTCATGTAAATTCAATATAGACTTCTATAGTGCCATACAGTGTTTTCATTTGTTTCTTATTATTTCCATTGGGTTGTTCAATTACTTTTTCAGGTAGTCTCTACTTTCCTTTATTCTACTACCACTTTAGCATGTGCAAATAAATTACTTTTTGCCACACAGAGAATATGGTACAAGAAATGCTTCAACTTCCCACTAACACACATATAAGCTTAATATAGTCTTTGTGTGTGTGTGTGTGTGTGTGTGTTTGTAATTTTTTCTAAGTTACAGATGCTAATAACTTATTGAGGTATTTGAAAAATATTCCTTTTGTATCTTTACAGCATACTTTCTTAGAATCAAATATTTCCTACAAAATTATCTTAACAGCTGAACGTTGTGAATACATATTTGCCCTTATGAGATTTCTCAGAGCACTGCACATACACACACACACACACACACACACACACACACACACATAACCATGGCAGTCAGAATGGTATTAAAAATACCATAGAGTAGGTAGCTTAAACAGCAAAATACATATTCCTCAGAGTTCTAAAGTCTAGAAACTTCAAAATCAAGATATTGACCAATAATTTTTCTGTGCTTGATGCATCTCTACAGGTAGAGTGAGAGATCATCTGTCTCAGGGCATGAATTTCTTTCCTCTGGGGCTCAAATCTCATGATTTAATTACTTTCCAAAGGTCTTAATTCCCAAGACCAACAAGTTGGGATTTGGATTAGGGGAGTACACAAACCCTTCAGTCCATGGCATGTTCAATGAACATTCAGTTCACTGATTGCCATTTTATGAGGTTTTGAGAAAAACAAATTTGGGGAAAACACAATTATTTAGCCCATATCCCACTTCAGAATAAATTGAATTTATGTTCCTCAAGCCTAACCATTTAACAAGCAATACAACATTACCTACTTAGAAGGAGACTGTTTAAGTGAACTTTCAAATATTGTATTATAAACACCAGACAGAATTTAGGCACTGAATCACCTGAAAATGTCTCATAAATGAATAGATTTATGTATGTGTTGAGTATTTCAACTGAAAAGTTTTAATGAAATTCAAATTGTAAAAATGTTCTGGAGATCCACAAATTATATCACCTCCTTATTCTCTAGTAGTAATGAGTGCCTATTGTCTCCACATTCATTTTGAAAAAAATGGGCATGATAGTAGAAGTTTTGAAAGAAGCGAATGAGTAAGTGGCACGAAGTTAATATCCATGGATTAGATCCTAGTATTAGTTGAGCTAATGGTAATGGTTTTTCCTGTTACATCACATAATCAAGATGCCTCCCTAAATTAATATGGAGAGGAATACAGTACAATCCAATTTTTTATAAGTCTCTCATTTCAGCACTCTTGGAAGCCAATTTTCATATTCATTTTCCTGGTTCCAATAAATCAAATTGAAGTACTACAATTTATCCTTGACAAAACTATGTGAAATTAAAATATACTTTTGGAACCACCTATAACAAATTTCACATTTGTAAATTATTATTGCTGGAACCAGTTTTAAAATGCTGAAAGACTCATATGTCCTTCTGAATTTTTTTTTTTTAATTTCTGTCTTAAAGCTATTACTGTTCATACTATAGTTGATATGGATTTTTATAGGAAAATATCATTTTTATAAACTAGTAGACCTTGAAATATCAATGTCAATAACTGTTTACTATGATGTTTGTGTGTGTGTGTTTATCTCCTTAGAATTTAGATCTACATGATATGACATATATGTAATATTTTCATTCCACAAATGAAATTCACTAAATTTGTATAATACAAAACAACTTTTATAAATATTACATTGTTACAAGTTAAAGAAATAAATTATTACAAAGGAAATAAATACATACTTTATGTTTTGTGTCAATACTGATATGTAATAACACTAACATAGTCTGTGTAAGAGATAATCTAGGTAAGCTGATATAATTATATTTCTATTGCTAATGTGCATTTAAAATTCTTAGGGTTGTTGGTAGTGCAGGCTATATTTCTTTTCTGGCTCAAAGTTACTTGAAGCTTAGTTGAATCATAATGGTTTGGAGCAGTCCATTTTCTCAACATAATAAATAATGTGTGTGTATGTGCATGTACCTCATTCTATATAATGTTCAGAATAAAACTAATTGAGCCAGGCATGGTAGCACATGTCTGTAATACCAAATGCTCAAAAGGCTGAGGCAAGATGATCACAAGTTTAAGGACAGCTTGGAAAAAGTAGACTCTGTTCCAAAATGTAAAAAAGAAAAAAAAGGTAAAAATCATCTGTAGATATTGCTTAGTGTTTGATCATCTGCCTAGTATGTACAAGACCTGGGTTAGATACACTGGATTGAAAATGCCCCTCAAAAAACAAACAAAAAATCCAAAACTGGGCATTTAGAATTTTCCAGATACTCATTCAATCTTTTTAGTTTAATTCTCACAGCAACCTTATGCATGATTGTATTCTTAATCTCCCTTGGTAGATGAAGAAATAAAAAAAAAGTATTGTGAATGCAAATGTCTCTGATTTCCCTGCTGTCGCACTGATAATCCCAGTTCTAATTTATTTATAAAAAATTCAAATTATGAAATTTTGTTTTCAATGATATATTTGTTAATTTTCAAATAACTGTATTATAAAGTTATAAAATTAAGTGCCTATGTGATTAATTATGACTGCAACTGCTTGTTAAGTTTGTGAGTCTATTAATCTTGCCCCTAAAAATGTTAAGATAGTAGGTTTGACACAGCTGCCCCAAATCTGTATTTTATAAAGAAAAAGTGGAGGAACTTATTATCAAGTTGGAATTTACTTCTTGATTATTCTCAGTTTGCAGGATTTTGGGTTCCTGGACAGAGCAAAGGAATGGAGATGTTTTTTTTGTTGTTTTTTTTTTCTGTCAGGTGACAGGCTTTCTTGCATCTGGGTCACAGTCTCATTGGGCCTGATTTCTAAGAGACCTAGGAAAACAGTGATTTTACCTGACTTTTATTGTTAAATATTAGTTTTGACCTATCTAGAGTATTCTACTTTAGAAAAAAGATTGTACTTATATTTTAAAAAGGACATACTATTGTCTCATTACCAGTTTCTTTACCACAGTTAACTGGCCATATTTGAAGGTTTACTTATTTTCAAATGAATTTTTGTATCATTTTTATCACATCATCAAAACTCTATTGATAGTGCTATTTAAGTACATTGATCATATAAATTAATTTATATAGTTAACATTTTAACCATATTATATTGGAAAAGGGAAAAATTGCAGATGTACATATTTTTTCAAAATTAGTTCCTGAAAATTTCTACATTTTCATTATAAATTTTTTTATAATTATATACTTATTTATAGGTACTCAATTTCACACTATAGTTAATAAAATATCATCTAATTTTAAATTTTCTGTACTAGTTTTTATTGATCTCTGGGACTGGTAGAATAAAATATGCCTAGAACTGCAGTTATTTAGAGACTTGATACTCAGGAGTCATCCTTCACTCTATGTGAATGCTCAATTATTCTGTTACTTGGTTGATAAGGCCCAAGATTTCTGGCAGATCTAAAATATACTGACTACACACATTTTGGCTTATAACAATAGCCTCCATATTTTTATAATCATGCATATCAATAGTAAAACACAATCATGAATCCACTATATTAGTATATTTATGCATAAATTTATGTTCATGCCAAGACACATATAATACTGTCAAACTTGCTCCTACTATTTTTGATAGAAAGTAAACATAAAAGCCTGGCAAGGTGGTGCATGCCTGTAATCCCAGTGGCTCAGGAGGCTGAGACAGAAGGATCACAATTTCAAAGTTAACCTCAGCAACAGTGAGGCACTAAGCAATTCAATGAGACTGTGTCTCTAAATAAAATACAAAATAGGGCTGGGGATGTGGTTCAGTGGTTGAATGCCCTGAGTTCAATCCCTGGTACTAGAAAAAAAGAAAGTAAACATAGAAAATGCATACTCCGAAATTGTATCTTGGCCAGATAATTTTCCCTAAACCAAACCCAGAAAAAAAATTTAAAACATACATTGTTTTCCTACAATTTACTTACTAACTAAACCCCAGTGATCTTTCAAGTGTTTATATCATACCAAAATATATTGATATTGCTTATAATATACTTCATGCATTTTAACTATTGTTCTTCATGCTTCATCATTTATCACTTTCGAGCACCTGATTTCAACATTCACATAAATAGATTGATCAATTTGAACTTTGAAAAGTTCTATTTATTCATCTTCCAGAATCTTTTTTTTTTCTTTCTGTACTTACTATCATGTGGATTAAGGTTTATATACCATTGTAAGCTCTCAAGTCATCCCTTGCTCTTGAAGATGTTAACTAAGATATTCTCTTAATGTTTTAATATAATCTTGCATATAATGTTTTGGCAGCACTCACTTCACTGTATTAGCTACAATTTTTAGATTATATCCCAGCACTTCTTGATTTATTTTTTCACAAATAATAATAAATACCATGATTTTAAATCAATGATGTAAAATCCCAGGAACTAATGAGTAGTTTCAGTCTAAAACTAGTATGCCAGAGACACAAGAGCCAATGTTTTAATTTCAATTCAAATATTGGAAAAGTCAAATGCCCCAGCTAAAAGTAGTCAGCCTTTTTGTCCTATTCAAGCCTTCAATTGATTAGGTGAGACCCAAACTACAAACAGCCTTACTCACCCTACCAAGGAAAATGTCAATCTCACACTCCCAGACATGCCTGGAATAATGTTTGGACATCTTGTAGTCCAATCACCATTACAGTGTTGTTCATGAAAATGATATAATAATTTTAAATGAAGAAACTTTTATATTGGGAATTTTATCGTGTATGGGGGCAAGTAATACTTATCTGTACCTTTCTCACAACATTCCAAATATTCTCAATATACTATAAAATTAACTGCATATAAAACAAAATTTTGAAAATCATCACTGTAGACAATTTAATTAATACATTTCTTCCTCTTTATTGTAGCATCTGGAGGATGCTACAATGTGGCAGGGTTTACACTGAATTAATATGCATATCTCTACTTTTAGGGGTGTGTAGTGTATGTTTAAAGAAATGGAAAATCCATAATTTTATACTTAAGACTCCAAGAGTAAATGGCATTTGAAAAGCAAGCAAATAAATCAAAAACCCTCAATTAGCTTCTGGCGTATCATTGAGACACAACTGTTTTTCTTAAATGGCCTGCTATGGATATTTTAAATATTGAATAATACATTCATTCATTATTCTTTAATAAAAAGCCCTAAAAAATTCATAGGTTATATAAAGTCTGTCAGTTTTACAGTTATAATTTATTAATATTATACTTATGTATTTTTGCTATTTTCCTCTGAATTTTTAAAGTTAAATTACATTAGCAATAAAAATTTTAGTGGTAGCCAAATGATGAAAGATATCTGTTTCATTTGTCCTTACAAAGTTATTTGACATTACATTGGTCTTAATCAGCTAAGGCTGTCCTAAGAAAATGCCATACACACAATGGCTTTAAACAATATAAATTTATTTCCTCAGTTTGATAGGATGGAAAGTCTAAGGTGAAGGTTCTGGCAAGGATTTGATTTCTGATAAGGACATTTTTTCTTCCTTTTAGTGGATCATCTTCCATGTCTTCACATGGAAGAGAGGAAGAATGATCTCTGATGTCCTTCCCTTTTCCCATAAGGATGCCAGTTCTAAAGGAACTTAGTATCTCATTATAACCTCATTTAACCTTGACCACTCCCTTCAATTAGTCCCTTCTCTAGTACAGTCACCTGTGGGGATGAGGCTTTGATAGTATTTTAGAGTTACATTTTTGTTCTTTACACAGGGAGAAAGTGGTCACAAAAACTTCAGCCTAATCATTAATCAATGTCTAATAACTTGAAGAGTTATTAAAAATAAGAGGATATTATTTTTATGGTTTACAAATGAGAAGCAGAAATGAACATTGAAATTACAACATGAATAAAAGTTAAAATAATTGTGTGTGTGTTTCACACCATCATGACTGTGTTGATCATTGATCCTATTATGTCCCCTTAAATTTTCCTGTGTATGAAGAAATAATTTTAAGTCTTAGTCTCCAAGGACTTCTCAATGGAAAGCACAATCTATGTATGCCTGTGCAGTATTTCTTATAAAATATACAACATTTAATGGTTGAATATCACAGAAATTATTCTTATGGAATATGTTGAAATTTATTATTGTTTAATTTCACTGATGGGTTTAGAGTTAAATTACAATAGCAATTAATGTTAAACATATTATAGATATATTATGAGCACATTATGATCCAGGCCCTATACATTATGAAGTGAAACAAATAATTCTATGAGCAGTTCAAACTGTGTTAACCTGATTTCCTAAGAACAGGTGATTATTTAACTTGCTACAGATGATCCATTACATTGGTTTAATAGTTGTTTTAGTTCTCATCATTATGCCCTGCATGAAAATGATAATTCAGTTTAACAATGAATAATGTAGATTAAAAGCCTAAAAGTGCAAAAAATTAACATTTTCATGCACTAACTTTTGCTGATCTGAAAGTAATTTAAAATGGGACTCCATTTTAAAATGAAAAAAAAAACACTAATTGTGATCCAATCTCTATTATTTATCATGAAAGAAGTAGTAAGGAAAAAAAACTGGCCTATTATGTTTCCCTTTTAGAAGTACAGGTCATAGCAATATAAAACATTGTGAGTCAGGGGTTTTAGGAGTATCTATTTGGGTTAAAATGAGATAGTTTTTTTGTTCAGAATGGGAATGATGATTCTGCACTTAAAAAGTGTGGAGAAAATGTTGAAGCTGACATTTTTTTTTAGGATAAGCTCAGATTAATGGCTTGAGAATTTTTATGATGCCAAATAATTTAAATGACATTGAAATCTTTAAGAAAACTGAAAATCTATGTAATAATAAGTCAAAAATTTTTCATGAAATTGGGTTGATTTCTAGGAGAATGTAAGACAACCTTTTAGAAATGTATGGTAATAAATAAACTATGTGTTTTAATTGGTCTTAGAAATGTGGAATAATAAACTTTGACTTTTAATTCATGTGAAAACATTTTCATTTGAGAAGTGTTTTCAAAAGATTTAATTTTTATAATTCTTATGTAATAGAACTGATATTAGAGAGATATGTGTATTTGTACAAACAGAATTGGGGATATAATTTATAATTAGCTACAAATTGAATTGTATATACAGAAAAATTCAAATGTGGGTGCATTACATATTGGTTTAGTCAGCTTTTGTTGTTGTTGTTGTTGTTGTTGCTGCTGCTGTGACTAAAGAATCTGACCAGAACAATTTTAGGAGAGAAAAATGTATCTGTGGGCTCACGGTATCAGAGGTCTCAATGCAGAGACAGAAGGTTCCATTCCTTGGTGCTCAAGGTGAGGCAGAACATCATAGTGGAGGAAAGAAACAGAAACAAGCAGCTTTCTTCATGATCAGGAAGCAGAGAGAGACTCCAGTTGACAGATACAAATATGTACCCCAAAGCCACGCCCCAGTTCCCACCTTCTCCAGCCACACCCTACCAGTTCAATTACCATTCAGTTGATCCCTATCAGGGGATTAATTCACTGAATGGATTAAGACTGTTATAACCCAATCATTTTTTCTCTGAACCTTCTTGTATTTTCTCACATGTTAGCTTCTAGGGGATATCTAAACCATAACACATACCATATGATTTTATAGTATAAGAATTTTTATGTTCTTTCTGATGCTATTTGTCACTCTTTTCTATGTAATATTTTGGTGATTTTCTAATATTCACTCTGATGGAAATACTTAAATTGCAGTTGAAATGTATCCTACTCTTCAATCATGGCTGGAATTGCAGCAAAGAAATCTGTCTATACATAATGGTGAATCTCACTATTTTTAATTACTCATCTGTGTGTGAGAAATTGTGCCTATTTATCCAAAGGTGTGCAATAAGAGATTTAGTTTACAGGGGTCAAATAATATTGTGCCAACTATATGAATTTAAAAAAGTAACTTTAGCTGGGCATAATAGCACACACCTGTAATCCCAGCAACTCTGGAGGTTAAAACAGGAGTATCACAAGTTCAAGGCCAGTTTCAGTAACTTAGAGAGACCTTTAGCAAATTAGCCTGGTCCTAATGAGGTAGTGACACCCTGTCTCAAAATAAAAATAAAAAGGGACTTAACTGAATGAGAAAAATCGCCCCTGTGTTTAATTCCCCATACACAAAAAGAAAAGACACCTTAGAAATTTAGAATATAAAACAAAGGGATAGTTATGATGGAATAATCTTAAAGATTTTTAAAGGAAATTGTGTAAAATATAGCAAATATACAAAATGTAATTTCCATAAGTAGATAGAAATGTTGAGAGAAGAAAGTCAAAGAAGCTAGATTTTAAAAAATTCACATAAATTTAAGTCAAATCATCAATTTTAGGAATTAATTTTCCAACAGTTTAAAACATCAACAACATCACTGGAAAGAAAAGTATTATCAATATATTGTTTAGAGTTAATTTTAAAACACATAAAAGAACAAATAAAAATTAAAAATTAACTAGAGACATAAAAAATAACATTGTTTATGGCACATATACTTTTTCCTAAAATTTACTCTAAATAATTAATTAATTTCTTTTTTATAGATTTTATTTTTGTTCTTTTTAAATAAAACATAGACTCATGGAAGGGTACAACGTATATGAAAAGAGGTCTATGATTTGGAAAGCCATTTTGGTGTAAGTGCAATTTAAAAAAAATAACTTGAGGGGCTGGTGTTGTACCTCAATGGCAGAGCACTTCCCTTGTACATGTGAGGCACTGAGTTTGATTCCCAGAACTACATATAAATGAGAAAACGAAATAAAGGTCTGTCAACAACTAAAAAAAAATGTTTAAAAAATAACTCAAGAAAGAAAGTATAGTATTTGTTTAAAGAGGGAGGGAAGTAATTCAATAAAATAGTATTGTGATTACCTTTACCATAGTAATGAAAAAAGACGCAACTTTAACATAATACTGCCCCAGAAGAGGATGTAAAACATGCACCTCTAACAGACTGGCATTGAACTGGGCCATGTTACATTATTTTAATGATTAAATAGTGGACCAATTAGAACACAAACTTTGAATGTATTTGAAGATTGGACTTGGATATTTGTGCTTCTAAGGTTTATCTTGGGATATTGCTTTCCAAGGAACATAGGAAAACATATGAAGTAGCATTTGACTTGAACAATAATATGAAAGTAAGCTGTTTTATCTTACCTTCAGAAACATAGAGAAAATAAAAGTTTATTGTTATATTACGGAGATTTTATGTCTTCTTTAAAAAAAATCACATACCATTATTGCGACAATAGATGACTAACAGAACCATGGTTATACTCGCAAGGAGAAAATGTATTTTGTCTTTATTGGTCTATGCAAGATAACTTCATTTGATTTATTTTTCTCTTTATTTCCTTTTATTCTTAAAACATCTATTTTCTATTTTTATTCCTCTCTCCCAATTCTGCACTACCAAATTACCATTATTCCTAAGTGTTTTCTAAAAAAACATTTATTTTGCTTTTTATATATAAATGTATTGTTTTATATGTATAAAAGTTGGTTTTACACATATATATTGTGCTATATTTTTATTTTGTGTTTTTTTCTTTTTCTTGTGTAATACATATATATATATATATATATATATATATAAAATGCCCCAATATATGTATATATATATACACACACATATATATATGTATATATATATATATACACACACACACACACACACACACACTTCATCCATATTGCTAGTATACCTAGCACACTACTTCAATCTGCTTTATGGTTTCCTAGACTATGAATCCGGAATATTTTACATACTCTCCCTCTTTTCCATGACGAATAGAATATTTATATGCTATGCATCACATACATTTTACTAGATGCTTTCCAAATGTTAAGTGCATGTAAAATATTTTCCTGATGATAAGAACAGTGAATCTAATTGACCAATCCTCCATTTTAACATAGTTATCTATTCTACTAGTTGGCAAAATTCAAGACATTTATTCATCTTAACAAAGTATTTACATTTAAATTATGGGAAGTAAAACTTTCAATGAAATACTGGGTAGACTATCAAGCATATATGTTTAGTAGTAGCATATTTAATGTAATCTGTTTGTTAAGGTCTCCATATTCTTAACTTTTAAAGAAAGTTTCATTAAAGTAAACATGAATGATGTATGTTACATATATGTTTATTTTATAAGTTGATAAATAATTTGCCCTATACAAGTAAGGTAGAGTCAATGGCCTCAGCTCACGTTAAATAGCAGTATGAATATGCTGAAACCATTCATCAGTTGAAATCTTACTTTCTTTCATTGTAAGGAGTTCTTGCTTCATAAAAATTAAGGTGACATTTGCTATGGTTTAGATATAAAAGCTCATGTGTGAGACAATATAAGAAAGTTTAGAGGTGAGGTGAGTGAGCTTTAACTTAATCAGTGCATTAGTCCTCTGAAAGAGATTAACTGGGGTGGTAGGTATAGGCAAGTATTATGTGGCTAGAGGGGGATGGATCTTTGGGAGCATGCCTTTGGGATGTATATTTTTCAAGCTGAGCTTAGTCTCTCTGTTTCCTGATACAAAGTCCTAGCTGTTTTCTTCTACCACACCCTACTGGCACAGAGTCCTGCTCACCTCAGTATCAGAGCAATGGAAGCAGCTATCTATGGACTGACACCTCTGAAAACTTGAACCCCAAAGTAAACTTTTCCTTCTCTAAAATAGTTCTTGTCATGTCTTTTGATCACAGCAATAAAAAAAATCTGACTAAAAATTATAAAACTATTCTTACATTTATAAAATATACCTACTTATTTATCTTTGTAGCTGCAGGTGTTGCTTTTTGTAAAACATGGTTTTGAGATAAAAAGGTTAAAAAAATATTTTATTTTCTTTACAATTCCTTACATCCAGATGAATAAAACTTAGGCTTTTTGACTTCATGTTTTGGCATAACTTTTATTAACCATAAAAGTTTTATTATCATAGACAATTTAGTTCAGTTTTTAGATTAATCAAATTGTAGTGTTGATAACTCCTAGTATGACAACAACTAGGAAAAAACAAATAAAACAAGAGCTGACAAAATCCTGTAGTGATCTCTAGTCAGGTGGTAGAAGATGCATAATGCTTGTGAAAGAGACTTATTGAAATTTTATATTTAATTCTTACTTGCCTCTGAGGATTTATGTGATGGAAAAGTTATCAAAATCTATATAAATATTTCTTCTCACTTCAGAGTTTATTGAGTCCGTGAGCTGATTTTTTTTAATATTCAAGATTAGAATAGTGAAGACAAATTTAAAATACATTTTCTTTAGAGTTCTCTTTAAATGATAATGGCATTTTGGGAGGATTAAGTCACATTTTATTTCTGCTAATGAAATATTCTTTTAAAATGTAATTAAGATAATGCCTCAAAATAAATTACAAAAAGCTAATCCTAATTTTTATATTATGTCTTTAAAATTTATAACATCCATTACTTTATTTTGAATATTAACATGATTAAAATTGGCATTCACAGAAAATAACTAGGCATGTGTTAAGCCAATGCAAATGATGGATTTTATCATCTTAAAAAATATACCCCAGCACAGTGTCTTATAATTTCTTTTTATTTGGAAAGACAACAGGGAAAAGACAGCATAAGTGCCTTGTCCCATAAACACAGTGTGTTTAGATATTTAGAAGTATCTGTACCACAGATTCTTTGGGAAATATTTATAGTGTGTTTTTTCAGTTTTTCCTAAAGAGATGGTGTCTACTTTTCCACTAAGTAAATACTGCTTAGTATGATATAAATGTGATAGAATCCTGTCTCTGTCATCATCAACAAAACAAAGCAAACAAACAAAAAAAGCTCCCATAATTTTAGTAGCAGTATGGAAGAACGATGAGGAATTGCAGCAGATATTAGTCTAGACCAGTTAGCCTTTAGTCAGTGTAATGAAAGAATTATAGAGGTTATGAACACCTTAGCTAAGATCATCCAAAACCAGAGCAATGGCTCCAACTAATCCCAGAATAAACTACCAACCCCCAGAATTCTGAGTAAAATAGTTATTGCTTAAACCATTAATAATCCATAAATTTTTTAAACAGCAATAACTAAATAATATACATATATTGAAGGGTGCAGCTTCTGAAGACAGTGTATGTCCAACACCTACCACATATGTGAACCTAAAGTGCCACTCAACATAAAGAGTAACTTTGAGAGAATTGACATTTAGCATAAGTCTCTGAGATGTCATATATGTTTGTTACAACACACTTTATACTATTCTTACCTTTAAAGGTGTAGACATAATTCATGTTAGGTATACTATGACAAGTGTTTTCAATATTTACTGGAATCTTACTCTTTCCAAACACAGTCCTAAGGGTACCTTCATTTGTTTAAATGTTTTTAATGCTTTCAGAATTGGTATCATTTATATTTCTTAACTCTCACTTAAAACAAACAAACAAACAAACAACAAAAAAAAAATCACTCTGTAATCCCAGCAGCTCAGAAGACTGAGGCAGAAGGACCACAAGTTCAAAGTCAGCATCAGAAACTTATCCAGGCCCTAAGCAACTTAGCAACATTCTGTTTCAATATAAAAAATATAAAGAGCTAAGTGGTTGAGTGCCACTGGGTTCAATCCAAGAAAAAAAGAAAATCAAAATAAACAAACATCAAAAACCAAGAACACTAAAATAATATGACTAAGATTATATACCTTGCAATTTCAAAGTCCAGTACTGATGGTTAAAAAAAATTTTAATTAATTAACCACAAAATTTGTCTCAGAACAATATGAATTGAATCAAGAAAGCCAGGAAGGCATTTAATCTGTTTGCTTTTTCTCATTCCATGTGAATTAGTGCACTCTAAATTCTCTATTAGATATCATTTAAGCTTCATTTACTTATTGTTAATAATGCTTTTTTTCCCCCCTCAGCTTTGTGGCAATTACTTGGAACTGGTTGAGCTTCCATGAGTGGACCATGCCTATTGTTTATTGAATTACCCCCACACATAACTGCAATTCCTAAATCCAGTGCATGATCTTACTTGGAGACAGGGTCATTTTAAATATTAATAAGATCTAAATTTAGAAGAATTCTTAAAGTTTAGGGCTAACACTAAATCCAATTTCTGATATCTTTATAAGAAAAAAGATATAAGAAAAGATAAACACAAACAAGGATAAAGCCAGGGGAGAATGAGGGCAGAAAGTTGGAGCCATGTCTCTTTGCCAAGGAAGACAAGGATTGCCATGGAGCCCCAGCACCAGAGGGAGGCATGAATAAACACTCCTTTAGAGCCTGCAAAAGAAGCCAATGTTGACATCTTGACAGGAATTCTTGAGAACTATAAGAAAACAAATTCTTGTTGTGGTGGGGCACTCCTCTTGTGGTATTTTTTTTTTTTTATTGAAACCCTGGGAAACTAAACCCTTGAGCTAAACTTTCCCATAATTATTTTTATTCATCTAAAACTTGGAATGCCATCAGATCTTAGACTTAGCCTTTCATTTGGAGACTTTATTCAAAGCTTTCTTAAAACCTCAAACCCCATCTCTTACCTTTTGAAATTTCAAAGCTATAACCTAGTTTCATCTGGCAAGTTGCTAAAGGGTTAACTTGTCTTATTTCCAATTTCTTACAAGTTTACCCTTCCCAGTTCCTACACTCATCTCTTGCATTTAGTATTTTATCAGATGAAGCCAATAGTAATTAAGGTAACCTAAAAAAGTTTAGTTTTCCAAATTTTATTCCTGAAGTTTTAGGTTTCAAATGTATTCATTAAGCTTATGAATTTATTTCAGACAACAAAATCACTCTCTTATTAGAGTATTGTATTAAAATTTTTTCCTTCAGTCTCAATGATCATTTTCCAACACATTTAACCACTATTCACTAAACAAATTCCTGAATCTTTACATGACACCAACACATATTGCTGGCTGGGGATGTAGAAAAAAAAAAGCCCTAGGACAATGTAGACATTTTTATGCTCAGGTAGATAAAAGAAACATGCTATTAAAGAAATCTAGAAATGTCTAATAATATCTATTTAAGGGTATATAGGGCTGATATTTCTGATTGGCTGATGAAACCTTGTAATATTAAAGAAAAATTAAACTCCCATCTGAACCCAATCTCATTGCAAAAACAAATACCATCTAAAAAAATTCAACACAAAAATCTTATTATTTTGTGAACAAATAATGAGGTTTATTGATATTTTTTCCAGTCATCCCAACACTTGCTATTATAGATCATATCTTGGATTACTGTGATATGTATTTTCCTCCTTTTTTATAAGAATGATTTCCTAACAGAATGTACTACAAAACATGTAAGAGAATAGATACCATCCTTTAAATTTTAGATCTCTGCAATTATTTTGCCAAACAACTAATGTACATTGATATACAATAAACATGTTTATTTCATATATATAATTGTACATATATGTGTGTACACATATATAGACAGGGGGTAGGATAGATTACTATATAAGATGTGCCTTATTCCATCCTTTTGTGTGTGTGTGTGCATATGTGCATGTGTGTGTGTGCACACATGTGATCCTCTCAATTTCTTGGAATAATGGGCAACTGTAAACTGCTACTCAGGAGAAAGATTAGTTAAATTCAATAGCATATAGTTTCAGATGTTTTGTCCCAAGGGCTATTGGATGTGACTGCTGTACATAAGGAACATAGCTAAGAAATCATTGCATCATTTTAGTAGATTACATTACAAAGAGCAGATTGAACTTCTGAATGATCAGATTGAGGAGAATTTCATTTATCTTCTGATATCTGCTCAAACAATATTGATTAGAGACCACATGTGATAACTAGCAGACAGCCCTGCAGACTGGGAAAAATTGTTAGCTAGGTCTTGTAAGATGTTCTCTAACTGAAATGTGTCCTAATTCTACTTTATACTAGGAAAAGTGAACTTTATAGAGCCAAAAAAAATCCTTAAAAAATTCCCATTTAAGTGTAGCTATACATACAATAAGACATATGTACTCAGAATATATGTAGCATCTTTTAGGTTAGTAAAAATATTTTCTTATGAGCTCATAAAAATATAAAAATTTCAAAGCAATTACACATATATGTGTGTATGCTTATGAAATATTTCTCAGATTGTAGTAAAACCATAACTGTCAGTTTTGATGACATACTTAGATTCCAGTTAAAGTTTTTTTTTACTTACCACTTAATTTATTGAATACCTCCTTTATCAAGTTTTATCTGGCAAATTTTCTCTGCTTCACTTAATAGTATATGCATTTTCAACTTTCTCTTTTCTGTGGCACCTCAAAAAAATATGTTGTAGATCAATTTTTTTTTTGCCTTTTTCTCAAAACAAGCAACAACAACAAACACTCTTCTAATAAAATCTCCCTTAATGGTCATAGTGCAAAATCCAAAAGTCAATTGTAAGTTCTCAATTTTCTTGACCTGTTTCCACTACTTGAAATATGTGATCATATTATTCTTAGGAAAACTGCCTTTTCTCTTAGTTTATCAAACACTAATCAGATTACTAACTTACTTCACTAGTTAATACTTCCTGAAATTTTTCTACATCCTCTTAATTTTCACAATTTAAATATTTTGTTTTCCTGGACACAGTCCTTACCCTTCTTTTATCCCCTTCCAATCTTCTCTCCCTGGCCTCATTCATTAGCACATAAACTCTGATGATTGATAGTCTCTTGCTGGAAATCCAGCCATGTGTTTACTACTTCCCAATTCCATTTTCATATAAATATTTAATAACATCACATACAAAGCATCCATGTGTATGCTTTTGAAATCCCTAACTCCTTATCACCAATAACCACATCTGTGTACTGTTCACCATGTCTTCTCCAAATACTCTGGTCCAAGATATCAGCATACCTTTTTTAGAAGGTTGTTATAATCATCATCTCCTGTACTTCTGCTTCTAGTTTAGTTCTTCCACAGAAATTTGGTTTCCACATATTACCCACAATGGATATTTTTAAATATAAATTCATGTTGGGACTAAAGCCAGATTTATTCCATAGAGTTTATTTGCTTTCAAAAGAGATTGTATCTCATTTATGTACCAAATATGTTGTTTTTAATATTTATTTTAATAAAGCATTAATTTTACATATTAATGGGATTCACCATGATACTTCCATATATGCCTTCAGCATACCTTGTTCATATCCTTCCACCCTTACTTCCCTCTTGGTTCCCCACTCCTGCCACCTTTCCTGTCCCCTAATAATTATTGTATAACTGTCCTATTTTAGGTTAACTTCTTTTTTTAAACATATGAGAGAAAAAACACAATTATTTTTCTTTTCTAAGTCTGGCTTATTTTGTGTAACATGGTGTCCTCAAGTTCCATTCAGTTTCCCAGAAATGATATGATTTTATTCTTCATGGTTGAATTGTTTATATTGATGTTTTCTTCCTCCATTTATCTCTTGATGGACACTTAAGCTTTTCCATATCTTTATTATTGTGAATAATGTCACAAGAAACAGGCATCTTTTCTATATCCTGACTTCATTTCCTGGAGTGGTATAGCCGGATCATATGATAGTTCTATTTTTAGATTTTGAAGAACTGTTTGCCATAGTTGCTGTACTAATTTCAATTCCAACCAACCATATACACGAGTATTTTTTTCCTCTGCATCCTCTTCAGCATTTGTTATTTTTTGTATTATTTATAATAGCCATTCTAACTGATGTCAGATGATTATTCATAGCTTTGCCAAAATGTGATGTTCAAGAAATTTAAGAATGCCTTTTGCTTGCCAAAAATATACTGTTAAAATGTACTTATTTCTCATAGTACTTATATATTAAATAAGAAATAGTAATTTTCAGGTGTTAAAGAATTTAGAGAATTAAAATTTCTTTTTTTCTATGTTATTTCATTTTGCAATATTTTTCTGATTTGCATTTCAAACATTTTTATATTTTTTGTTTTACATCCAAATCCTGAACACCCTCCATTAGTTTTCACAACTTTTGCATTTAATTGGTTGTAAACTTAATCTGTGATTATTAATTACCAAAAGATTTTTTCTAATACTGTAATTAAGCCATTAGTATAACTTTAAGTATAGCAAAACACAGGAGTGACTTATTGTTTATATGAGCTTGTTTTCCCTATGATATATACAGTGCAAATTAATTGAAATTCAATTTAATAATAAGATGTCATCATATCTTTCTTAAAGGGCATCTTATGTTTATTAGCCTTTAGAGTGTCTTACCAGATGTAGACCCATTCATACTCTCCTTGTCCATATTCTGTTCTTTCTTTGATCTTAGTATGTGGAACTTTCCATTTCCCTAAAATGCATCTTTTTTGTTGCCCTACCTTCTCCAATTTACTGTTTTTTTATGGTTTCTCCAAAAACTCATATATGAGACAATGCAAAAGGTTCAGCATTTAAGAGTTTTAACCAAATCAGTTAATCAAACCACTGATAGGGATTAACTAAAAGGTAACTCAAGTGATAGGGTGTGGCTTCAGGAGGTGGGACTTCACGTGTAGCTTTGGGGTATATATTTGTATCTGGTTGGTGGAGTCTCTCTCTTTGCTTCCTGATCATCACATGAGCCACTTTCTCTGCCTTTCTTTTACCATGATGTTGAAGAGCCTCACCTCTAGCCCCAAAGAATGGGGCCATCATTCTTTGGACTAAGACCTCTGAAACTGTGAGAACTAAATAAACCTTTGTTCCTCTACAGTTGTTCTGGTAGGGTCTGTCACTAACAGCAGTGAAACAGTTGACTAAAACAACTGTATATATAATTTTTTGTGTGTGGGTGTTAAATTCTGCAGTAAGTGTATCTGATATGAGGTAGAAGATCATGAAAGACCATAATAGAGGTTAACACCTAGGTTTCTGTTCTGAGCATCTTCATGGTAGATCTCAGGATAGGAACTAAAGCTGGACATATATATCTGAGAACTACAAAAGTTCATAATTTAAACTAGCTATTTATTTAAAATCAGAAGTATAATGGAAAAATGGTTAATGAAATGTCCAGCCTGCAATGCAGTAGATTTTAGAGTATTCCTATTCCAAAAACAAAACAAAACCCTTAAGAAATTCCATCAGATGAAGACCATTATGTGACTTAAGGATTTGACTATTTTGAGTTCTTGGGTTGAAATTAATTGATTTTAGATTTTTATGGGATTAGATATCCCAGTTTTAGTAGGATAAAAGGGGAATAGGGATAGAATCAGTTGAATATTTTTGTACTGGGGATTAAACCCAGAGGCATTCATTTTTTTAAAGACACAAAACAAGGTCAGGAGTTGTAGGACTACTGATGGTGCCTATAATATATTTCCTTGCTAATTAAAACAATGAGAATAAAAGAAAATATTGTGTTGATGCTGGCCTCCCTCCACAGTCTAAAGGAGGTACTGCACCTCACACCATGTACTGATGATAGAAGTCTTTGGTAGAAGTAAAAACTTGTTATTAAAAACATAATATTTTAATGAAAGAATGGAGGACAATTTTTGGTCTCTCCACTTTTTCAACATATCACAGTCAATGGAGTCAAGTGAATTGGCAAAAGAGCTGGCTCTAAGAAAGAGGACATATCAATATGTGATATATTTCCCATCTTTATGGGGTGACACTGTGATTATCAGATTGATGAGGATTAAATGTCATTGGAAACTTGAGAAGCTCTCATCTCCTTTCTTAAAATAAAAGTCTCAGGTAACTGAAAACAGTAAAATAGCCCTGTAAGAATAAGATCTCAAAATTCCCAGGAACAATAATAAAAGATTTGGACAACAATGAGATGTCATAATTTGTTGTCATAACTTTTAAGTTATTTAATTAATTATATTATTTTCTTCAGAGCTATTCTGGAGTTCAGTTAAAAAGTGCAATGAAAATCATTTTCACTTAATGAGAAAAAGGGCCCTGCCCATGTATTATGTTTTAAGTACTATGCCCCAAAATTTATCTCCACTAATAACCTCATAATGTGACTTTATTTGGAAATAGGATTTTTAGATGAAGTTGTGCTGGATAAGGGTGGACCCTTATTAAATGACTGTCATTTTTATAGAAGGGGACATGATGATAGAGATACACAGAAGTAATATGGCCATATAAAGGTGGTTGCAGGAATTAAATAAAATTAGTTTTGACTCAAGAATTCTAAAGATTGTCATCACCAACCAGAAGATAGGTCAAAGCATGAAAGATTCTTGCCTAAAGACTTCAGAAGGAGGATGGCCCTGCCAGCATTTTAATTTGGGAACTGAAGTCTCCAGAAATATAAGCTAACAGTTTTAAAATTTTTTTTAATTGCTCTAGGCCACACAGGTGGTTGTATTCTGTTACAATAGGAACTGACACAATAGCCATTTAGAATTAACATAATCAGTCAAAGAAAAAGACAAGAGGCTAAAGTGTGTTTAGTTGGGTTTGTTAGAAAGTGGTTATGTCATTCCATGGGTTCTAAGTTAAGAAAAAGAAAGAAGCATATTTAAGGGGAATGTTGATATTAAGAGGTGAACAGGATCTCTGGATTCTATGCAGAAAGTAGATAAAGTGATTATTGAAGAAGGATTTAAAATTAGAAAGGTACAAAAACCACCAATGACAATTGTGGCAGGATGATCCAAATTCATATTTTGGAAATATTGTAATGTTGTTCTAGTGAAAAATTCTAAAATATGATCATGTGAGTGTTAGGGTAAGGATGGAATAAAAAGCCATAGGGCTTTGGAAATTCAGGACAGAGAATATGAGCAATTGAATTAGGAGCCATGGAGAAATTCAGGATATAAAACATTTCAGTGAGTATAGGTTGCTGTAAAAGTGAGGTCAGGTGAGACAGAAATAAGGAGCTATTGTAGGTGGTATGCTTTAATTTTAGAACCTTCAAATAAGAGTTGTATTAGACCAAATTTCAGCAAGAAATACTATGGGTAGATTTTCTACTTTTAAGTTCTAACGTTAAAATATCAAACAGTACCATTTACACATAGATAACCATGATCTACAATTTAAAATAAAAAAAAGTATCATTTGTTTAACCAAAGGAAAACATAAAGTTGTCAGGAAATTGATGATACAGTATCATCTTTTGAAACTTTAAATGCTAAGTGTATTTTTTCAGGGGTCATTACTTAATCTGCTACTATTAAACATTTTTAAAATTAATGATTGGAGTGATGAACTGGAGTGTATCTTTATTAAATTTGCTGATGACACCAATTTAGTAGGACAATTAGCACATTTAAAAGCTGGATTAAAATTCAAAATGACCTTGATGAGTTGGAGAGGAGCCTGGATATAAACAAGATGAAGCTGATTGAGTTCATGTGCCGTAATTCATTTAGCCTATTTCACATTCACAGTGGCCAAACCATCATGCAACCCTGATCGAAACTTTTAATCAAAATAGTTTGAACAATCTGTCTTCGTGGCAGTGCAGTCACAATGAAAGTGAAGTCAAGAGTTTTGTGTATCCAACTGGCATGAAACCTGAGTTATTAGTTTAATCAAAGTGATGTAGCTGCCAGGGATCTTCAAGGCATGAACACTAAGTTTTATTTCCACATAAAACTCACATGGAATAGGTCAGTCTTTCTTAGATAAAAACAACAGAAACCCGTATGTTGGAAATGCCAAAATTACCATATTACCTGACAATTGTGCTAGAAAATTAAACAATGCTACATGTATGAATAGAAGAGAGTTTGAAGAGCATGCTATATTAATTGCTGAATGCTTTGAGGGAAAATGTCCCTAACTTAATTATAGTATCACTAATTCAAATTTGAATTATAGATGAATAAATTGTTTACATGTGAGTGAAGTGACAAAAAAAAATGGATGTGAACATTTAAGAAAGTAAGAATTGACTTCAACATTAACAATAATATTCACACTTTAGGTATGAAACCTTTAAAGTCAAGATGTATAGTGAGAATCTCACAGAAATTTTAAATGCAAAGGATAAAGTTTTCACATAGATGTTAATATTCTGAAACTTATTCTTGGCATCTTTTCTTTGATCAATAGAATCATGAGTAGGCATGTGCCTGTATACTTGTGTGTATAGTATTTATATATGTATAGTATTTATATATTATATATGATATACATTACATAGATATTTTAAATGTAAACATATGTTGGTATGTAGATAAGTAGGTAAATAAAAGATAGATAGATTAAATAATATCTCAATGGTTTTCGGCTTTGGTAATCATAAAAAACCTACTTTAAAAAATAGTGCATGGTTTTTTTATAGATATAAATTTTCAGTTTTCATCTCTTTGGAAAAATATCCAGAGTGCAACTGTTAGATCATATGGTTAAAGTATGTTTAAATCTGTTTAAAAGTTCCACATCTTTCTTTCAAAGTGATTATATCATTTTTAATTCTGATCTACAGTAATTTAAAGTACTTTTCCTCCAGTCTCTCTATTTATATTGTCATCGTTTTGGATTTGGTCCATTCTAATTGAATTGTCATGAGATTTTGTTGTTTGTATAGATAATTTCCTAATTACATAACATATGATAAGCATATTTTCACATGTCTACATTTCTCTCTTCATGTCTTCTTGAGTAAGGCATCTATTCAGTTTTCTTTTTTCTTTTTTTTTTCCACATCTGGCACTCCCTTTCCTTATAGATGATTTTAAAGAGTTACTTGAACATTTTAGTCACAAGTCCATTTCCAAACATGGCTTTTGGACACACTTCCAGTTCATGGATTGTATTTTCTTTTTCTCTTAATAGGATTTTTCACAGAGCTATTTATTTATTTATTTATTTATTTATTTTTATTTCAATCGTGTCTGCCATCATTTTTTTTCATTAGTCCTGATTTGATGCATGTAAAAACTAACAGCCAAATTCAAGGTTATCTATATTTCCTTCTTCATTAACTTGATAAGTCTTAGATTTTGTGTACTATTCATATTTTCCATATTTCCATTTTTTGATGCCACATATAAGAAGCTTGGATATTTTTACTACTATCCTCACAATAAGAATAAAGATGAGCAATCCAAAAATCCAAAATCCTTAGTTCCATGAGATCATTGGGGTAACCAAACTCCAGACTTGAAACCTAGGAATGAAGGCAGACAGACATAGAACCAAGATTAGATATCCACATTCAGAGAAATAAAACTAAATGCCTGTCTCCTACCGGTGACAAAAATCAATTAAAAATGGACTAAGTATTTACACGTGAGATGTAAATCTGTGAAACTTATAGATGAAAATGTAGGGGAAATCTTTCAGGAGACTAAAACTGGCAAGAATTTTTTGAACAAAACACCCAAATCAAAGAAAACAAAAGCAAAACGTAGAGAAATCAAACTACATCAAAATAACACCATTTTGCTCAGCAAATGAAATGATCAACAGAACAAGGAGACAATGCACACTATTGGAGAAAGCATTCCAAACTCTACACCTCACAAGGGTTGGATTCCAAAAATATACAAGAAAGTTTAAAACACCTCAAACCAAAGCAAAACAGAAATAAGCACACCAATGAAGAAACGAACGATGGACCTAAAAAGACATTTCTAAAATAAAAGACATACAAATAGCTAAAGTGTGTAAAAAAGACTTGACTTCACTGACAGAGAAATGCAAATTAAAGCCACACTGGTTTATTGTCTCAACCCAGCAGAATGGCTATTATCAAAAAGTCTAAAGATAATAAGTGCTGGAGAAGATGTGGAAAAAAGGGAACCCTTATAAATGGTGGGAAAGTAAATTTCTCTATCATGGAAAAGAATACAGAAGTTTTTCAAAAAAAATGAAAACAGAGATACTATAAGATACAGCAATGCCACTACTAGGTAAACATCCAAAGGAAATGAAATCAATCATGTCAGAGAGACATTTACACTGCTATGTTCTTTGCAGCACTATTCACAATAGATAAGAAATGAGAACAACTTAAGCGTTCAGCAATTATTGATGGATAAGGTAAATATGGCCCATATACACAATGCAGTACTATTATGCTGTAAATAAAATGGAAGCCTGTTATTCATGGCAACATGGGTGGAACTAGAGGTCATTATGCTAAGTGAAGTAAGCCAGCATAGTAAAACAATTACCTCACAGTATTACTCATGTGGAATATGAAAAAGTGGATTTTGTAGAATTTGTGAAGAAAATGATGGTTATCAAAAAATAATAATGCTAAAGTCAAGGGTATAATAGAAGGAGGGACCTTGAGTAGAGGTTGATCAGTGGATACTCATGAGTAGGAGGTCCTGGTGTTCTATTGCATAGAAGGCTGATTGATTACACATAATAAAAATGTACTGTGTATTTCATGGAGGTAGGAGAAAGGAGTTTGAATGTTCTTAAACCATAAAGAAATGATAAATGTTTGAGAAGCTAGATATGTTTAACTTGATTAAAAATTACACTATATATATCCATATATCACAAAGAACAACAAGAAAATATATAATGTTTATGTTATGTAACAGTAAAGAATAAATACAAAAAAAACTGGGAATGAAGGGAATTTGTTGTTTTAATATATAATTTCCTAATTATATAACATATGATGAGCATATTTTCACGTCTACTTTTCTCTCTTTAATTTCATAAAATTTGCCAACAGTATTGCTACAGTTCAACAATAATAGATATTTGATTGACCATTAGTAGCTCAGTGTTATTATTTATTAGAAAATGCAAACTAAAATCACAATGAGATATCTCTACACCTCTACTTGAATAAACAAATTTAAAAAGACTAAATAATTAACAAATCTTGATGGAGCATTCCCTTGCATTTCCATACAAAATGGGATAGCCACTTATAAAACATTTTGACAGTTTTCTATAAAATTAAAACTACCTTTCTTATGGCATCAGCAGTTTCACTCTGAAGTAATTATAAAAGTAAATTAAAGTATATGTGTTAGGGTCTGTAAACAAGTCGGGATGGCGCCTCGCATTTTGCCAGAGGGAGTGGTTTGTGAGGTAGCACCAGCGAGTCATTAAGTGTGGAGATTCCTTATTGGTTGACTGCTGTATCTAGTTTATGTTAATTAAGATAAACTTTGTGGAATGTATATATACCCCTCCTGTCCTACAATAAATGGCTCCCACTCCTGCTGCATCAATCTATACAAGTTGCCCGTCACCCCTCGGTTATTTTGCTGCAGCGGAACTGCGGCATATATGTACCCAAAGACAAGACCCAGACACTTACAATAGTAGTTTTTTAAAAAATATTATATAAAAACTGGGCGAATAAATTTTTGTATATCTTTATAATACAAACCAACAATTTAAACTCATTTCTGATTCATGAAATAGTTTTTGTAAATTTAAAAGATATATTTAAAAAGTCAAAACCTGAACACTATACCTTATATAACTTTATTTAATATGGTGTCAGGAATTAGTTTATTCATTGCTGGTGTACAGAGAATATGAGGAGAAGACTGCTTATAGAAGTGCACAAAGGACTTTGCTGGTGATGGAAATGTCCTGTATAATCACTGTGGCTGTAATTAAATAATTGCAAACTTTTAAGATATCATCAAATTATAAGTTAGAAACTGTTTACATTAAAATGATACTTTAGTAAGACCTAAATTAAAATAAATAAGGAGGCAAGCCACCTAACTAAGGCCATTGCTATAGTTTGGGTAAAAGTTGCACATCAAAGATTCATATAAGAAGCCTTGGTCCTCAGGTGGTAGTATTGGTAGGTACTGTGGACCTTTATGAAGTGAGACCTTTGGGTGGGTTCTAAGTACATTTTAAGTACACATTTAAAACAATTATGGGACCCTGCTGATCCTCTTTCTCATCCTGCTTTGGTTAAAAATGTGAGTTTTGGGGGCTGGGGATGTGGCTCAAGTGGTAATGCGGTCACCTGGCATGTGCACGGTGCTGGGTTCAATCCTCAGCACCTCATACAAATAAAATAAAGATGTGTCTGCCGAAAACTGAAAAATAAATATTAAAAAATTCTCTCTCTCTCTCTCTCTCTCTCTCTCTCTCTCTCTCTCTTTCTCTCTCTCTCTCTTTAAAAAAATGTGTGTTTTTCTCTGATCTTTACTAATGACCTTTAGCATCAGCATCATGAGGTAATTTCATTAATCACTGACTATTGGTAGGTTAGTACTTTGAGCCTCTGAATTGTGCGTTGAATAAGTGTTTTCTCTTTATGAAGTTAAGTATTTCAATTATTTCATTATAGTGATGCAAACATAACCAATCTATTCAGTTATTTCTAAGGGTAAAATATTTGCATTATTCTATATTTCATTCTTTGTCAAATGCCAGGACATGAAATTATAACCATTATGGTATGTCCAAGAAAGATCTAATTCTTCAAGGCACTAACAGGAAAGTGATCCTTTCCATTATTGAAACTCTGTCTATTAAGTAACAGATCAGAAGATTCATTCCAGTCTGGGGCCACAGACAGATTGTCTTATTTTGACACTTTATATACATGATTCTAGAATTCAATTTTAGTTTTATTTGGGGCTATCCAATTTATCTTGTCTTGTTACACCTTCAAGCACCACAGAACATTCTATTCCTTTCTTAATTGCCTGAAACATGGCTTTAGTCACTGTTTTCACCTCCACATATCTAGGATTTAGGGATTCTGTGTCCTGTCATTAAAATCCTTTTATTCTATGAAAGATCCACCCACCAAAGCTTATAATTTGTTGAATATACATAAACAGAGAACTTCCAATGAAAGTTATTGGTATATAATAAATTCTTCATGTATGTGTCTGTGTGGTGTATGTGTGTATTAGAAATACTACATTTCAGGAATGAGTTATTGTTTTGGTATTTGATGAAAGGCTATCCAAATTACATGAAAACATGAATTATTTCAGGATAAATTTTACAATTTAACAAGGAAATAAAATATGCTGCTGTAAAGTTTAGATGGCAATTTAAAAAAAATCTTGCATTTTAATTCATGAATGATCTCTCTCTCTTACTTTTTCTGCCCTTCATTGCAAAATGAAAGAAAGACAGGTATTAAAAACAAAATGGCACAACTGGAAAATTTTGACTATGTAAAATGGAAGATAGAGCCAAAATGGAATGTCTTTAAAATGGTAGAGCCAGAGAGGCATTGTTTTGAACTTCATACAAAATGTCATCATTTTTTCTCACCTTCTCATAATAAGTTTTGTTGACTTTCTAAAGGGGACAAAATCATCCTGGTTTTTGGATGAAACTTACCAGGACTGTCAGAAAGATCAAATTTTCCTCAAGTATTAAACTTTGTCACAAAACTCAGAAGTACCGGGTCCCCTGAGGCAGATGTAAATAGCCTGTCACTTTTGGACTCTGTCTGCTCCACTGCTGTGTGATGCACCATCTCTTGGGAAACAGACCTGCTTCACTGACTTCTCAAATATTTACTTTGTACTACTAAATACTAGGTTAGAAAAAGTCAAGGTGAAATGATTCTTCACAATTTAAAATGGATATTTAGACTTGGGATTCTTTAACATTCTTAGTCATCAATAAAGATCCATTAATTAATTAAAAACATTATAAATCAATGTGAATAAAACAATTAATTTTATGCCATTAAAGCAATTATTGGCATCAAATAGTTAGCACTTAAGAGAGAGATGAGATGAAAAGTGTTTTATTCTCAAATAAATTATCATGGTGAAACAAATCCATGATTATTTCATTATTACAAAAATATAAAATAATTAGTAAATTTTTCAATATTTCTATTTGAGTGTAATATTACCTCAGTAAACTACCAAAAGCAAGGGTAAAAGAGGAAAGAAAATTAGCATATATAAATATAGGTCCCAATAGATATACCTCATGGCACACACTACAGAATAATATAACTTTCTTATAAGCTTTTAGACAATAGGTACCTCAATAACTGAGGAGTAGTAAATAAAACTTTCACAGAGAAATGCAGGTGTTTTGCACACACACATAAATACAGTACACAAAACCATAGCCATAGGCACAAAGTCCTGGCTTTATTCAAATGTCAAGTCATAGAGATATTTATTAAACAATTGCCATCTGTCAGTGTATGTGCTCTTTCACTTATTTAATAAATAGGGGGCACCAAGAATCATTGATTTAAATAGCTCACACCATCTTGTAAGTGAAAAGGTTGTATTTTAAACCAGATGTGACTTTATCTACGGTTCATCATATCACAGTTACCCTGCTGCTTTCTGAGAGAAAAGATATAAAAGTGAAAAACTACAAAAGAAACACAAGTACACTGGTGCACAATAATGTGGCTAACAAAGCATTTCAGAGTTTCACCAGATTGCACTTCCCTAATGAATACATAGGAAAAAAGTCTTATTTTTAAGAAGTCAATGAAGTTAAGAAAAAATTTCTCTGTATATTCTTCATATGATTTATAAAGAATTTTAAAATAGCAATGTGGATCCAGCAATATCACTAAAGTTCATATACAAAAATTGAAATAGATAAATAAAATAAGTATCACCTCTGCCATGATTGTTTCACAATTATTCACAATATCCAAGTGATTGATTCAAAATATCTATGAACAGATGAATGAATCCAGAAACAGAGAATACACAGGGATACACAATGAAATAGTACTCAGTCTTTAAAAATCAAAGAAATCCTGGCATTTACAATAACATGGATGAACCTAAAGATCATCATGTTACATGAAATAGCCAGGCACAGAAAGAGAAGCACCACAGAATCTTTTTTACATGTACAATCTCAAAAAATTAAACATCATAGAAGTACAGAGTAGGATTGTAGCCGCAAGGGTCTGACAGAATTGGGGAAGATTGAAGATTTTGGTTAAATACTACAAAACTTTTTTATATACAGAGAAATAATTTACAGAGATATATTATATAACATGACAACTGTAATTAATATCAACATATTATTCTTGAAAATCTCTAAAGACTAGAATGTGTGTGTGGTGTGAGACACTATAACCAGCGTCTCAGGCAAAGCACACAGACTTACCATTGAGTTACACAACCAGCTTCTAAATAGTAGATTTTTAAGTGCTCTCACCAACAAAAAGAGGTAAGTAGGTGAGATAATATGTATGTCAAATATTTCAGTTTAGCCATTATACACTGTATACATATTTCAAAGCATCATGTTTTACTGTGTATCTATGTTTATCTATTAAGAAAACAATGAATTTAAAGACAATGAAACAATGTTGAACAATCAGATCTCTAATATAAATAAATGAGTGAATGAATTAAAAACTAAGGTAGTCGTGTTCAAATTGGTTTAGTCTCAAATGCCAAAGCAACCGAATTTACACAATTTTTCCAATCTTCTTTTTATGATCTCTCTAAAAATTTTCATGTAGATTATTACATGACTAAAATTATTTCAACAAATTTTATGTGGGAAAAAGTTTTCAATTTTAATGAGGTTTAAAAGTTTTCAATTTTAACTAGTTTTACAATTACTGAAATCTATGATACAGTATTTAACTGTGTCAGAAATGACCAAAGTGGAAGCTGGGTGTGGCCAAGCACACCTGGGATCCCACCTACTCTGGAGGATCACAATTTTGAGACCAGCCTTGGCAATTTTTCTGGACCCTCTCTCAAAATAAAAATGGTTGAGGATTTAGATATCCCTAGTACCATCAATAAACAAAACTAAACAAAAACCATAAATAAAAACAAACCAAAAAACCCTGCCAAGAATCTTTTATATTTTAAAGCAGCTGTACCAGTTTTCATTCCTACAGCAATGCATGAAAGTCTCTGTCTTCAAGCATTCTCATCAGTACTTGGTAAGAAAAATATTTTATGTACATTTTATAGTGTATAGCAGTGCTTTATGCTGTTTATTTATGTAAGTTACTATGTTTTTTTAGAAATTTAAGGTTTACTCACAAGTTGAATGGAAAGTAGAGTTCCCATATGTTCTGAGACATGCAACCACCAAACCACCTTGGTTCCTCCTAATATTGACATCTTGCATTATTGAGGTGCCTTCTTTATATTGAAACATTGTTATTAATGAAAGTCTATGTGAGTTTTTTACTCAGTCTTGTATCTGTGATGAGTTTTAACAAGTATATAATGACATGTATATACCCACCATTATAGAAGCATATCAAATATTTTCATTGATTCAAATGTTTTCTTATTCTGATTTATAATTTTGGTTATTGTGCTTTGTTTGCTAGTAGTCCCCTTCCCCAGGTGAAAACACTTGAGTCTGAATTTCTTAAATGCTTAATATTTCTTAATATATTCTTTTTTGATTAATTTATTTATTCAAATTTGTTAAACATGACAGCAGAATATATTTCAATTCATAGTATACATATAGAGCAGAATTTTTATGTATCCTGTTCTTCACAAAGTAGAGTCACACCTTTTGTGTCTTCCATGTACTTAGGGTAATGACTTCCATCTCATTCCACCATCTTTCCTACCCCCATATTCCCTCTCCTCCCCTCCCCTTTGCTCTATCTAGAGTTTGTCTAATTTTCTCATGGTCCACCTCCCATCCACATTATGAATTAGTATCTTTATATCAGAGAAAATATTTAGCCTTTAGTATTTTTTGGAATTGGCTTACTTCACTTATTCTCCAACTTCATTCATTTACCTGCAAATGTCAGGATTTTATTCTCTTATAATGCTGAGTAACATTCCATTGTGTATATATATCCCACAGTTTCTTTATTAATTCATCTATTGAAGTGCATCTAGGTTGGTTCCACAATTTGGCTATTGTGAATTGTACTGCTATAAATATTAATGTGGCTGTGTCACTGTAGTATGCTGGTGTTAAGTCCTTTGGGTATAACCCAAGGAGTTGAATAGCTGGGGCAATTGGTGGTTCCATTCCAAGTTTTCCAAGGAATCTCCATACAACTTTCCAGATTGGTTGTACCAATTTGCAGTTCTGCAAGGGAATTTGACTCAGTGTTGCACTGTTGGTCTGTTTCTAGGACTCAGAACTTTCTAGACATTTGTTTAATAGCATATCACAATGCTTATTTGCTTAATTCATGTATAGATCTGGTTATCTGTGAAGTAAGGATTGTTTTTATGGTTTCAAAGACTTTCTCACAAGGTTATTAGTTTCAGAAATTCCCTGGGTAAGAATTCTTTCAGAAAACCCTGTATGAATAACATTTACAGAAAGCTGGTTTCCAGGCAAATGATAAAATGCCAAACATTATACATAGTTTCCTCAGCTTCAGTTTCCTTAAAGAAGTTCCTAATTAAGTTTATTTAGCGTGCATGTATTTTTTTACATGAAAAATCTTTTAATTTTTTATCTGACTGAGGGTGGAACAAGAATGTTAAGCAGATTGACATATTTTTGTTTGTAGATATATATTTCTAAATAGTGCCCATTACATGGAAGTTTCTCACTCCTTCCCTAGATGTTACTGAAATACCTCATGCATTTAGTGGGCACATTGATTATTATCTATGGAAAAGTTGAGTGTAGTAGCATTTTCTACTTCTTCACTTCTCAACCACTTCTAATATGATCTTTTTAACAAATTATTTCATTAAAATAATTCCCCCAAATAAAAGTCTACAAAACCCTAGAAAACAGTACAATGAATAACTTTCTATTCTTTACTGATATTCCTCAACCATTAAAATTTGTCTCTTTAGCCTTATTTCTGTTGAAATAAATTTCCTGTACTATTATTTTCTTTATAACACTTTGTTTGTTTGAACTGGCTTGGCCTTTTAGTATAATAGTTTGTCTTGCTTTGTTTCTGAATAAATTGTGTCTTTAAAATAATAATTATTATTTTTTATTTCAAAAACTCGATAACACATTTTTAACCAGAAAAAAATACTTATTTTGAAACTGTCTGTTAGGTTTAATTTTTAATTTTATTTTTTAAAAATTTATATCTTTGAACAACTCATCTTCAAACATCATTTTGTCTTTTACTGACCCTGTTGGTATAGATATTATGCTCAATTCCACTGCCAATACATCTTCTTTAACCGGATGCATTATCTTCTTGAAAGTTCTAAAGTACTATTTAGCATGTTTGCTGAGATCTGATACATCCATGTATTGATTTTAAAGTCATTAATTCTGCAAATTCATGCACTAAAAATATCAGAATTTATGGAGGATAAAAGATATGACAGAGTAATTAAAACTTTGGCAGCTTTGTAATCTGGGCTTCAGCTAAGCTTCTAACTATTATAATAATCACACAAGCATATTAAACCTCCACTTCATTTCAGCCCAGGATGAGCCAGTTCATCAGATGCAGACAATGCAGGGCTTTTTGCCTCTTCCTTGGAGACTGTCAAAAGAAGCATGGATTCTATCCCAATTAAAATTTTGATAGAACCTACATTTCTATCAATCAGGTTTTATTTAAGCACTTATTTATTGCACAAGGGAAATATTTCTGCATTTATTTTATTTCTATTTGTAGCATCACAGTATCACCAGAGAGCTTGACATCTTTGGGAGAAAAATACTGTTTGCAGCCACTAAAATGAATACCATTGCTCTTAGAAAAACACACTTGGCAGATATTTCCAGCTATAATTTTTCCTTTTCTTTTTTTTTGACAATTGTTTTTATTGATTTTTATTTTAATTAGTTATACATGACTGTAGAATGCATTTATGCACTTTGATATATCATACATTGATGGGATATAATATCTCATTTTTCTGACTGTACATGTTGCAGAATCATATTGGTCTTGTAGTCCCATATATACATAAAGTAATAATGTCTGTTTCATTCAATTATCCTTCCAATCCCCACATCCCCTTCTTTCTTCTCCCATAACTTCTCTCTACCTAATCTAAGGTAACACTATTATTCTCTAGTGCCTACCACCTTATTGTGAATTAGCATCTGCATATTAGAGAAAATATTTGGCCTTTGGTTTTCTGGGATTGGCATATTTTGCTTAGCATAATATTTTGCAACTCCATACATTTACTGGCAAATGCCATAATTTCATTGTTCTTTGAAGTGGAGTAATATTCCATTGAGTATATATACCACATGTTCTTTATCCATTCATCTATGAAGGACACCAAGGTTGGTCCCATAGTTTAGCTATTGTGAATTGAGTTTCTATAAACACTGACTTGGCTGCATTACTGTAATATGCTGATTTTAAGTTCTTTGGATATAAACTGAGGTATGTAATTTCTCCTTTTCTTACTTGAAATTTTGGCATGTGTTCTTTTATTGTGCTACATATTTTGAGGCTTAAAATCATTTATTTTTTTCATATTTCTCTTTATTTGTTATAATATTGCAATAGGAGTGTGAACATTAATAGTCTGTAAAGAAGATTTTCTAAAAAAATTTTTGCATCCTCTCTGAATTTGAATGCTATTGTAGCATACCTATGTGAAGCTATTAAAATTCATGCATTATTTCGTTTTATTTATGGATAATATTGTCTGTACCATAAAATGATTATATGGTGAATATACAGTGTGAAGATAAAAATAAATTCATTGTAAGCTTGAATATGAGTAGAATAATTTTAGAAACCTCCTACTATGGTTTATATATGGTTTTTATATGTCACCCAAAGGCTTGTTTACTAGACCTTGCACTCAGTCTGAAGATATACAGTTGGTGGTGTCTTTAAGAGTTGGGATTTAGTTCAAAGTCACTAGACCATTGAAAGTGCTTCATTTACAAGGTATAGATGCTGTACTACTAGGATCCTGGTTAATTCTTATGAGATGATTATTGTAGAAAAACAAGCCTGGCCTGCCTCTCTCTCTCTCTCTCTCTCTCTCTCTCTCTCTCTCTCTGTCTGTCTTTCTCTGTCTTTCTATAACCTGTCCCTCTCACACACATTTGGGCCATGGTGGTGATGCTAAGATTATCCACTATACACTAAGATGTGAGTGCCATGCCCCTGAAATTCTAGAAAAGTGAGCTTAATAAGTATCTTCTCTTTATACTTAAGTCACTCACAAGTATTCTAGTACAGCAAAAGACCACCATTTATTTATATATTTATTTAAGAGACATAGCTATACAAAAGTCTTGAAAAGTTTATTTGGGGCCAAGTAACTGAAGTCTAGCTATTGAAGTATAGAAAAAAGGAATATACTTCAGTTTCTAGGTTTGACTCTTAAGCTTTCCAATATATTATCCTCTTCTTCCTATTACATCACAAATTTGAAGGCACCACCAAAAAAAGTAACTTCAATCATGGGAAAGCCATATAAGCAGAAAAGTATAATTCTAACAGCTTGAAATGAACTCTGGTTGTGGAAAATTAATCGTTATTATACCTTAACAACATATTTGCACTATTTGTTTCAGCATGCCTAATATAATGACAAATTGCCAGAAGAAGAAACTGGGAAGTATAAGAGGAGAAATAGCTGATTTGGAAGCACCTCAGAAAGTGTTGACTATGTAATAATTTACATTCTCCAATTCAGTGGGGGTGGGGGCGCTGTCCCATGCCACCCTACAACATCAGAAATTAAATCCAATGCATTTTTCATATGGATATTTTTATAGCTACTTTCTATCCACAAGTTTGGTGACTCCCTATGACTTATGATAATGCTTCTTTGTGCTTTGTGGCAACTGCTGTCCTCAAGAATGTTAAATTTGCTCTATAAGCAAACCATGATTTACTAAGAGGAAACAACTTGAAACAATAAGTATTAGATTCACAATTTTTGTAAACTAATTTAGAGAAACCTGAGAAACAATTCCTTATTTCAGATGCCATAAGCCATGTGAGAGGTGGAACTTCTAACAAGATCTGTGAAGAATCTGATATTTTATATAACATGTTTAGTTTCAATTTATGTAGTGCATCACAAAGGTATTAAGACAGCAAATAGAAGGAGGTGTGTAATTGAATTTCTATAGAACAATGGCTCAAATACATTAGGATTCCTTGCTAAATCTAATTTTTTATATGTGAATTAATGTTCAGAAACTATTTTATATTTTGACATGTTCATTGACATGTCCTGAGCTTGTTTCTTAAGAGAGACTGACCCTTTAACCCACTACATTCTAGTTTTCAAAAACAAAAGAAAACAAACAAATTTTAGAAGCGACTATAACCAATATGTTATGACAAATGGGGTGATACACCCTTGAAGACTGCACACAGGATATTGGTATGTTTAGTTTTGAGGAAGAGCTGCTCCTTAAGCACAGATGTTACAGCTCACACAAGGGAAGCATGCTAGGATAGGCAGCCACTCTCTCAGTGGGGATGGGCCACCTCAATTTTTGGAAACAGATTTTCATTGCCAAACCTAGGGTGTATTATACTCACTGCCTAATTTTCTTTCCATCAGCTGAATTTCTTGCCCTCAATAAGAATAGAACCATTTTCTTGGGTAGAAGAGTATTTATATCAACCCTAGGCCCACATATTTGAAATAAATATTCTTTTTATTGGATATCATAGTCCAGATTGAGCGTCTCACAGGATTACCCCCTTGTTCCCAAAATCATTCATTCAATGTAAGTCCAAGTCCCCAGATGATCCGTAAGACGTAGTCTTTTTTTATCTTGTGTAAAGATAAAAAAAAATAGAAAGAGGCATATAAGTCAACTGGCAATCATAAGACACAAATCTAGACATATTGGTGAACAACTTAGTTTTCACTTTGAGAATGCCTTGAAATGAAGCAAATTCGGGTGGAAATGATATAGAGCTAGAAAAAATAATATTCCTGATGATGGTACTCAAACATCTGAACCCAGTTCTAGTAAAGTTTTAGTTTTCTGTTGATTCATTGGTGGGTGTGTATTTGTGTGTGTGTGTGTGTGTGTGTGTGTGTGTGTGTGTGTGTTAGAATCAATGCATTTGTGTCTTTAGTTTAAGTCAGTTTGAGGTTAATATTGTAGTCTGATTTTCTATGAAAATCTGAAACTTCACTTGATTGTCTATTGTAGTTTTGTTTTGTCTTTTGACTAAAGAAGGAGAGTACAGCAGTGTGGTAAACCTCCGGTCCATACAGAAGCACTATCAGGAACTATGTCATCAACCTTACCCAATATAAGCAGAAAACTGAATGGGCAAACAGAATTGTTTTGGAATCAAGAATCAGAGGTGATGCTTAGAGTGGTGGGATGCAGGCAACCTAGGTTTGGTGCAACTTTGTCCTTCTTTGGCCACAGCACTCCTAAGTACTACAAAATATATTTAATTTACCATCTGGATTCACCTTCATACCCGCATATGCATTTGCTGTTATTTCTTCCTTCTTTTAATTCCTTTAATCAAGGGTACCTCTACTGGTATCTGATATAAGAAGATAAGTGACCCTAGATTTCTGTAACTATGTTTTTAGAATTTATATCATGACACCTTCTGTCCAGTGTTTACCATCTATTTTCACCAGTTTATAAACCATTATTTCAGCTACACTTATTACAAAAAAAAATAACAAAAAGTATTGCATGTATATTAAATTTTTTTTCTGGAGTTAAAAAGAAAATTGTCAGTTTACATTTTAATGAGAAATAATAAGAGAGAGAGAGAGAGAGAGAGAGAGAGAGAGAGAGAGAGAGAGAAGCCTGAGTTCTCTTTGAAGTTCACAACTTCTCTAAAGTTGTATATTGATTTATTGATTGCAGGGTTAAAAAGCAAAGTTTTCTTTTTTAAAGTTCAGAAAATGCTGTATAAAACTGATAATAACATTTTATACATCTTTTTGAAAACTTTCATGTAACATAATATAATTATTTCAAGACCAGTCTCTGAAATTCCTAAACAAATGATTATTGTGATCACTTCCTTTAAAATATTATATTCTAAATCCCATTATGTGAAATATTTATGGGCTTATTCATTATCTCTTCCTATAGGACTATAAATTTCCAGGAAATTGATCCTTTTATAAAATATATTTCACAACAATATATGTGAAAAGTCATTTTAATTTTCCATTAAGCATTGAAGACGTAAAAAATTATTAATATGGACATACCTTACGATTAGAATAAACTTGTTCATATTTATTTTTCTGTGCTATTAACTGCCTAAACTATTGATTTCACAGTTTTTCATTTTGGATCACATCAGTCTCAAAACAATTCCTGATTAAAAAACAGTAACAACAGAGATGTTCAACTGGGTACAAATAGCAAAATGTTTTGTTGTTTGGGAATTCACTGAAGATAAGTGCAGTCTCTGGAGATGCTCAACGTGATCCAATGCTGCAGCCTTCTGCCCAAAGAGTCTCATTGCAGTACCAATCCTGCCCAAATGGTCTCTGCTTTCACTTATTCCTAAAAACACTGACAAAAATGCCCCTCTTATAAACTCCCATTTTTACCCCGTATACAGATTGCAGAATTGTTCATAACCCACTTGAATCAAATTTATGAAATTTGATGTCAAGAGCTTTGTAATGTATTGAACAACCAATAATAAAAAAGCCCCTCTTAATATTACTCGTAAATGTGCATAGTGCATATTAGAAACTTTGACTTTAAAACAAATGATACTTTCAAAGCAGCAAATTCTGAAAATATCAATAAATTGTTTAAATAAATAATGTATTCTGCACATGTATTTTTTAATGTTCTATTTTATAATCGACAAACCTATTCACATATGTACATCCTGTTATAATATTCATTATACTTCTTTTATAATCATAATTTTAATGTTGTAATTACCAGCAAAAGGATTTTTTTTTTGTACCAGGGATTAAACCCAGTTGTACTAACCACTGAGCACCATCCCTAGCCCATATATTTTGAGACAGGGTCTCACTAAGTTTTTTAGGACCTCACAAAGTTGCTAGCTTTGAGCATTTGATCCTCCTGCCCCAGAGTCCTGGGCCACTATGATTACAGGCCTGCACCACCCAACCCAGCCAGGAGAATGATCTTTATGAATTTGTGCAGATGGGATAACTTTGATAACCTTTGGTGTGGAAGAGAAGCCTTACATTACTTGTGCTTCCTGGAGAAGCTACTCTTGGTTTAGCAGAAATAAAAACCCAAGATTGAAAAATAAAGCATTCCTTTGAGTACTTGCATAAAGAATATAGGGTTCAGAAAACAGGGAAATGGAATAGAAAAATGAAAAGAAAATTAGTTGGGGCATCTTTACCTTTACACACTACTGTGGCACATGCTGAGTCCACTGTATTTCTTTCCTTATAAAGAAAATAATGTGTGAAACAATGAAGCCTTTATTTTACATTCTTCAAAATATGTGGCTCTGCATAGCAATTGAACTTTAGAAATTATAATGTAAGAAAATTTGTATATCTCATTCTGAGAATGACTGCCACTTTTGATCACGTCTTAAACCCCTTTGAAATTGAGTAGAACCTCTGAATATGACAGATGTCATTCTTGTGACTGTGGCACATTGTGTGACAAAGAGCTTTTGGGGGTGGGTTCAATGTGATCGCATGAGCCCTTTGCAGACAGTGACCTCTAGATGATGATAGAGGAGGAGTCAAGGAGATTTAAAGGCTAGGAATGATTCACAGTGCCACTGCTGACTTTGAAAATGCATGGGGCATTACATTGACCTTAACATTTCCACCAACTTAACTAACCTTTAGAAGATTTCTTCTTGACTGTGGGCCTCTGATTTACCCTTTGTTAGAGCACATATTTTAGAATTTATAATTATAAAATCTGCCTTTGCCTCATTTACATGTGAATCCTTTGTGAAACTACAAACATTGAGATGTAATCATCAAAATCATCACATTGAGATGTAATTATCCAAAGAGATGAGAAAGCATCTTTTCCCCCAAGTCTTGGAAGGCAGGATAGAAGCCCAACTTCAAGGAACAACAATCAGCACACTTGATGGCCAGATTCTACTGGCCAATCCTTCTCCTGACATCTACCACTATTCCATTAGCTCAACCCACCATTGAAAATCTTCCTAATTTTTTTTCAGGAGAATTAAATTTAGTTTCTCACCTGTATGGCAATAATGGCTTTCCCCTCTCCCAATAGTCTTGAATGAATTCTTCCTTTAATGTTTAACTGATCTGATGCAACTTTTCTTTTATACAATACAAGAACTAGACAGTGACATCTAGGAGCTGATAGGAATGAATGAAGGCAGTAACAGTTAAAAAGTGAGCTCAATTTTTTAGCCTCAAGAAATAAACTACACCAACATTCCCAAAGAGGCTGAAAGTAGATTCTTCATCAGAGTCTTCTGCTAAGAGCTAAACTTGATTTGGCCTGGTGAGAACAATTAAACACACACCTGGGCATCCAACCTACAAAACTTATTAAAGCCACTGAATTTCTGGGAATTTACTATTAAGCAATAGAAAATGAATACATTTCATTTGAATCACAGATAATTTAAATTTCCCAGCTAAAATATGCAGAATGAAATAAAAATTGAAGACCTTTGGAATGCAATTTAAATAATTTGGTCTGTTTGTAGCTACATTAAATGGCACAACTGAGGATTGTTTAGGTTTTATTTTTACATAATTCAGGTACTTCAATGTTAAAAAAAGGTCTTAAATTTTGATCAACTTTTTAAGATAACTTGTACATACAAGTCAGTTTATTGATCACTATATGCAATAAACATATATAATAAGCATAATAAAGATCAACAATAAAATAGATTATATTAAAAAATAAAACATCACATGTATTTTAAAGCTTTCCCATATTGTTAGACATGCATGCTGGTAAGATTAGTTATTGACATGGCTTAAAATGGGCAAATGTCTGGCTGTTAACTTTCATTTAAAAAGAAAATATTTTTAAGAATACTTGAAATATGTTAGGATAATCTGGTATAGATTAATTAAGGAAACATAAAAAAATAATCAATTTTGAAAATTCTCCAAAAAGCTCCAAAATATACATGTAATGAATGATTACTGTAAATCATACAGTATTTATATATTGAAAATGAAGACTTTCAGCTGCTCATTTCTGGGTTACATTTGTAAAGAAAAAAAAAGCCATTCATCAGCTAGAGTCATTATTATACTTAGCATGTTTCTTGGTCTAAAAATGAATGTAATTCATTAGGTCATCAACTAGAGTACATTAACAAAATGATGTTTATCATAACTACATTTAAAGTTGAAATTTTATGACTGCATTCATGCAATGCAGAGCACAATCATACAAATTATTTACTGAATAATAACCTAGTTCATATTTCCAAGAGGGCAACATTTTTTTTTCCTCTTAGTATTATTATATAATTAATTCTGGGAACAATGCATTTTACAGTGTGTCATACATTTTATTACACCAAAGACATCTGAAGTACTGAGCCTCACCACACTTTACACACTAGTGCTGCTTTGTAGAAGCCATTATTCAATCATACCAACTGCCCACTTGCTGCATAATCAGACTTTGGTCTTTGAGTTTTTCACTGATTGACATGAGACCTGGAACTGAGAAATGTTTTCAAGTCCTCTTTCTAGCTTTCATTTATTCCATCATTGAAACTTCTTAGAATATGGAGTTTCCAATCTGTTCTTAAACCTTTTGTAAAGGCTTTAATCTTACTTTCAGTATTGGTGAAAGCTTTGTCCTTAGCTTCAAAACAGAGCTCTCTTAGTGAAAGACCTTGGTAGAGCTTTTGATAGATCCACTTCTTATGTTCAACAGCCTTCTTTTTTATTTCTGATATCAAAACTATTGACAAATTGATGAAAGCATGGAGTCTATCTTATTCTAACTAACTAAATAAATAAATCTTTAAAAATTTCACAAATGGTGTCTATGACTAAAATAAGTTTCCATTTCATTTTGTACTGATGTAATTCAATGCTGATTGAATTCCAGTCATTTTAATAAGTTATATCTTGTGATTATTTTTATTGACCTACTGTTTCTTAAGCATCAATGAACTCAGAGTACTATAACAAGCTCTTACAGAGACCAACTTGTGTGCCCAGAGAAAACAGCACCTCAACAAAATGCATTTGTGGATTGGTATTGGTTAATGCCTCCTAAGAAAAAAACTAAGTTGCATTATGTAGGGTTTAAGATGACAATGAAGATCTAGCTAGAGAAAATAAAAAGAGGAAAAGTATGCTGAAATATAGAGAATCATTTTAGGAAGTTGGCAATACATTGAATGATTTAAAAATTATATGATCAGAAAATTACTTGACTATGACTACAAAACAAAAATCACCAGTTATTATTGTTATTAAATTATTGATATTATTTATCATGAAAATTTTCTGTTAGAAGAATTAAACACTTACTTCCCAACTTGCAGTTGTGAATTTGTTTAAATATTCATGGATTCATTCACTCAGTGAAGTATGACATTTAAGTTCACTACCTACGAAGTACTCTACTGGGTAGTACAGTAAACAAACCACAGATGGTTCCTGCTTTCAAGAATCTAGAAAATAATCAGAGAAACTGACAAAATAAAACTACTTAGATAAATTAGGATATAAATCTGACAGTTTCTCTTAGTGTTAAGTGGACTATGGAAATAGACTAAGAACATATTGTATGAGAAATAGAGAAAATAGCATTAAAACTGGACTCAATTAAATGTATACTTTGCAAAAGGAAAAACACACACGAAGGACCTGCACCAAAGGGAAAGATACCTAGTACACTGTGGGGGTAGAGACATGCCAGAGTAAGAGCAGTTTTTTTCAGAATCCCAAGAATGGAGTAAAGCAAATTAAGAAGGAGACAGGAGACAATAAAGACATGAGCCTTACACAGCAGGGTGATGGTTTTAGATTTGAGGCTGAGCACAGAAAATTGTTGTAAGGTTTTAAGCCTGGAAGTGACATGATTTGTGAGGTTCTTCAGATGCAAACTTCAGATCTGTATACAAATTCAATTGTTTAGGAGTAGGAATAACTGTTTGGACAGTCTCCAGGAGCTACTGCACCTACAGAGGCATAATAAATTTGGTGGATGATGTTACCATTTACTGAGTTCTGAGTTGAGGAAAACTAAAGGACAATTAATTTGTACAACCTAAGGTATAAATTCAAATTTGGTCAATATCTTGTTAAAATGTATATGAAATACTAGAAATTAATTCGATTGTGAGTTATGGAGAGACTGTATGCAAAATCATTAGAATAGATCAAATTAAATAAGGAGACAGTATAAAATGGGATAAAGGAATAAAAAAAAGTTGTATGGTACTCATTTTTTTTAAATGAGGTATTGGAAATATTTCCATAGTGAACTAAGACTTACAGTGAATTGGTAGAAAACAAATAGAATTGAAATTAGGTAAGGACATGGAAAAAAATATGGTGAAGAGAGGAGCATCAGCTCAGTTAAAATTAAGAGTATTCAAGTAGGGTTAGCCAAAAGGTATCCAATAAATTATCCTTATGTAATTTGTTAATAGGTTTAGGAGAAATTTTAAAGAGGTGCCGTGAATTAATACATATCAGATTGAAGTGGGCCATGATTAATTGAGCAATGAGGATGTTAACATAAAATAATTACCTTTAGAAGTTTGCATTTGAAGAATGAAGATAGATAAATCAATAGGAATGGCACACAAAAGAAGATTTTGGCTTAGATGTTTCCATTTGATCAGGGTATTAGTGTTTGGGACTACTTTAAATATACAATAAAGTGTTTCCAAATTTTCTAACCAGCAGAAGGCACTCTGCCATGTTACATGACAGTAGTATCACTTTCTTTTTCTTTCTTACTTTCTTTTTTTTTTTTGCATGAAAAAAATAAAGTATGATGATTTATTGATCTCCTAGTGTTGGGTTTCAACTTATTATTATTATTATTATTATTATTATTATTATTATTATTATTCAAAACATTACAATGCTCTTGACATATCATATTTCATACATTTGATTCAAGTAGGCTATGAACTCCCATTTTTACCACGTGTACAGACTGCAGAATCACATTGGTTACACATCCACGTTTAAACATACTGCCATACTACTTTCAATTCTATCTTACTGACCTTCTCAATATTTCTGCAATCTCAAATTTTTTTCCTCTTGTATTGGGGAATCATATACATAACTATGTAGTTTACTTTTTAAGTAAGTGAGTATTCACGAATACATACAACATAATTTCCTCTATTTCAATCCCACCATGATCCCTTTCCCTTCTATCCTCCCTCCCCTTGATCTACCTTTCTTGTTCTTCCTCCTATTAGTTTACTTTTTAAATTAGTGCACTACAGTTATACATAAAGGTGGGATTCATTGTGATATATTTATGCATACACATAGCATAGTTTGATCAATTCATTTCACAGTTCCTCCTCTTTTGCATACCTCTCCCCCTTTAACCCACTCTTTACTCAATTGTTTGCCCTTATATATTCATCAGATCCTTCTTAATGACTTTCATTTTTCTAGTTTCCACATGTGATAGAAAGCATTTTACTTTTGACTTTCTAAGTCCGGTGCATTTCAATCAGCATGATGTTCTCCAATTTCATCCATTTGCCAGCAAATGATCAAATTTCATTCTCCTTTTTGGATGAGTAAAACTCCATTGTGTATATACCATGTTTTCTTTATTCATTCTTCTACTGAGGAACACCTAGGCTGATTCCATAAGTTGGTTATTGTGATTATTGCTATCAACATTGGTATGCTTGTGCCATGTTAGTATGCTAATTTTAGTTCTTTTGGATAAATACCAAAGGTTGGGATAGCTGAATCATATGGTGGTTCTACTAGTAGTTGTTGCAGTCACACCAACAATGCATGGATGTAAGTTGTTCACCTCATCCTCACCAACATTTATTTCTATTCTTGATCATTACCATTCTGACTAGAGTGAGATAAAATCTCAGTGTAGTTTTGATTTGTATTCTCTTGATTACCAAGGATGTTTAACAATTTTTTGAATACTTTTTGAGCATTTGCACTTCTTCTTTTGAGAAATATCTATTTAGTTTGTTTCCTTATTTTTTGACTAAGTCATTTGCTTTTTGTGAATGTGTATGTTAAGTGTTTAAAGTTTTTAATATATTCTGAATATTAATCCCCTAATGGGAGAGTAGCTGGCAAGGATTTTCTACCATTTTTCTAAATTCTTTACTCACAGTCTTATTGTTTTATTTGCTGTATAGAAGGTTCTTAATTGGAAGTAATCTACTTATTGATTCTTAGATTTTTTGAGCTTTAAAAGTCTTATTAAGAAATTTAGCAATATGGCAGTATGATTTATTCTAGCAGTTGTAGTGTTTCTAATTTGTAGGTCTTTGATCCACTTGGAGTTGAGTTTTGTGCAGGGTTTGAGATAGAAGTCAAGTTTCATTCTTCTACATATAGATTTCCAGTTTTCCCAGCACCATTTTTTTTAAAAAAGCTACCTTTTCTCCAGTATACATTTTTGGCAATTTTTTCAAGGATCAGATGACTCTATCTATGTGGATTTGTTTTTGTGATGACTGTGTATATATAGATTTGACTCTGAAAGTCAGACAATGATCTGAGATGCAATAATATGTATTTTGACACTTCCAGTATTTCTGACAATCCTCAAATAATTTTTTAGCTTCTGTTGATGTGACTGGGCCTTCTGTTAATTAATCTTTCCCTTTTCTATGATAAATGATGCCATTTTGAACCAAGTGTGGATATAAGTATCTTTAAATACTCATAAGTTAAAGTTTTAGTGTTATTCCAAATTTTAATGAGGATTTCCTGTCAACAGAGGCATACTGCAATTCAGAAACTAAAACCTTTATAATGGATATTAGATGATATCCCTTAATTGCCTTCCAGTCATTGGTGTTCTTTAGTTGGCCACCTGTGTTTTACTTCTTCACCTGCAACCTGCTGCAACAGCCAACCTCTTGTACCACTGATAATTTTATTGATTGTTTTCTGTAATATGTAATTAAGCCTTTCCAATGACAGACATTGAACCAAAGAGAAAAATATAAAGCAAGAGTTCTAGTTTTTGATCTCCACTTGAAGGCTCAAGATTTATCAAGCATAAGGTCATATGTGAAAATATAACTAACCTCACAAACTCCCACATTATTATGCTGAGCAGCTTTGTCTTTCAGGTGCTGAAGTTCTCCATTGACTTTTCAGTTTATGATTTAAATATCAGATTCATATAACCACAGGACCCACTTGATAAATTTTTGGCTTAATAGGTCTCACTCCTTATTTTAAAAAAGGTGAAATTGTACAAAGGTGAAAAAAGTATGTTTTTCATGTATGCACAAATATGTCACAATGAACCCCACCACTTTTTATAATACTAGTAAAATACATGAAAAAAGAAAGCAAAAATCATTCCCATGAATAGACAATAATTTCTCCATTAAAAAAAAGAGTCAACCACTGGCAGTTTAAAATACAAAATTGTTATAGTATTTCTCTACATTAAGTGTTTCATTAGGATTACAGTCCAATGTTTCCTACTTGTTATACCACCTTACATTTGAATCAGTTAGGAAAGCAAGAAAATTTTTTAAAATGTGGTGAAAAAGTGATATTCTGTAAAAAAAATAAAATAAAATAAAAACTTTTTGGTTAACGATAGAAGAAAAGTCTCTGAAAATATTCTGAGTATATAAACCAGAGGACTGGGCCTTTAGCTGAGTAGGATAGTGCATGTATGTGGTTCCATCTCCAGCATGTGCACACACACAGACACACATGCACTCTCACATGTGCATACAGGCACACACTAACACAAACACACACACAGAGAATAAAAACCAGAGAAATTTGAAAAAAAAGATAAGTTTTATTTCAAGAGAAAAAAAGAGCAGTACCAAACTAATTTATACACTAACCCTTGCCCTCAAATCTTAGAATTTATTATATTACTTTTAGTAAATCCCTCAGAAAAAATGTAAATCTCGTTAATTTACATTCTAAATGCAAATGACTAAATGTGAAAAAACAAAAGTCAATGTAAATCAGTTTAAGTATTTAAACTCTGTGTGTACCTGCTCATTGGATCATATTCCTTTTAGTTAAAATAAAAGTACACATTCATTTGCAACCATCAGCAGGTGGGTGTCATTCCAAGTATAATGGTAATCTATAAGATTGATGCTTTTACTGGAGAAAAGACGATGAGCTGCAGCCTCATTTACTCCCTCAGAATACGTGGTAATTAATTAACCCAGGAGAATTTCTTCCAGGCCATTTATTCTGACTGTGAGGTAAAAGAAGCAACTCAGACATTTCCTTTTAATTTTCATTAAAAAACAGTTTTGTTCATAAATCAAGATATCCATCTCACCATGATTACCTAATCTTCAGCATACACTTTGGATTTTCCCCACTTAATTCAAAGTGGTCTGAAAGGAACAAGTGAGAATCATTCTAAAATCTTTCCAAAACTTGTTTCACAAACTTTGTCCACCTTTTTTTTAAGACCATAGTTAGTAAGAATAGTTAAACTAACAAAATTTTGGTTTCTGGAAAGCAAAACAGTATGTTTTGAAACATTTTTTTTTCCTCTTTAACAAAACAATTAAAGTAATATTTTTGAAGCTTAATAGAATAAGCCTAAAGATATTACAAAAGACAAGTGTAGCCTTAAATTTATATTAAGGGGAGGAAATCTAGTTAAGCCACAACTCCCACCACATCAAAAATTATTATTCAGTAAGCCTGTAGTTTAGGCAGGAGGAAAGTAACTTTAGATAATGCTCTGAGTTGTTTATGGAATAAATTAGAATAAAAATTGTATTTATAGAATATTAATGAAAGTTGACAATTAAAAACCTACCACCACGAAGAGGTACTTCAAAGAAAAGAGCAGTACCAAGTGATGAGAAAAAAGATAAAGAATCTCAGGAGTTTAGAGGTCCTTTATTTAGAGGTTATTAGATAGGCTGACACAACTGAAAAATCACATAATATCATAAAAAAACATAATGAGGTCAGTGATTCTATGGTAAAAAGCAATTCTATAATTTTACTTGCTTGACAAACAAAAAGTTTACTTTCGATAGATACTATGTGAGCAACATAAATCAAGGAATGGAACTGCTCATGGAGTTCCCTAGGAACACAGGCAAATGGATTTGATTGATGTGAGCAGGTACATGTGATCTCCCAAGTTGTGGGAAGTAAACATGGTAAGTTCACTTTTACTTGGGGATTATTTCCCAAAGTGAATCACATTTCTTCTGGTCTTATGCCATTGTCCAGATGACCATAGAAAACTTAAACAATTTTTCAGAAAGTATCTTCGGTATATTTCCATGTTAAAAAAAATCCACAAAGAAAAAAATCTGGAAAGATTGTACTAACAACAACTGATGCATGTCTTAATCAACCTGTCTGCTCACTAGGTACTCAGATCACTCTTCCTTCATTCAGGTGAAATGCTCTCCAAATATAACATCTAGAGATGGAATACCACCTTAGACCCAAAGACCTATAAATGGAAAGGAAAAAAAAATCCTTTTCACACACACAAATTAAAATTGGAAGAATCAGGCCCCCTGTTTTGTATTTTGTTTTGTTTTCATAAGTCTCTTTTTTTCCTCCTCTCACATGTAGAAAACTTGTGACTAAATGATTTGGGTGTCAATGTCTGCATTTAATGTCTTTTATCAACAATCTTTCTCTCAATGGAAAAAGTGTGTTGAGTTCTACCATAACACATTCAGAAGTATTTAACAAAGAAATTATTAATATACTTGATGACTTCCTCTTTGTAAAAGGGCTAAGCATAATCATTCCTAGTTATCAAAGTATATGTCAATTTTTAAAATTATTTAATAGTTGAAAAACCCTTTAGTTCTCTGAATACTTTGACTATTCTGTTTAGTTTCAGATTAGCCAATGGTATATTTGTTTCTGAAGTCAACAACTCTGAAAATATTTTGCTAAGCATAGAAAATGAAAGAAATACTACTACATTCAGCCAGGTATCTCAATAAAAAATAACCAGGGAATTATTATATTATTCAGAAATCAGATAATACATAGCATATAATCTGTTTTCCAACCTACTTGTTGCTACTTATGCATTATAACCTTGAAACTATGCATATACACAGACACACACTATGGGAGAATTTTACCTAGTATTTTGTCTTTACCACAGTGATCACCTTGTAATGAATTGGTATCATTTCAATTTTCATTACCATTTTCTCATTGTCCTTCTATTTGTTCTTAATTTTCCTTGAACACCTTGTCTTACCTGGGAATCATTTACATTTTATATGTAGTCAGAACTTTGCCAAATGTATAGGAAAATAAATAATAGAAAAATGAACCCAGAAATGGGTATATAAATAGTTTTTGAATCTATAAAAAGTGCTTAACATGGCAAACAAGAAAATTATCCTCACAATAAAAAACAAAACACACACACACACACACACACACACACACATACACACACACAACTTCAATTTGGATAGGAGAGTCAATTGTAACAGTTACTTTGCAAATTAGATTGGAATTTTATAGTAACATTGAAAATGTGCAAAACATGAGCACAAAAATCCCTCTACCTTGTATCATAATAGATCCAAATTGGAAAAAAAATAAATTTATCAATAACAAGATAAATAATGTAGTTATTACATACTTACATAATTAACTGCTACAAAACAATAAAAATAAAATGAATCTTTATACAATAACAAATAACATTCACAAATCAGTTGATTGAAACAAGTAACCAAAGAAAAATATATACAAAATAAAACACACACTATGTTATATATAAAAATATATACAAAATAAAACACACAATATATACAAAAAAACCAACACTTTGATAAGAGTAGGGATGGTTAATTAGGTGAGAGAATTTTAATGAAAATTAAGGTGATAATTATAACATGCATTGGCACAGGTAGGGTGACATAAAGGTCAGTTGTACTTTTTCATACAGATGGAATGTAGCTAAGCGTTTCCTTAGTCCTAAGTATAGTAATAACTAGGTCTTTTTATTTTAACAAGTTGAACCAGCATATATATCATCATGAATGCTTCTTTGGGTAAGTTACAATCCTAATAAGTATAGATAATATAATATAAAGCACATTCTTTGGTCATGCAATTAAATAATCCAATAATTCAACTGCATGCGAAACTAAAATCTTGGGGAAAAAGTAAGAATACAATATTTCAATGAACATTCTGGTATTCTAGAAGAATTTTCTAGCTGCAGTATGTATTAGCTGTTTGAAATTGGTAAAAATAATTTGCACTGCTGAGCTTGTTTTTAATTCCAGCAACATAAAAAATAAGGGAACTTATATCATTTGATTGTTGTGAGGAATTGATATGTGATATGAAAATTGCTTCACACTGTGGCTTATTAATATTATTATGTGGCTATTATTGTTATAAAGACCACATAGTTAATTAATAATTGAATTGATTACTCTTGAGCTTTCCTGTTTGTCAATAAAACCCTTCATTCCCTTAACATATTCTGCTTTCAGGTTCCTCTAGGGATCAGTGTAAATTAGTTATATTTTCAAAATTATAAATTATTTCCATCAAGTCTTACATGCCTAGGCAAACACTCCATTATGGTGAGATTAAATTTTAATTTTTTTTGGAAATAAATAATATCAAACAAGAATAAAACTCTCATTAAGTAAAAATGATTTCTCAATGAGTTGATGTCAATGTTTATGTTGAGGACATGATCAGCACTCACAAATCTTAAGTAAACTCTGCCTATCAGCAGAGTTAGTTTTGATGATTTACATCTCTTTGGAGATTAGGATTAATGATATTTGTAAATAGCTTTACTGAAAACTAACTAGAACATAGTTTTTTTTCATTGCCAGATATAAGTAAATACAAATCTCACTTACGCTAAAAAAAATGCTAAATGATACCAAACAATCATCAATTGGTTATTTGTCTATTCTGTCAGTTTTTTATGGTTGTAATGTTCATAATGTTAAATTCATTTTTATACAAATGGATGGTTAAGGCAAAAAGAAATGCATACTTGTTTAATTTAAAAATAAAACCATTGGCTTTTATTTTATAATAAACTTCAGCTCATTAATTTAATTTATTACATTTTCTGCTGTGTAACAAAAAATGCTTAATGGGCTCATAACAACAACAGAAATGGGCAAACTGCATACAATTATTTTAGATTATTTTGTTAAGACTTAAAATTTCCACCAGATGGCAGTCCATCCCCTAAAATAAAGAGCTTACTAGAAAGCGAACTTAAATGTGAAAATTTAACAAGAATGTTTCTAAAAATATTGAAATAATCAATTTCAACTTATTTCATCTCTTATAATACTTTGAATTATGTTTTATAGATAGGTAAGTAGATCACTATATTAACATTTAGGTATTTCAATCTTGCTTATATTTCACAGTGAGAGATGAGAAGTTTTAAAAAATATTTTAATTAAAGATCACATGTTATTTTCAGGAATAAATAACAAGTTTCACTACTATGTTATCCTGAATGATCTGCACATTTAAAATATTAATCATGTATGTAAAGGTCAGTGGAGGAAAGTATGTGAATGAATAAATATTTAAAAATTGCATCTTTTTTGCAAAAAGCTCACACTGTAGTATAAAAAAACACCATGTTTATACTATAGTTTGATAATGCACTATGATTAAGCTTTTTGAGTTACAGGGGGAAATTAATTTTAGTGCAACAATTATTTGAAAGCAGAGAGAAGATTTTCACAGAGAATATACTGGTATAGTCAAATGTTAAGGAAGGTAAAATTGGCATTTTTCCATCTCTGAAATAGATTTAAGAAAGGGAGGCCAATATACATAAAACCAAGAACATAAGAAAAATCACAAGTTGTTTGCAAAAGCTGTCAGTTTAGGAGTGACCTGAGACTAAAAGGAGAACTGCAAAGTGAAGAGAGAGAAGAGTGGAAAGATAGTAGGGAATGATTCTGAGAGCCTTGAAAATATACTCAATTTTATGTAGTGTGAGCTTCAGTAAGAAAAGCACACTGAAAACTTGAAAGCAATGGAAGATTAATTAGGAAGTTGCATAGGTGGGGACAAATTATTTAGCCTGGCAACAAGCCTGGATCACACCATGGGAGGCCAAGTGAATGAAAGGAAGGTGAAAGAGACAAGAGCTCTCAAGAGTAAATGCTCATCTCACAGGTGAGGTTGCTGCACTGCCTCAGTCAGTAACATGGAATGACTCCCTGCCATGCTCAGACATTATCTATGGTGATCCTTTATCCCTTTCACCTATTTAAAATGGACAACAACCAAGTGATGGAGAAAAGGCAAGTGTTTTTGAAACTTTTGGGAAGATCCATGGGAAGATCCATGTCCTTGTAGTAGGTGTGGAAAAGGCATGGGTAAGAGGCGATGATTGTTATAAGTGGATAAAGGGGAAAAGTGGTAGTTATTTTAGATTGGACATAGTGTTCTTTTGAAGAACAACCTAATCATTCTATTGAATAGGTATCGGGAAATATGAATGAAACTGAAACTTCACAGACATCAGGAATATAACAAAGATTTAACAGTCAAATCTGAAGAGCAACTTTTATTAAACAAAGAAAGAAGCATCTGAAGAAAATTGATATTGAAGTAGAAAGCAAATACAGACATCCTTACAAGCATGTGTGCTAACAGTAATAGTATATTAATAATATCAAATGTGTATGGAAGATTTATCATGTGCCAGGTACTCAAATTAGATGCTTTAATTAACTAGCTTTCTCACCCTCTGAACAACTCCATGTTATAGGTATTAATTTTATGCCAATTTTATGTTAAAAAAATAGGCACATAGATATTGCAAAACTTCTCCAGTAACACAGCAATGATTTGACAGTGCCAGGTTCTAAGGTTGGGTCAGATGACTCTGAATTTTGAACTTTTCTTCCCAAGTTGTCTTGTACTGTAAGCCAGAGTTCTGTATAACTGCTCATGTGTTTTCCTTCTTATATCCAATGAAATGATTGGTTTTATTAATAAGCAACAAAATTTCAAAGCATTATATCATTTTGTTCCTGCTTTTGATACAATATTAATCTTTGCTTCATTATTTATTGTTTCTTCCATTATTTTTTGTTCTTTTTCTCTCTATAAATTAGGTTTCATTCATTTTTCTTGTTTTTTTTTTTAGATTAATTTGCTAAAAAGAAGTACTGGGAATGTAGATGGTCTTTGTATTTTTGCACCTTAGTAATTGGAACAAATGATCATAACTTAACCACAAATGTGTGTGATTATAGTCATTACTGTTGCTGCTGTGTTTCTCTTTGATTCTGGCTAGGGATGGTTTACATTTGATTTTAGACTGAGATAGGAGAAACAATCAGGGCAGAGGTTGACATTACAGGGAGGAGGAGACTTGATGACACCTTAAGGTACTAGAGAGAGCTCTATGGAAAAGATGTCAACAGGACACAGCTTGGCCTTGAAATGGTTGTGTATATCTTTCAGAAAACAAACAAGAAAAGCTAAACTACACAATGAACATGGAGACGAGTTTCTATTGAAAATATGTCTCCTGCAACAAAATTGCAATAAGCACAATGAAAATAAATATAGACCTGGGTAATTACCCAAGTCGTTTATTCCGAAAAAAAATAATGTTGATATAAACCAGAGGCAGAGAAATTTTTAGGGAAAGGTTAAAATTTTCTCTGTTCTGAAATATTATGCTATGCATCTCAAGCACTATACAATGAAGTTGTATCCAAAGCAAATTGCAATTTGGGGGAGCTTACTTTTCTCTCTCAAGAAAGTCTATGGTACTGTGGTATCCATGTTTTATTTGGAAAATGAGTAATAACAGAGCACACACATATTTGAAAAAATGTTATTGTGTGTTTACTAGTGACATTTTGATTATTGGTCATAAGTAAAAGAACAAGACAACATATAAACAAACATAAAATAAAGAATAGCAGCAAAAATGAGTGCATAAAGTACCCTACATAAATACAAAAGGTTTATATATCAACTATCTTTCTTTCCTTTTTTAACTAAGATTTACCTTTGTTCAAATTAATAACTATTGGTTATGCGTTAATCTTATCTATGCAATCATATATTGTAACCACTGTCTACTAGCAGTTAATTAAATTAAATTTATCTTAGCTAAATTTAAATTAATTAAATTTTCAATAATTAAGTCCTGATAGCCACACTTCTAGAACTTTGTAGCCTCTTGTGTCTAGTGGCTACTATTTTGCCCACAGTAGTGACAATGTCTTTAACACTCAGAGCAGCCTTAATGTTCCTCTCAAAATTGACTCAACTTTATCGATGGCTTTTCCCTTCATGTAGCCTCTGATTTTGCTTTTATTGCAGCATTTTTTAGAAAACTTACAATTGTAAATACTGTCTCTGCCCCTTTTTTATGTAGGTAAATGTATTTAAAAACCTCTCCCCATGTTTACAATCTGTGAATGTCTTTCATAAGGACCTTAGAGCCCTCTTTTAGAACCTAAATATAAAGAAAGGTAAGTACTCTCATCTCTCAGTTTGTGGTAAGGCAGAAACCTAACTGCATTGGGCAGCTCACTCTTGGGAATAAGGGGAAGTTACTTGTGTGTGGGAAAGGCCAAGTAGGACACACAGTCAACTAGCTCCCTCTACCACAGCCTTCAAAGTCCTTCTGCCCTTTTAATCAGTGGAGTTATGTTCAGACTGCATTTTGGACTCTTGAAAAATGTTTTCCTTAAGAATTAAACAATATTCTCATGAAAAATTTTCTTTGATGTAATCAAAGTAGAAAATTATAGTACATAGCAGTAATCTATACTAAGACTGAATTAAAGAGAATATTCTGATAAAAATTGGCTAAGGTTAAAACACAGACAATTCTGAACTATCAAGAAAAAAATGTCATTCCCTCTTCAGATATGCTTTTTTGTTCTTTGTGATAGAGCACTTGTGCTCAGTGCAGAAAAAATGGAAGCATTTGCCTCAAAATGTAATAGATCTCATGGCATATTGACTTAAGAACAACAAGAACAATTATTCTTTAAGGTACAGTTTTACAGTTCAGTTTTCAATACAATATTATTGAGCACATATAGAGATAACCCAATTCACTTTTCTATCATTACAAACAACAGTAAATCTTTCACCTGAGGTATCAGTTTGAGAACTCCAAACCTGTCATCCTATAAAAGTAAGTGGTGAGTAAAGTCAAGGATTTTTGTTTTGGTTTTCTTTCTTGTGTCTGCTAGGATAAAATCAAATAGAAATAATAGTTGGGTCATAGTAAAACCTTTACTTCTTTTTTGGGCTTTATGAGTTCTAAAGTGAATAATAGAAAATTACAATAAATTGGTGTGCATGTGTGTGAGGTGAGTGGTAGTGGTGTCCAGACGTATGTGTTAATGGTGTGCATGTATGCATACATACATCTACAAGCAAGTTTTTATATAATTTATTATAAAACATATTTTCCATGAAGTGAAAATGCATGTTTACAGGTGCATGTTGGCTGAATGACATTTGACATCATCACCATTGCATAAAACATATGATATTTTAGTTATTATTATTAGTTCAATTTTTTCACTGGGAAGAGAGAATGGGTCAGAGCATGGTAGTCTAAGAGTGAAGACCTTTCTTATTTTTACATTCTCAGTTTTTCAGATCTCTAACTCATACCTATATTCCCTTATGTTCCATTGGTTACCTTACAATTTGATATAAAATAGATTGTAAAAATAAGAAATTCTGCTGTTTCAAATATATTCAAATTTTTCTTCATAATATTTATGTGTCATTGCTTTAATTTTAAGCATAAGTTACATAATTGGCTTTGAGGAAAAGTCATCCATATTTTGCAATTGTTAATATCATGTGCTAGAAGAAGTTATTGTCCATCTACAGGAGAGATGAGCTTCCACTGGCATTTGATGTGCCCTAGGCATCAAATTCATATACTTTACACAGGCAATGGGGATCATTGACTGGTACAGCAGATAGTTAAATGAAGAAGCTTTGCTAATAAACTTTGTAATGTTTAAAGTTAATCTATTGAGAAAAATCATTCTTACTTGAATTATCTAGATTGACTGAGTATACTAATTAAATATTTCAAGTTTTTTATAATAACTTATATAGACACAATATGGCATCATAAGAATCTTAATTCCAGTAGAAATTAGTCGATCTATTAGAATATAATTAAGACTTGCTTTTCTGCATAGTGATGAGATATATTTGAAATCCAACAGTTAACCATAAAAGGATGATATATTACAGAAACTAAATGATAGATGCCAATGTATGGCAGACATATAAAATAAAATTAGCGTATCACTTGCATTCAAATTATGCCACAATGTGAGCATTTAAGTATCTGAATATTTTAATTACAATAATACCTATTCTTTGGCCATTTGATGAGCCTCACTGCAGAGCAGGACAGGCTACTAGAAAAAAAAAATTTTGAAGTCAATGAAGAATCCGAGGCATGTGACAGGCAGCTACATATCTAATTGGCTACTAGCAATAAATTCTACTTGGTTAAAAATGAACTTTCTCCATAGTGGTGGTATATTTTTCCTTTACAAGGAATTGCATTCCCAGGTCTTTTGTTAAGAACGAGGATGCTATTCCAAATCCACAATTGTTCATGGATATAGGCTCACTGTATAGCTTGGTCTTGCTGGTGGTCATTGTGGAAAGAGATTGCCAGGTTCTCCTTCCCTTTTCTTTGGCGGGCTTCTCTTATATTATACATTCTGCTCTACCTTTGAATTTCCTGCTCCAGTTATTAAAAATACTTCAATTCTTCTGAGTTTAATTTTACCCAGTAATACTAGACATATTCCACAAAGTAATTTCTGCCTTTCCTGGAAAACTTCAATTTTCCTATTTCCTCAAATACCAGTCTCCTCAATATTCGCAAGTTATACTTGTTGCTTGTAGTCCTTGTCTGCATTGGAGATATGATTCTGACCAGCTAATGAATGTTAGTTTATTAGAGATTATGGTAAATGTCACAACAAATGAATGTCAACTAAGTTGAGACTTCATCTTAGTATTATGTCAGAATAGGATGGGAAAGCATACAAGAGAAATCTAAAGTTCTGATACCATTACAAATATTCCCAAATAATTAAATGATTGGATGGATCTGGAGACTATTGTGCTAAAAGAAATAAGCCAATCCCCCCAATCCAAAGGACAAATGTTCTCTCTGATATGCAGATGCTAACATACAACAAGGGTACGGGGGTAAAGGGAAGAGTAGAAGTTCAGTAGATTATACAAAGGGGAATGAAGGGAAGGGAGGAGATACAAGAATAGGAAAGCAAGCAGAATAAAGCTGACTTAACTTTTTTTTAATTGCTTTTATTTCTTAAATACATACAACACAGTAAATCTCCACATCATGTACAACCACAAGACACAAGACAGGGATCCTAATTAGAGAAAAATATAGCTCATTTTGTATAAATATGTCAAAATATACTCTACTGTCATGTATAACTAAAAAGAACAACTTTAGAAAAGAATGATTTGGAGAAATAAACTTTAGAAGTCCTTATTTCAAGTTACAATAGGCCATTTATTTTTCTCTGTATAGTCATCTTAGCTAGCCTCAAAGTGTTTACTTTAGGTGTGCTGTTAGCATATTACCAGTCTCCTAAAAAAAAGCTGTTTTCAACCTATTATGATTTTGCTCTGTTATTAGAGGAAAACACCTCATTGGTAGTCTGAATCACATGAGTCTCAGAGTCTCTTACAGCAGAATTGTGGTCACATATGTGCTGATATTGTGGACAACACAAGTACTCCTGGCCTGCCCTGATTTGTCCAGGTGTAAACCTGTGATTGACACTGAGAAGTTTCTTTTGTCTCAGTGTTTGAAATTTATAGCAGTGACATCCTAGGATGGAGATATCCTGAAGCTGAATACTGCTAACTTTCGTGCCCTGAAAAAGGATTACAAAATCCCTACTCCTGAAAACTCTGACACTACTTCATTGCAGGCATTTTTAGAAAAAAAAATGCATTTTTATTAATTATTATCTTAATTTTCCTACTTATGGAGTATTGTGTGATAATTCAATACATGTATAAAGTGTGTATTAATTAAATCAAGGTAGTTAATATTTTTAGACTATTTTTAGTTGTCAATAAACCTTAATTTTATTGATTTATATGTGGTGTTGAGAATCAAACCCAGTGCCTCACACATGCTAGGCAAGCACTCTACTAATGAGCCACAACCTCGTCCCAGTAGTTAGTATTTTAATCTCCCTTTATGTTTTACAAAACTCTTTGATTAACACATAATAATTATGTACATTCTTGCAGCATAGTGTAATGTATTTCAAAGTAATGATGTGATGGAAATCTTAATGACCTTTATTTGATCAATATAAATTATAAATATTTACTGTATCATCTGGGCCCTTCTTGATTCTTGGTATTCCAACTTTTTCATTGACTTCCATTTTTCTAAGCTTCGATTTCTCTGATTTATTTAATAACATGAATGCAGTCTGATAGTGAATATTGATTGTGTTTCTACAAAAACTCTGTCCTCTGACTCTGTGGATTCCACACCTGGAGTGTTATGGTTTAAATGTGAGTGTCTCCCAAGGTGGAGTGTGGAGATGTGAGGAGGAGGAAGTAGAAGCTGCAGTGGTGACCCCCACGTTAAGAATTGCCTGTTCAATGGAATGTCTGAAGAGGAAATCTGCAGGAATGAATCAAAGACAAGACAACAGAGAAACCAGGTGGGCTGCAACAAGCAAAGTCATAGAGTTAAAGCTACACAAGACCTTTAGAGAAAACATCACAGAGCCAACTTCCCCAGTTGCTGGTCATAGAAATATAAGACTTGTTTGCTCAGCTGGATTTTAATCTTGCTTTGGTCTTATCCTTTCTTTTAATGCCCCTATTTCTTACTTTTGGAATAAAATGTTTACTCTGTGCCTTTATATATTGGATAGATGTAACTTGCTTTTGATTTTTACAGGGGCTAATGCTGGGAGTTTGCCTTGATTCTCAGGCAATGTTGGACCTGAACTTTTGTTCAATCCTGGAACTGTTGAGACTATGAGAACCCTGGGAAATGGGCTAAACATGTTTTTCATTGTGTGATGGGGAAAAGGATTAGAGTATTATGGTTTAGATGTGCAGTGTCCTCCAAAAGTTCATGCATGAAACAATGCAAGAAGACTTAGAGGTGAAGTGATTGCTTTATGAGAGCCTGATCTAATCAGTGCATTAATCCCCTGCTAGGGATTCACTGGGTGATACCTGTAAGGAAGTGGGGTATGGCTGAAAGATCTGGGCCCATGGGGATGTGCCATTGTGGTTTATACTTTATCCATGGTGTGGAGAGCCTCTCCTTCTCTGCTACTTGGTGGCCATGTCCCCCTTTCCTCTGCCACATTATTCTGACATGATGTTTTGCCTCCTCTGGAGTCTCAAGGAATGGAATCAGCTCTCTGTGGACTAAGATCTCAGAAACCTTGAGCATGCAAATAAACTTTTCCTCCTAAAAATTGTTCATGTCAAGTCACAGTGAAAACACTGACCAAAACCAGGAAATTCAACCAAACTACAGTTGAAAAATATTTAGAGAAAGAACTATCTGTACTGGATATCTATACACTTATTTTCTTGTCTTTATTATTTCAACAATTATTTATAAAAGCTGTTACTTTTACTTTGTAACAGATATGAGCAGGAATCCAAACATGATTAAAACTGTATGGAAGGTGTGTATAGATTGTGGGGCAAACACAACACAGGGCTTGAGCATCTATGGGTGTTGGTATCCAAGGAGGTCATAGAGTCCATCCCTCACAGATACCAAGGAACCACTGAGCTTCATGGTCAAGATGAAATAATTGTAGTTGAGGAAGGGAAATAGAGAATTACAGAGAAAATTTGTACAGGGGTATAGTATTGATGTGAGAGGTAATATTTTATAATTTAAGCAAACAAGAGTAAACATATTTCTCATTTGATTCAACATGCAGAATCTGTTGCAAGACCATTTGATTGCCAATGAATGGGTAGGGACTTTAAGTTTGTACAAATGAGTATAGCACTGATCAGTGGGGTAATTGTGCCCTCACATTATATTTTCTGGATATTGTAATCATGAAATCCTATATCTGAAATGCATGCAAATACACACATATTGTTAGGGTTTAGATATGAAGTGTTGCCCTAAAGCTCATGTATGAGACAATGCAAGAAAATGTGGAGGTGAAGTGATCAGATTATGAGAGCCTTAACCTAATCAATGCAGATGATTAACCCAGATAGTATTTAACCTGATGGTGACTCTAGGCAGGTAGGTTGTGGCTGGAGAAGGTGGGACACTGGGGACTTGCCTTTGGGATTTGTATTTTGTATTCATTGAGAGCACATCTCTCTCTCTCTGCTTCCTCTTATGATATTCTGAGCTGAATTTCTCTGCCACATTCTTGCACCCTAATGTGCTGCCTCACTTTTCACTCACTAAAAATAGAATCTGCCATGTATCGACTTAGACCTCTGAAATTGTGAGCCCCCAAATAAACTTTTTAATCTCTAATTTTTCTTGTAAGATTGTGACAGTGACAAAAAAACTAAGTAAAACACACACACACACACACACACACACACACACACACACATATCAAGGCAAGGCACAGGACAGTATTTTCTTAGGTCAACATAGAGTTTTAAATTAGATGTTGGCCTGCATCATTATTTAATTAGATGTTTCTGAGAGATAAGTGCCATTCTATATGAAATGATCTATTTTGTGTTTGCTTTCATATGAAAACAATTTATGTTTGTAAGAAAAAGGATATATTTACTGTAAGAGACAAATATATCCACATGCATTTAAATATAATAAAATTTCATAACATAATAAATCTCTGTAATCTCCTTAGTCATATACAACAATACATATTTACTCTAGGGAAATGGCCTCAGCCTTTTTCTTTATTGTGGTTTGATTTAATTTGACTTCCTACCTAACAGCATTAGACTTTTCAAAACCTTTAAGGAGCACAACTGCATTATCAAATCAGATAAGGATTAAAGAAAATCATAAACTAATGCAAAAATGTTAGGTGAAAATGCATCTTAATACAATAAGCCAGAGATGAACAGAGTAATTCATAGTTACATCAGGAACAAATTTAAATCATTTCACAGCATGATATGTTCTAAATGATTTAAATGAAATTACCCTATGTACTAGAGTTGACAGCAGAGCCAGGTATGTCTCTTTGTGAATTCAAATACAGAAAACCCATCAACATTGGGAAGTAAAGTCAATTAAAATGTATGAATGATTTTACTTTGCTATACAAGCAAGTGTTATTTTCCTAAAAACAACCAGAGACAGGCATAAAATTTACCAATAATAGAGAGTTGGTAGTCAAGGTAGAGTCCAAGAAGTTTTCAAAGAAGTGTAGTTTCAATTTGCATCAACATCTAATTAGTTCATTTAATTACTCCACACTGAGAGTAATTGATTTTAGGCCTAGAAGGAGAAACATGTCTACTATTGGGAAAAAAAAGTAATTTTGGCTCTTTCAATTGGAAGCTGGGCAAAGGTTGCATCTAAGAGTGTGTACTTTTTCACATTTTATCTACTATTTCAGCATTCTTTCTAGTTATCACCAACATTAAATACCAATATAATTTAGGTCTGATTAAAAAAATGCTCATATTACGGAAATAAACTTTTTATATTATATAAATAAAACAATATAATGTCATACTTGCAATTAAAGATTTAGATACTTACTTTGTTGAAAACTTTTGGGTCATTTTTATTCACAGATATTATTTTTATATGGCCTCATGTTTTATTTTAATAAAGAAAAGTTTTTGTTTCCTTCTTTTTTTTTGACCACATTGCTTCTGATTTCAAACTGCAAAAGGGTGAAAATCCTCCCTCTACCTTAATCTCAAGTTATCCACAGATATCAATCAAATGTTTGCTTAGGTGAAAACTCACTCTTCCGTTACATCATCCTGTCCTTAAAAGAGTTTTATGTTGTGATAGGGCACTTCATGGGCCAAGAAAGAATTTCTGAGGTGACTTCCTTCAGTAACAATCAGAAGCAGAGGCTGAACTTTTTCTTAACAGCTTTTGAGGAGGGCAGGGACTCCTCTCAAAATATAGAAACCCAAAAAGGCATCTTGTATCTCTTCAAAGTGAAATGAAATGCTCTCAGATCCATCAGCTTCCTGACCTGTCACAGTGCTACATCACAAATTACTGCTACATCACAAATTAAGAAGTAAGTATATGTAAGAACTAAGTATATCACTTAAGCAAAGTAGAGAATATCTCCTCATAAAATAGTCCATTATTTAAAAAATTTACCACACCATGCCCATCACATTTTAGAGTCTGTTTCTGGGATAAATTTCACATATAATCTATCACCATTTTATTTTCATTAAAACCATGGTTATCTGAGTGAGAATGTTCTCCTTGTCTCATTGATATTTGAATGCTAGGAAAGTAAAATAGGAATCACTATCCATTCCAATGTCACAAACTATACCCCTCAGATTATAGAACATTTCATTATGTGTTGTGTGAATCTTTTTTTTTTTTTGAGGGGAGGCAACTGGAGACTGAATTCAGGGCATTCAACCACTGAGCCACATCCCCAGCTCTATTTTGTGTTTTATTTAGAGACAGGGTCTCACTGAGTTGCTCAGTGCCTCACCATTGCTGAGGCTGGCTTTGAACTCTCAATTCTCTTGTCGTAGCCTCCTGAACCACTGGAATTACAGGTGTGCACCACTGCACCTGTCAGTTGTATGATTCTTAATGTTGCCTTTAAAATATACTTTTGCTAGTTATCAAATGACATAAGTTGAAAATTTTTGGAATCTATAGAGAATGACACAGAAAAATAACTTGCTGTATAGGATAAGCAGCTGTGTGTGATTATATCTAGATCTGGAACTTCAGCTTAGACACAGATTGAAATACCAGGGTACACTTACCCATCACGTGTCAGATCCCACGTCTGGAATATTGCAAAGATCCACTCATCACATTAATTCCCTCTGATTTTCCCAGACATTCAATTCATAGCCTTGGCACCCACCTAAGTGGTAAAATTCCTGTCAAAGGGTGATGGGGTCTCACCAGCTGCATGTGGACAAGTACATTGTCTGAAAACATCCTTCCTCTCTTCAGAGTACAGGTTGAAAATGAAGTTGGTGACATAATTCTCATTGCACTTCTCATTCTTTAACACCAAGTGCCTTTCACAGATGTTTTCATCTTTTGCACCAGATGTTCAACACTTGCCTGCAGGTCTCAAATGGTGAAGGGCTCCTCAAAAATGTTGGCAGCATTGGCTACAGCTGTGTATTCTGCCATGTAGCAACAGTGACTGCCCACAGTCTTGAGGATAAAATGCTTGGTGCACACCGTTAACTCTTTGATCTATTTGCAGGTTTTACAGATGGTAGTGAGTGCTGTGTTAGTCCCTGTACTGAAGTTTGAGCCAGGGATGTTATCTGAGACTATTAGGAAGTACCACACATGGGATACAGAAATTATCAAACTTCTTTCTGCCCTTTATCTATTACAGACATCTCTAGCAAGTCTAAAAGTCCCCAATTAGAATAATTTGAATGCTAAGTATAGTTATTTTGGGTAGAATACTTTTCATCTCAAGTTTGTAGACTTTGATCACTTCAATTAACCTATCCCTCAACATAACTCTGAATTCCTCAATTTGACCCTTGGCCAGTCCTTCAAAGCCATCATGCAAAACCAACAGGTTTTTCCTGGATGAGGCCAATTCTCTTGGATGTGTGGTAACAGCAACACAGACCTGTAGCAGGGCTCTCATATTCTTCATGGCAACTGTATGTAAACCAATCTTAGTGATTGGGGTATAACACGAGCTAGAAGCTTTTCTACATCCCTTTTGTTCATGAAGCTACATCTTCTTGGTGACATAGCTTAATTAAATCTCTTTTTATTTATTGCCTTAGTTAAACCTTTCATCATCTGGATATACTCCACTGAGGGGCTGGCACATGGACAGGTTTCCAGAGAGGCTTTCCTCACATGTAAGAGGAGTCTGGGATTCCCTCCAAAAACACCACACCCTTATGCTACCCAGGATTTGGTCAAAGGCTGACAGTGTCGCAGTCCACTGCATGCTCCCCCACATGGTGACTCAGTTGTAATATACCTGATGTTCTACTACCAGGTTTTGATTCTTTTCTGAAGAGATTGATTTTGTAGTTCTTGTCAATTTTAACTTCAGCTAAAATGATGATAATGACATGAGAACTGCAGATCCTTGTCTCACTTAGCTGGTGACAAAGGTGTTTCACCAGTCATCATTTGGAAGATGTTCTGGAATAAAAATCCAGCCAGCTTCATAGAAGAGATAGGTTATAAGGTCTAGGTTTGTACAATAGCAGATGTCTTATTATCGCTGTAAGCAGTGTTAGTGATGGTATTTACATCTTCTATGATCTGTTGAAGGTAGAGTCAATACAGTAATATCAGTGGCAAAAAAAAATCATTGTCCATTAAGCTGACTAAACCTAGAGTGTTGAGGTAGGTGGACTTCACAGGCCCACGGAGACTACCATTATCCCCAATGACACATAAATTGATGATCCTACACTTCACTAAAGTGTGAGGACATTAGAGTTATCCTACTCAGTCCTGAAAGTTCATGCACCAAACACTTCCAATCCCTTATGAGACATCATGGAAACACTTTCCTAGGTGTTCTCCTTGAAGTGGTCTCTACCACCAAAGAATGTTTGGTAATGCTCATGGATCAAGAAGACATAGGCACAGGTAAAAATATCAACTTCAATCAGAACCCTGCCAGCACTGTTCATATCTTGGGAATCTTTACCAGAGCTTAACATGAAATGCCTTTGCAAATCCCCAGTGCTTTGACTGCCTGTACTCTTTACCAGTTATTATGTCTTTCAGTCTTAGCTTTCTTCTGTCATTGCTTGCTTGCAGATTGTCCTTGGGTAAAGACAGCAGCTGTTTTCTTTTTTCATAGTTCATCATCAGCAATATTTGAAAGAGTAGATATCAGTCTTTTCATGCAACACTTATTCTTTGGATTCTTTAAATATTGCTTTTTAGTTGTAGATGGACACAATAGCTTTATTTTATTTGTTTTTATTTTTATGTTGTGCTGGGGATTGAACTCAGGGCCTCACATATGCTAGGCAAGTGCTCTAACACTGAGCCACAACCCTGACCCATGCATTGTTTTTATATAATTCAATCTCCTAATTTTATTTTTGTTTATATTAATGCCTCTTCCAAGTCCAGATTTTTGTGATTATCTGTCAAGAGTATCAAGTTTAAATTCCCTGTAACTTATGGGGCTTGAACCTACCCTTTATATTTTTGTCATGTAATTCTCTAAATGCCCTTTAAATGATAATGGTGATAATGAAGTACAAGACACATTCATCCTGGAACTCACTCTGATGTGCTATGAACTGTATATATTTTCAGGGATATGTATCTGTCAGTAATTATGTGATGAAACCCCAAACCCATCATGTGATGATATTAGGGGATTCGGCCTTTGGGAGATGATTGTCTCTTTTATAAGAGCACCAACTAAACATGCTGGTGCCTTTAGCTTGGACTCCCCATCACCTGCCACTGTGAAAACTCTATTTCTGTTGATTATAAGTCACCAAGTCTATAGTATTTTATTATTGGAGACTGAGAAAACTCAGTCACTCCTTGTCATTTTAACATATAATAGCTGCTCTGGCATAATGACCTAAATGGAACATCTGGCATTTCTTTCCCAAAATTGCTAAATCTTCAGTATTCACCCTCTCATTAACTGGTAATTCCATTATCACAGTGTCTCAAGTCCTAAACCTCTGGGGTTATTTACAAAGTCATGTATTTTTTTCTCTATCTGATCTAACATTTACTTTAAAAATAATCCAAATTCTGGTACCTTAATACCTATACCACTGCAATCCTAATCTAAACCACCAACATTTTCTGAATTATTTTAATAGAAATGTAATTCATTATCTTGCCCCATGAGTTATTCTCTGCTTATAGACTAATTTTGTTTCAATTTTTAAATCAGATTTTCTGAATGTTATGTTCAAATTTTCCCCATGGTTTTCCATCTTACTCTCACAAATACAGTGATAAAGCAATACAGATTCAGTTGTCAGGACACTTTAAGACACTCTGCAGCAACACATTCACACTTTGTTGTCAGCTGCAGACCTGTGTTGTTTGCTCTGGTGTCCTTTCTTTCTGCAAAGTCTCCAGACACTGGGAAGTCTGAGGTCCTTTGACTTTGTTGCTTTCTTTGCCTGGGAACTTGAGTCCCAGGTTCTTCATCACTCCCATGCCATCCCTTTTAGATCTTAGCTCAAAGGTAACCCTCAAGTGAATTTTCTTAATCTTTAACACCAATCCCATTTTTTGTGCAGTATTTTTATGTATGTATGTATATATGTATGTATGTATGTATGTATGTATTTATTTATTTTCTTTCATTTTTTTTTTAACCAGGGATTGAACCCAGGGTTGGTTAATCATTCAACAATTTCCTCAGCCCCTTGTAATTTTTATTTTGAGACAGGGCTTCCCTAAGTTGCTTAACTTGTGATCTACCTGCCCAAGCTTCCCCAAGCCACTGGGATTACAGGTGTGCAGGGCTGCATCTGGCTTTGCCCAGTATATATATATATATATATATATATATATATATATATATATATATATATATATATATATATTACTACTCTGGGCAGAAATAAAAGAAAAACATATAAAATATAAATAAAATATATTTTTTAATATACATATACATACATACATTTAAACATACACTGTCATGGTATTGTGTTTGTTTGAGTCCACAGAAAAGTTACCAATTTATTTCAGGCATTTAATAAATATTTGCTGTTGAATGATGGATAAATAAATGGATATTGATAGATAATTATACAAAAAGTGGTTTTATAATCAGTAATGCAAAACAAAGCATGATAGTCAAACATTAAAATTACTTAAAATTATTATTTCATACTAATTAACATTTTTAATTTTAATAAAACACCTCAAAATATTATGTATATTAATTTTAGTACATGTTATCTTGATACATTGTCTCTTAATCTTTGAATTCAGGTCTTTACAAGCAACATAATAGTTCATGCTATCTGAATTGAATATATTGGATAAAACTCAATTTCAAAAATAGTTATATATAATCTGTGCTCTACTTCTATATTAATATCTACAGGTAGATTTATTTATTACAGAAATTCTTAAGCTTCCTTCTGTAGTAAACTGTACACAGAAAGAGAGATATATCACTAAAACATTTTTTTCTTAATGAAAGCAAAAAAAATTGTTAGTTGTTAAAATTAAAAGTTATTGCTTTGTAGAAAATATGATTGTGCAATATACTCAGGATTGAATTTAACATAGGTAAACCAAAATAATGACCAGGAAGAGCAAAAACATGGAGAATAAAAAAAAAATAATGCAATGTTCATGCCATAGCGATATGCTGCTAAGCTACAGTTCTCTTTTCATTTAATATGTATTAAATAATCAGTAATTTTAAAATGTGTACATGCTAATATCTACCACTATGCTACCCATGACTAAATATGTATTTACATATACCTACATGACATTCCTTGCTTGCAAATGACCTGCTCTCATGGTTTTAACATACAGTTTTCAAAATGCACAGTGGCAGGTTTTCTCTTTAGTTTGAATCAGAATACATATGTAATTATTTCATATTTTCTCAGGGTTTGCATTGCACTGAAAGGAACATCACACCCCTGGAAGCATTAGGGTTATAAATGTGAATGCTATTTTCCAATTGATGGTTATCAGGAAGGTCTGAGGACTCTGTTAGCCTGTTTGGCAGCTTGTTCAATACCTTTTTCCTTGAGATTCTGAATTGAATCAATTGCTTTCTGATTGCTGCACACTGGGACTATTGCCTGCAGTCCTACGCATTGCACTCACATCACTGGATGTTGATTTCTTTGAGGATTTCCTTCTTCTATACAGTTACACCACTGCACATTCCCCTTAGAATAAGTTCATGTGGGGGCTTCCAGTGTCTATTCCCACTCAGATCCTGCCTGTTTCATGGGTAATCTCACTTCTCATTGTCTTTTTCACTATAGCAAAATGTAGGAGATTTTTTTTAAATTACACTATAAAACCATAAAGATAATGGGGAAAACAGGGCTTAGGGACATGGCATTCAAAATCTCCTTGATGATACATGAAAACCAGATTGAAACATAATAGCACCTTTTTACATATTAAATGACTAAAACATATATATAACAATGAGTGGACTGACCTTGAAAAGAACTGAAGTTGGCTTGAGAAATAAGGATCAGAAGCATTGCAATTTGTCAGTTATCTTAAAGTATTGGAAAGAAGGTTATCTGATTATGACTGGGAAGTATAATAGCAGATGTGAATGGGTTAGCTCATAACACATGCAACGAACTGAGTCACTGGTAGGTATTTGAGGTATGTGCGAATTTGGGTTTTCTGTATTCTTTGGTGGCTGTGCTCAGGTGAGGGCAATTTTCTGTATTCATCTGATGTTTCTTGCAGACAAAATTGCACATAAGCAAACTCAAAACTCACATTGTGTTTGCTGGTTTTCTAAATTATTGTATGATTTGGAATAAAGCCACACTTACAATGCAAGTATCATAGCAGAACAGTCTAAACTGATTTCTTCCAGGTGAGCCAGAATTACCTTTGAAAGGCCAAATTTTACCACAACTGGCTTTCAAAATTGTGACTTTTAAGTGGCAGCTCAGTTAAGTCAATGCTTTAATATATACTAATGTAAAAATTAAAGAAACAGAAAAAAGTCAAATAAATAAAAATTTAAATCAAATCACATGATTTACTTGATGAAAACAATGAGAAAGTATGTGTAATTTCATTTTTTATTGCTTTTTTTGCTTTCCTCAATAGAAAAGTTTTGATAATAACAAATTTATAATACTTCTTTTTGTTAATTACCTGCATGCTAAAAATAGCATGAGCAGAGTTCTTAGTCCTGCTACTATTCACATTGTTTAATCAGTTTCTTAGACATCATTTTCTCCAAAAGTAGGTACTGGCATTTTCTGAAAAATGCCTTTTTTTTCTTATGGCTTTCCTTATTTTTCTTTGTAAGATTTCCTAAAATTATCTTCACAACTGCATAAATTTGAAGTTACTGACACCTTCAATTACTGCTTCTCTATAGAATCTTAAATCAAAAATTTTCTCTGTTTGTAGGACGGTATCTACTACGTTCAAGCAAACTCTGCTTAATGTATTCTCAATTCTGGTTTCTTCAAATGTTCAGCTTAAATCTTTCCTTAGAAATTGTCTTTTTAAAATCCACTTAGAGCTACACACGTCAACATATATTTTTACAAGAGGAAGCTCAACATATATTTTAAATTTGTTGCTTTGATGATCTTAAGCAAATTTGTAGACTGCACAGATTGACATCTCAATTTTAGCACATTTGTTTACAAAATATAGTTTATTGTTGTTGTTGTGGTACCAGGGATGGAAGCTGTGGCCTCCTCTGTACTAGCACTCATCCTACCACTAAGCCACATACCCAGCCCCAAATATAGTTTTATCCAATTAGAAGCTCCATCAAAAGATTCTCCCCACAAGTTCAAGTATCCCAAAGCACAATTATACATTTCAAAATTAGTTTTTTATAAAGTTTATGCTCTTTTCATAGAGTACATTGATTTTCTTTTTGGTCATTATAAGACTTTAAAGCTGCTGAAGGTGAATAATCTGATTTTAGAGTGCCAATAATTTTGAATGAAATGCATGAAAATGTAGAGGCTTTGTGTCAGTCCTCCAGTTTAACTAGTAGGTCCATAGGTTTATTCACAACAGAGTGCTTTATGGAGCTTTCCCAGCAGGCTTTCCAACTGGGCCACAGTGTACAAAAGCATTCAGCATACTTGCTTTCTCCTCCGCTGTAGGCAAAACCATCTCTATTTCACATGTTCCAGACAAACCTCATGAGATTTTCCACATGTACCAGTGGGTCTCAGAAGTAGCAGCCCGGTGGGGCTCTTGTGTGTGAAAAGTGGCAGCAGCAGGCCACAGCATTCTAGGCGCAAGGCTGACACACAGAGTCACAGCAGCGTCAGAGTCCTCCCAAGCTTCTCTGATTATGACCAGGCCCAGGACTGCTTGGAGGTGCACATGTACCACCTCTCATATCAAGTCATATTTAAGTCATATTTACTTACTTCTTTTCAGATAGCACCCTGTACAGTAATTCTAGTCTCTTTGAATCTGAAAAGGTTCAGGAAAAAAGTTATCACCGGCCATCTTTCATATTTCCCCACAAATTTAAATTCTGCCCTCTCACACACTATTAAACATGGTAGACGCTGGAACTAAGACAATGAATGTCTATCAAACTCATCCCAAATGATTTTAATGCTAATATTAATAAGGCCTTATCTACACAAACACGTGCATTTGAAAGAAAATTGACCACAACACTCGGAGCAGCCAAAAGATCTTTATTGCAGCAGTGCAACAAAGAGAAAGGAAAGAAGGAAAGAGAGAGAAAGAAGGGAAGAGATAAACAGGGAGAGAGCAAGAGTGAGAGAGAGAGACAGAGAGCACGTGCAAGAAAGAGAGAGAGAGAGGTGCCTGGCAGGAGGGAGTTTTTATAGCCCAAATCTAATGGGGCCTCTGGGTCTGCAAGCTGCCTTGTTGGCCCAAGGGGGGTTGAGTGCTCAGCCTTGAGCGGGACTTGACACAAACAGGTGATAAAGGACCAGATAGAGGGGGTTTGAGTGCCTGGGCTATCTTGCAGCCAACATCTGTTCAGCCTGCCCTGCAGACAACACAGTTCAGCCTGCTCTGCACCCAACAGCATTATATTAGTTATGTTGATTGGTCTTGAGGGAGACCTAGACCATGCAAAAGATTTGATTGGCATGATAATTGTATTGATAGGGATAGCCAGCTGTGTTGCTCTCTTAAATACTCTTTTAAAACAAACCTTATTTAAATTTCACATTTAAAAAAAAATAGGTGCCAGCTTTATTCAGTGCTATTCTTGAAAGCATGTCTTAAAATAGTCTTTACTTATAAAATGTGAAAGAAAAAAGCCTCTCCTTCAAAAATTAAAAGAACCCCCAAATATGATTCATTTTGCAGAATTACCAGCTAAGCAAGATGAAGACTTGCTAGCTATGATTATCAAGATACTGATTACAACGCTTTACCATCAACCAAAGGTCTGCCCCTCCCCCTTTCAGAAGCAGTGCAGAGTGGCCCCAAAAGGCCATCCCAGGGACAGGGAGAGGCCCAGCCAGCCCAAATCCCAGGGGGCAGTGGGTCCTGGGATGATTCCAGCCTCCACCACCATGAGCAGCAACTTTATGAAGAACCCCAAGAGAGATAAGAGAAAAAATTGTCCAGCTGAGCCCCAGGAACCCCAGAAATATAGGGGCTGACGAGGCCAGTGGTGTTTTGAGGCTCTGGGCCGGGCTTGTGAAATAGTAGTAAGTAATTTAAACACTGTCAGATGGAAACAATAAACAGCTTCACGGTCCATACATAGGCTGAGCATCCTGAATCCAGAAATCTGAAATCCAAAATGTTCCACATATGAAATTTTTTAGTGTTCCCATGACACTACAACTGTAAACTTCCATGCCCAGCCTCACGAAATGGTCACACAAGAGTCCCACTGCATTTATTGTTGCAATCTCAAAAAATAATAAAACATTTATTTCCAACCAAATTGGGTACATTAAAAGCCTAGAGTAAATGGAAAGGGAGGGAATCAAGTTTATGCTTAGAGACCTACAATCTAAAATAAAGAAGGAAGCCAGGGACAGGGCACACGCCTGTAATCCCAGTGGCTCAGATGGCTTGAGGCAGGAGGATTGTAAGTTCAAAGCCAGCCTCAACAACTTAGTGAGGCTCTAAGAAACTCAGTGAGATCCCCAATATCCATGAAAGAAAGAAAGAAAGAAAGAAAGAAAGAAAGAAAGAAAGAAAGGAAGAAAGAAGCAATCATTTTGTCTAAGAGAACACATGAAATAATAGTAATAAAAAAGGAGCTATGTTGTACATCCTTCAGGATGGAGTATGTCTTTGAATTTACTTTAAGGTGAAGTCATATTTGAATGTTAGGAGCTTCATGGTTTGAGGACAGTGTAGAGTCACCACAGATAACTGCACAGGCTGAGTACTGCACAACTTCAGGTGACATTATTCAAATGGATTGTGATGCACTTCTCAAGGACTAGAGGGCATCAGGTTGGGAACATAGTTAGAGGTTATGTTGAGTATGGGTAACAAAGGCCCCAAACAATGGTTTGATCACGAGGGCATGTTTCTCTTGGGCAACAAGAAGTTAGGGAGGCCTAGTTTATATGGTGTACAAAGCCATCAAAAACCACCCTGATGTGTCTCTTCTGCCATTCTATGTAGCTCAGCATGGTGGAACAGAAATAGGGAAGCAGAGAGCCAGAGGAAGCCAGGCTGGGGACTGCCCAGGGAAGGACAGTGGGAGGCTGAGGAACCAGATTGTGGTGCATGCATATGATTCCCCAAATTGTCCATCCTAAAGTGCATCCTGGGGAAGGAGTGCCAGACAGCCATGCAGGGCTATGCTAGTGAGACAGGCGGTAAGACAGGTAGCAAGGTTCCTTTTGGACTTTCAGATACTGGGGGAAAATTCTACCTGAGAAAATCAATGATCTCAAAGAGGTAAATGAATATTACTTCTTTTTGGCCTATGACAAGAATGTTTGCCTTTAATTTGAGATTTGTCAAGTAATTATGTTTTGCTCATTGAAAAATTCTAAACTTTAGGGGTTGGGGATGCAGCTCAGTGGTAGAGCACTTGCCTAGCACATGTGATCCTCTGCACCTCATTAAAATATATATAAATGTATATGTATGTATGTGTGTGTGTGTGTATATATATATATATATATGTACACACACATATATATGCATATATATATATATATATATATATATATACACAAATAAAATAAAGTGAAAAAAATCTAAACTTTAAGGATAAAGTTTTTGTGCTAAAATGAAACTATTTCTGTCACAATGATTTTGTTTCTCAAGCTAGAGCCTAGATTTCCACATGTGGGCTCCATTTCTCACATTGGTCTAGGTTAATTTTACCCCAATAAATTTTCTCACTCCTCTAAGCCAAGGAGAAAAAACAATTCTCAAGAAAAAGGAGAAATTAACAATAAATCAATAAAGACATCTTAACGATAAAAGCAAAATTTTGTAGAAAAACAGATGTTGATTTGATGACTGAAGAATTTTTTTAAAAATGTATTTTAATGAAAATGTGTGTGTGTAAATTTAAGCTAAATATTTTAGTGTCACATGACAATTAGGCTAGCTCGATGATTGAAAATGGAAACCATTTGTCTCAAATGAATACTGACAGTTGTTGGAAGTGACAGCTGAATTGGAAGCACCACCTCCTACTTAAGTTGGGGCACATTTAGGAATATATGCCCTTATCAGACTGGGGATAGCAAGAGCCATAACAATCTCTCTAGGGGAAGTAGTATTTATTGCATATTTCAATTTCCCCCTACTAATATTTGAAGGGATTAAATAAGTGAAATCCAGAACTACTGCTATTTATGTAAATATACTTTAAGGAATCAGTAAAACAAGTCAGTCCTTATTCAGATATTACAAATAAGAAAATAAAAATGACTGTAACAGACTTACAGACCAGCATCACAGATGCAGTGGTGGAAGATAAGACAATGCTCTAGGAATCAGTAACATAAATTTGATTTTTCTTCTGTGGACCTTATTTTATTTAATACTAACTATTAAATTAAATAGTAATTGTTTCTTTCATCATCACTGTGGGTGATCATTGGTTTAGAGTAGGGGATACAAATTTATAATTGTTTGAGTTCAGACCTGGTGAACATAAAATGACACATTTCTCAGAGGGGGAATCCTTCCTCATGAGAGCTTTTAAAGCTCCAACCTGAAGATTCTGTATACTTGACTAAGGAAGGCCAAGGCATTCCATGGAAGATGGAACCTTCTGGAATAAAGAAGAACCAGGGCCACAGAGTCGCCAGCAGAAGAGCTGCGGGGCCCCTGCAGCAGCTCTGCTCTGGTTTGGCTCCGCTGAGGCAGGAGGCTTTTGTGTCTCAAGCCAGAGCCTAGGGCTGGAGTTGTGGCTCAAGCGGTAGCACACTCACCTGGCAGGCGTACAGCCCGGGGTTCAATCCTCAGCACCACATACAAACAAAGATGTTGTGTCCACCAATAACTAAAAATAAATAAATAAATATTTAAAAAATTTAAAAAAGAAAAGAAAAGAAAGATGGACCGAATGGATCCTTCAATTAATTAAAAAAAAAAAAAAGCCAGAGTCTAGATTTCCACTCATGGGCTCCATTTCTCACATTGGTCTAGGTGAATTTTACCCCAATAGATTTTCTCACTCCTCTAAGCCAAGGAGGAAAAAAGTTCTCAAGAAAAAGGAGAAATCAGATAACAATACAATGGAGGAAATATTACTTGCAGAATTGGCTGCCTGTCCCTGAGAAATTGAAGATGGTTTGAAGCCTGCGAGCTCTTACACTGATAAAATGATACTGTAAATTTTAATTTATTTAAAGATAAAAATACACTAAGTATAATTTTTGAATAGGAGAAATTAATTACAAATTTTCAAAGTATAAAAATAATCTTTTCTATTAATATTATTCTCTAATGCATTTTTCTGAAAATGATGAATGCAATATTACCTCCTTTTGACTCATTGAATAGAAAAAGATTATTAAAATGTTGGTACAGAATCTCTTTGTATATAGCAGTTTGTAAAGAAGTCTGTGGTAAAGTGGAGTTTTTGAAAGAGGACTCATTTTTTGTACCAGCTTTTGGTGGAGGATTAGATTTTTGGACTCTGTGGCTGCATTGAATCCCTTAACCTGAAGCTTAGTGGCTGAAAACAACCCTTAACTATACTTCTCCACCATGCTGTGTCCAACTGGTTGCTCTGATGCCTATTGGGCCCCCTCATGCAGCTGCCCTGGGGTAGGGGGAGGTCACTGCATGTGTAGTCTAGCAGCTGAGAGACCCTAAAATCCGGTACTGGGTCTTCTTCTCTTCCTGGGGGTCCAGAGTTCCTCAAGGGCTGGGGGCAATGGGGGAGGAGGTTGTGAAAAGCTGTGAAAGCTGGTGAGGTCTATATTCTGAAATTGCCCCACATAGCTTCCTGTCACATCTTATAAAAGTCAAGGCATTTGACCAGGACAGCTCAGCATCAGAGGTGGGGGCAAATCATTGGCATAAGGCTCACAAAATTACAGCTATGTTTTTTAATGGAAACCTTTGAAAACTTGATATTTTATATTAATTCCCCACCAGAGAAAAACAAAAAAACACACATATACCATTTCTCTGTCCATTTTAAAGAAAGCTGATTTTCTGTGTTACCTTAGAATCAGGATGGTCTGATTCAAACAGCTTCCATTTTTATGGATTTAATTCTACGTACCGTTTAACATGAATAAACAGGAAAACCACAAGATAAAAACATATGTCCATCTGTACCTTTTTCAGTGTTAGATTCTGTATTTATTAAAAATTGCATTTTTATTCAATATAACATGATTTTTACAGAAGTTAAGGCTCAGAAACTTGAAATATAGTAGTTCAACAGAAACTTATAACTTTTGGAAAATACTTTGTTTGACCTCAAATGGAACATTACTCATATGAATGAATATATAACAAGATGATAGTACTTTTCAAGTTTTATAAAAAGCTTTTTTATTTTAATTAATTTGTCATTCTGACTCTGATTACATTCTTTTAATCTGAGGAGGCTAAAAGCAAATAGTTTATAATCTTCTGCAATCATGGGTAGAAGGAGCTTCCCTCAACGAAGAAAGCAGATATATTTTTGCTTAATTAATGTGCTTTAAAAATATGTTAAAGCATATGAGCATTTTGCAAAAATAATTTAATAATTACTATAACTTAATAATTGGCATCATTTAAATCTTCTCAAGATTCATTTCTTATTTGATAGAATTTTTGTAGTGAATTGATTTTATAATTCCTGTTAGTTTAATTGGGCTAACTTTAAATAAAGTGAAATCAATGAAGAATATTTTATTACTTTTATTTTTTATGAGCATTCATTATTTGCTTCCAGAAGAATTTAGAAATACCAATTACATAAGTGTCTAGCACTTCAGTCTATAATTTGTGATGGATAAGAAAAAAGCAGGAGTTTTGGATATGTACACAAGTTACATAAAAGAAACCCTGGCACAGTTCCTGAACTTCAGGAGAACCAAGGTGCTGTCATTGGATGCCACACAGGAACACTGTGTTCCACAGTGGCCAGAAGCTTAGGAAAATGGTTCCCTCCCTTTAGGAGGTAGGACCTGTCAATGGTGAGTTTACAAGTTGGGTTGAGGAGATGTCTAAGCAAACTGTTGAAGTGAAAGCTGGTTCTTCTCTATGTTTATAGTAAAATTTGGGGGTGGGGAGAGAGAGGGAGAAACTGAGGAAAGAGCTGTCGATATGGGAAATCCTCATCCTCTACAGATGGCAAAAGGTGCTAAAAATAATAGATTGCTGCTCTGGAGGTTAGCACAAAGAGCTGAAGGGGTACAGCAGTACAGCCCTTTGCTGCAATCTCAGGAAGATGGAAAGGTCCCAGCATTCAACACCAGGGGTTCAAGTTATGCCAGTGGGTCTTCTCAGTCCTTTTAGAGAGCCACCAGGGAGCTTCTTGGAATTATCTTTCAGCCACCCCAGAAGAAGCTGAAAATGGAAAAGGAACGACCTCAGCAAGATGTGAGCACATGTTCTGTCTCATGAGGCATCCAAGGAGCCCACAAGGAACTGGGCTGTCTCATCAGCAGGAGAGCTGCCTGTGGAAACTGACAGGGACAGACCACAGGACAGGGCGAGATGCTCAGAACTATCAAGATCTCTGGCAGGAGGGGGCTGGGCAAGCCACACGGCTACTAACACAAGTTCCCTTCCATGCAGAAGCAAGAAGACACAGTGAAGCTCCCAGAGGGCAGAGATAATCCAGATAGGATTTCGCCGGGCCTGGGGACCTAACATAGAGGAATTCCCCCATTGGATTCAATTTTCCCCATGTTTAAAGAAGAATGCCAGTAACTGTCAATTTTCAATCCCCATGTAACAAATTAGCACAAAGGTAGCGACTTAAAACAGCACAAATTTTTTGGAACCTGTTGAGAGCCACAGCCACAGTCAGAATGATGCCTGGCATATTGCCAGAGGGAATGGTTGAAAGGTGACACCAGTGAACCGTTGAGATGATGATTTGAGTTAAGCTGTATATAATTGCTGTGGCGCTAGATTGATTGAGTTGTATATGGACCCTGTTGGGGGGCGGGAATAGGGCGGCTCCAGGAATCTGCCTCAGGCACCGGATACTTTGTAGTCATGTTGCAGGGCTCTTCTTTTGGAATTGATTTCAGAGTTTATTGGAAATTTTTGAATGGTGACAAGTCTTGTTCTCTAAAGATTAATTAATTTTCAGCAGTAACTAAATTTCCAAAAAGCAAAGTATGGTATATAAATTTGGGCTCAAAATTAGACAAAGGTTATGAAAGGACTAGAAATCAAGTAGACATAATTTCCCATATGGCTTTTAACTGACTGCAAAAAAAACTCAAGAATAACATTTAGAATAGTTGAAATCAGTTGTAACTTCCCATATTAACTTTGCTTTTATAATTAGTTTGACATTATCTTAAAATCTAAGTACTTTCATATCATATCAAACATTTTAGCAGATAACACTAACTTGAATCAGTTACTCTTAGTTTCTTTACCTACATTCATTGTATTCAAATAATAATAATAATAATAAATATAATAATAATAATAAATGTGTTAGGCACCATTCTGCTTCAAAGGTGTTTCTATCAAAATTTGTGTGAAATTACAGAAGGAAAGTAAGATTTTACCTTGTAGGTTGAGTTCTGTTGCCTATTATAATAAGTAATTCAGCCTCAGGTGATTCTGTGCAGAGTTCTGTATTTGCTGTCATTCTAAATTTTTATTAATATTGTCAGAGAAGCTGACAGGTAAGGGGTAAGTTTCATGAGTTACACTTAGACCTAAAAACCTTGAACTTTACTGAAATTGTTTAGTAGCAATGAATCACAGCCCTGCATCACCTGAGTCCTCTTCCCATAACCAGAACACTGCTGCTGACTGTGTAGTTTTCCATATAGGCTGCAACCAAGAGCAATCATTAATCTCCTTACTACAAACAGTAACTCTAGAGTTAAAATGTTGACTTTCAAGAGAATGGATGTGAGGCCAGAGACCTACCAGGTGACCCAATGATAGTGTACCACTCCAAACCAAAAATTTCACAGTAGGAAAAATGTGGCAGATTCCTAGAGTACAAAGTTGGAAGACATCAAATCCAACATGGTTTTTTTTCTTCTGTTGATAAACTTACAGATTTCTTCTTTAAGAAAAATTCTGAAGAAAAGAATTACCTTATTTTCATAGTCAATGTGTAACTGATTATGTTTTTCTGCCTCTTCTGTTAGTTTAAGAATAAACTTCAACCTTGATTTCTGTTTATCCTTCTCTTTACAATGAATGCTATCAGAGCAGTCAGTTACTTTTATGTTCATGGAGCATGGCACAGAGAAGGTCATGAAGAAATATTTTTGTTGGAACAAAGAAAAGAAATAAATTATCTTACTGGATTTTGCAAGCTTAAAAATAGTTTTGGAGTCAAACTTTCTGTATTAAGATTTTATTTATTTTTATGATGTTGGTGAATAAAAAAATTATTTCCTCCCATTGAACATTAATTCCCTTAACTATAATGCTGGGGTATAATTTGACCAATCTAAAAACACTGTTGTAAAGATTAAATGAGATAATACAAATAAAGTTGATAATATAATAAGTAGGTATTATATAGTGTTCTAACTGTAAATAGCTTTATACCGTTTAGCTTTTATTACTTCAAAGGGATGTCATGAATCTATTAAAGAATCTAATGGAATCCCCTAAACATCCCCTCATCATTCCATAGCTTTAGCAAGCTCTTCAAACTATCTAAGCATAATTCACAATAGCTAAATTGTGGAACCAACCCAGATGCCCTTCAGTAGATGAATGGGTAGGGAAATTTTGGTATATATGCACATTGGAATATTACTCAGCAATAAAAAGGAATAAAATCATGGCATTTACTGGTAAATGAATGGAGTTGGAGAATATAATGTTAAGTGAAGTAAGCCAATCCCTAAAAACCAAAGGCCAAGTATTTTCTTTGATATAGGATACTGACTCATAATGGTGATGGGTGGGTAGCATGGGAGGAATGGAGGAACTTTAAATAGGGCAAAAGGGAAGGAGGGAACGGGAGCACATATGGGGGTAGGAAAGACTGTAGAATGATTTAGACATCATTACCCTAAGTTCATTTGTGAAGACACGAATGGTGTGAAAATACTTTGTGTACAATCATTAGTGAAATGAAGTCTACTTATTTCATAGGGACTGATTTTATTTAGGGGGGAACGACTTGCCAAAGATTGAATTCAGGGGCACTCAACCACTGAGCCACATCCTCAGCCCATTTTTTATTTTATTTAGAGACAGGGTCTCACTGAGTTGCTTAGCACCTCGCTGTTGCTGAGGTTGTGTTTAAACTCAAGATTCTCCTGTCTCAGCCTCTGGAGCTGCTGGAATTATAGGTCTGCGCCATGGTGCCAAGCCCATTATATTTTTAACTAATATGAACAAAAGGAATGGAGTGGAGTAGAGTGCAGTGGAGTGGAATAATAGAAGAATAGAGTCTATGCTTTGCATTTAGTGGGATAAATAAAGGTAAACATTTTGTGCAACTTGCCTTAAGGTGTATGTGCATAGTATGCTTATGCGCCTATATATGTATGTTAGGTTCAAATATATCTTGCTTGATCAAGATGGCTCACACAGAGCATCCTGCAGATTTCTATGCCTTATCATTTTCATCACACTTGCTGTTCTTAGTTTCACCTTGTTTGCTTTAATTCCCAACATATAAACACAACAGCTACATTTGCAATACAACTGACCACAGAGATCACACTCATTTAAAAAACAGATTAAATCAACCAAGTGATCACATTATCAAGCGATCACAATAATTGTATGCTAGATTCACCGATAACACAAAAGGTCATGTTCAGAAGGCAAGATGCATCAAATTTTGAGTGTTCCACATAGATGACCTATATTCCAGAGTTTCTTAGACTATGGCCCCGGGAGCATGTTATACACAAAGAAGGAAAATGAAGTTGCACTCTTCTAGATGATGTCAGAAATAGTTCTAAGTCAAACTTTGTATCAGAGCATGATGCCTTACAGTAAAATTATAATGAATAAATATTCCAGATTTTTGTAAATAAGATGCTTTAAGCCAATTTATTCACTTTCTTAATTTGAAACTAGAATTAGAACGTGAATCAAATATGTCATGTGGTTTTTCTTACAAAACATAATTCCACAACTATATATAAAATGTTTTTTGTTCGAATGATATATAGTAAAGACTGTTCACAAAAAAGCTAAAATCCCTGCAGATGATGGAGACACCTTTGAAATTCTCCATTCCAAGGGCCATTAATCTAATTTTCTTCTATTTCTTCTTGAATTAATATCTCTTCAAAAAGGTTAGTTTCTTATTGAGTCTCTGAAATGCAGTGTAGCTGTTCTCCCTCATTGTTAATGTCTTGTTTATTAAACTTTTTCAAGAATTAATCTAATTAACATTGAGTTTACTTTTTAAGACTTGTATTGTTTCACAAAGAAAAGACATAAAATTATTTGAGGGAAAAATGCAAGCATTTATTGTTTTTACCTGGTGCATTTTTACTGTTTGCCACATTAGTGATTTAATTTTCACTGAACAAACACAACTTTCTCCAAGACAGTTTTATTTAATGCAGCTAAATTTGTATTTGGCAACATTGTACTATATTTAGGATGGAAACATTAGTTAAAAGAGCACATAAACAAAGTATTTATTTTTGATATTCTATGAACTCAACATTAGAGATTTTAGGAAGATTTGCCAGAAGAATTCCAGAAATTATAAGTTATTATTTATTTAACTGGTCTTCCAGGGAATGTTTGGAACTTTTCATGAATCTATATCTCATGTAGATGTTTGCCTTAAATATTGATTGGATGAAGAATTAAATAGTCAATGTGCTAGAAATTAAAAACATAACTAACCTTTTAACTTTAGCAATTCCTGGTCTGTTGACTAAGGATATATGGATGTTCTTTGAGGCAAAACATCTTTAATAAGCTTTAGAATATATATGTTTTTGAAGATTTGTAACTTTATATATATTATGTGAAGAGTTGAAATAAAACAATTAACCATTCAAACCAGATCAAGAATACCAGGAAACATGTCATTGGTGTAAAAAATGGTGATCTGTGCATGCAAATTTAGGAGATAAAATTTACAGGCATAAAATAGAATTTGTAACAATGGCAACAGAAGCCAAACAACCAGAATATAGTCACATGATATGGTTCCTTAAAGAGCATTAGCTGAGCAGTCAGGAGGTCTTCATTTTATTTTCCTTGTTGTCATGACTATTCTTAGTTTGTTATCTTTTGTAAACTGAACATCTAATTATTAATGTGTGAAACAAATATAAAAGCAACATTTGTATTTGTTGTGGGACAAAACACTGAAAAGGTTTTGTTTTGGAAATAAGATACTAAAGTGGTTGCTTAAGTCACAAAGTTCATATTCAGGCAATTATGACTACCCTTTTAATTTCTGTAATATTTTTTTTTTCCTGTGGATGTGTAACCGATGTGATTCTGCAACTTGTAATTGGGGTAAAAATGGGAGCTGATAACCCATTTGAATCAAATGTATGGAAGATGATATGCCATGAGCTTTGTAATGTTTTGAACAACCAATAAAAAAAATTTAAAAAAAAAATAAAAAATAATAATTTTTTTTCCAATAGCATAATTTTTTTGTTCCCTCAAATGGTGACATTCTTGAGTAATTTTATAAGCACAGAATTTTTTAAAAAAGTAAATGTTCTCCAGGAATGTTTAAAACTTTAAGTTTTTCATTTAAATGCTGCCATTCCTTCTCGCATAAAAACTGGACAAAATTCTAACTGCAAATTTAAAGAAAGAAGGATGGACAGACTCAGTCATTTTCATTTATAATCCTTTATATCCAGTCCCAGAATATAATTTGGAGTCCAAAATAAACAGTGAGGGCAGGGACCACATTTATCTTTCACTGTTCAAGTTACCAGCCCCCAGTAAGATTTCAGTTAATATAGTTTGAGTAAGTGAAAGAACAAAACTAAATCCAATAAAATGAAACATGATAAAAACCATTTGTGCTTTTAACATAGAAGAGCAAAGGCTTCTTACCAAGCATTTTTTCTCTTGAAATTTCCTATTACAAAATAGTATAAATTTCTAAGCAATTTTTTATTAATGTATTGTCCATGAATTTAGAAAAACTTGTGATTTTCAGTTTTAGGCTAATTTTCTCCACCAATAAGAAGAGGAGGAATTGATACAGTAAGTTATAATGTTTGATCCAAAAATATTGGATGACATTAGGCAAATAAAGGTCCTAACATGCAAAAGAGTGCAGGTCCTGAGCAAACCCACACTCGGACAAACAGAAAAGTTATTTTTCATGTACTCAGAAGATGTCTTATCACTCATGGACTATCTTCTCTTTAGCTGTGGTTTTTAATTAATAGAAGCACAAAAGAAAGGCTATGCGGTGGGATGGCCAAGTTTTGCAGAACACTCTGGAGATGATGCACCTGCCTATACTGTTTATCCCAGGGGCACCCAAATTTGGGTTGACACATTTTGAAGTCTGTGATAAACGTTTGCAAAATTAAACAATATTGACAGTGAAATGGGCTTTTTATTAAAGTTTTTTTTCAACTTTGAAACCTCATTTTAAACAGAAGTTTTTAAATAGAATATTATTGAATAGTAAATTTTGCTGTTTCCAAGCTCAAATAATTTTAAACTTTAGAAAATTGGTAACAGAAACACCTTCTGAGATTGCATTAAAAAGAAGAAAATAGAAAACATTGCAAGTGCAAGAAGAAAACATTAGATTTGAAAGGATAAAAGAAATTGAAGTTAAAATGTAAAGGACCAGGTTTTGTAAAGTTTTCAAGCTGCACTCAGAGCCTGAAATTCCTGTGGCAGTTAAGACAATTCCCGGAACTGCCTGTTAGATGTGTGTCGAAATCTTCCCCTGACCACGTAGTTACTAAATCACCCCTTCCCAGAGGCTGTGCAGCTCAGCATGTACACTTCTCAGGGCTTCAACCAATCAGTTTAAATGTATGCCTATCTTAGTGCTGACCAATCACCCCCACCCGACCTGTTCCTGCCAGTGAATGTGCTAATCATGTTTTAGAGTTGTTATTTGATTTTCCCGCAGTATATGATGATTTGCTAAAGGAGGCTATGGCGTATGTAAAGCCCCTGCCCTCTCTAAAGAATGTATATAAACTCTGCTCAAGTGGCTCTTGGTGCTCTTTGTTCTCTGCTCTTCTTAAGTGAGCTCTGAGCCCCAGCATGCTGGACCCCCAATAAACCCTTTGCTGTTGCATGAGATGGTCTCTTGGTGGTCTTTTCCTCCGACGCTCACCTGAACTTTTCAGATTAAAGGAACAAATTTCAGTGTCTCTATTTACAACTGCCATTGATTGATGAATACAGAGAGTCTAGGAGTACTATGAATGGGGTTCCTTCCTCTTTTATTCATCCTTTGAAAGAATCCAGCTACCCTTGATATTTCTTTGAAAAATGTCATTCAACTATACCAAAGAAAAAAAGAAAAGAAATGAAAGGATGCTTTTTTTTTTAGAGAATGAAAATGACCTTGGTTCTCAAAGACTCTTTCTATTTCATTAATTTATTCAGACCTGACCAAGTTATGATGGAAAGTCTTACAATTTATTGTATAAGTTGTGCACAAATGCAAGAAAAAAAGCAAAACAACACTTATTCCAAAATAAACTCACTCTACTTAAGCAAATTGTTATTAACAAGTTATATTGAATTTTAAACAATAACTGATGTGCCTGAATTCATTTTAAAAGAGCTAAACATATGTTAAATTTTTCTATGAGTATGATTTAACTATTAAGATATCTACTTCAAAGTTAAGAGATGCATGAAAACTAATATATTTACTTTCATAGAAGTCTTTTTAAAGAGGGAGCCTGATACTTCTTCAAAATAGATAATCCAGGGTTCCTAAGAAAGTGGTGAATTGAAGTTTTTACCACAGGATTATTTACTGTAGGATTATTATGCAAGGGCTGGAGTTGTGGCTCAGTGGTAGTGTGCTTGCCTAGCATGCATGAGGCACTGGGTTCGATTCTCAGTACCACATACAAATAAACAAAATAAAGATCCATCAACAACTAAAAAAATAAAAAATAAATTAAAAAATATGGCCTGAGGCCTTGTTTAAAAAAAGAATTATTATGTAATTAAATTAATTTATCATGTAAAATTTTAAGTATAAATTCACATAGTTTCTCTTGGTAAGTAAATAAGCAAATAAAAATACATAAAACATACCCCAAATCACCAGTGTATTTAGGGACTATAGCAGAATCATGATACCTTTGAGCTAATGTCATTATCATATTCTCTCATGCTTTAAATTAATAATTTTCCTTACACATTTACACATACATTCACACACATATGCACACACAACCGGTTTATACACTCACATGTATAGACTTTAACCCTTTTGCTTTACATTTAGACATTTATAGCTAAAACAAACCACTATGTGCCCTATATGACTAAATAAAACTTTAAAAACTCTCCTGTGGGGAATTGTTAATTTTTGTATATCATTGGAAAATTTATTTACTGCCTCCAATCAATTCTGTAGGAGAATCAAATGAGTATAAAGTCATTTCGAAGATTTAAAAGACTGCAAACAAGTTTGGAAGAAACACTGCATCCTGAATAGGAAAGATAACGTATATGTAATAATGAAAATGATACACTTAGGCAAGGGAATTTGGAAAAAGTTGTAACAATGGAGAAAATAGACAGTTAAACTCTGAGCTGGACCCTCGTATTTAGATTTTTCTTTTTAAAGTTACTCATATGTTAAATAAGGATAATAGTAACTACCACCCTGGTCATTGTGGAGATGATCAGGCATGTTAAATGACTAGCTCTGGAACAAGTATATTTATTAGAATTAGCAAATAAATGTTCATTATTATTAATGGAATTTGATGACATTAATAGTTATAATCATACTTGGTTGTGATCTTCTTCCCCAGCACCCCCCTCACAATGAAGCTTACTTTACACTTGTCTCATGATCCTTTTCACCTGTTTGATTATTAATATTGTGCTACAAGTTGTTGAACTATGTGGGGCCAAGTATTATGAGGAGCTGATGTGTGCATCCTACAAAGCAAGCTCTCTCCAACTACAATCTGGTTTCCATGATTTTATTCTGTTTTATTTTCATTAAATTTATTTTAACTGATACATAAAAACATGAAAATTACACAGATTTTGGAGGCTATCATGTAATGTTTCTGTATATGTAAACATAACTTACTTATTTATCTACTTAACATACTGGGGATTGAACCCTGTATGTTAAGTAGATAACATAACACTGAGCTACATCCCTACCATCTATTTCTCCCCTGCCTCTTTTTTTTGAGACAGTCTCACTAACTTTTTGAGGCTGGTCTTGAACTTAGGATCCTCCTGCCTCAGCCTTCTGAGCAGCAGGGATTACAGGTGTGTGCCATTGCACTCAGCTACATGTAAATACTCTCAATAATTCTGGATATAGCTGGCATAAAATAATTGAAGAGTAACTCTCACTAGTGATGTCTAAGATCAAGTGATTTAGTGTACTGCATCACTTAGAACCAATGAAGCAGAGTAAGCAATTGGCAGTAAAAGTTTTTAAAAAATAGAGAAATGGCAAAGCAAGGCAACTACCATTAACATCAACAACAACAGAAAGTAATGATCTTATTATAGACATTGTATGCCATCTCCACTCTAATTTTCACAACTCTGGATTCACTTGCCAGATTTGCAATAATGTTTTCTTCTATCACATAATTTTAACTTTAATTCAAGTGTAAAATCAGAATACTGTTTAATACTGTTTAGATCTTTATTATAGGTTTCACACTTAAGTTACAGTGTTTCATATACCCATGTGCAGTATTGATTAATACAGTTGCTTTCCTGCCCCTCCTTTTCTAATCTGAGATATAGTGATTCATTTACATATAAAAGTCTGAAGGTAAGCACCCATTAATTCATACTATGTATGTGGTAGAAAAGATTATTTCATATGTGGAAAACTCAATAGAAATCACAGAGAATTCAAAAGATCATTGTAATAAGGCCTTTTAGAAATAGATCTCAGTTTTTTGAACTGTGAGATCTGATTTAAAAATTCATGAGAATTACTTTCCTGTGAGAAGGCTCAGGGAATTATGAATATGACAGACAAAAGCAAAATAAAAATAGGAAACTCAAAAATCTGAAATTCATTCATTATGTGGGTTTTATAGTTTATTATCACTGATTAAGATAAATCTTGGACATTTTTCTTCAGTTCAAAAACTGCAAAGGAGAAGTTTTAAACTACCTGTGTAAAATTGCTTTGGAACCATGTAATTGTAATTAGATAGGTCAGGATATATGAAAAGACAATCATATGCAGTAAATTCTGTGATATTTTCTAATTGAACACAGATTCTATTTTCAACTTTTCTAACAGTGTTTATTATTACAACAGTTTTTGTTTTAAACTTAAGAGCAATATTTAGAATGTGTGTCCTGCATTAATTTTTAATCATTGAATTTTCATGGGCTTTCTGTTTTATTGCTTCATAAATAAATAACTTGTAAATTTGTCTAGTCAATTTTTGTTTCCACATAGAAAACTTGACCTTAAAAAGAAAGTTAATGTTCTAGAAATATAATGAAAATATTTGTGAAAATATAATTCATCATTAAGCATTATAATAGGGATACATAAAAGAGAAGCACAGCCTCTTTTTTCAAATACAATACAACCATTTTAGTTGTAGCAATGATTGATTTTCTTTAAATAAAATAAGTCCAATTATTATTGCATATATTCATGTACATAATGTTTCTAATGAAAAGTAGGTTAAAAGAGTGGTCATAGTTACATGGTGAGTGGCACACACCTATAATCCCTAGCAACTTTGGAGGCTGAGCAGGAGGATTGCAAGTTCAGAGCCAGCCTAGGCAACTTAGCCAGGTCCTAATCAACTTAGTAAGACCTCTATATTATATAGGGGTGAGTGTGTAGTATAAGTGCCACAGTCAATCAACACCATCCAGTTCTATGAGTAGTAATGAAATAGGGTACCTCCGCACCTCCTGCTTGTATCATTATTAATTGTGCCAGTCTTTTCTAGAATTTGGGGCTTTATTTGAAAATAAATGTTACAGTATTCTGCTTTGCACAGTATGATGCAACTATATTTAAGAGTGAAATTTGATTCACTGTGTGACACTGGTTGAATTGTTGCCTTTCTCTTTGTAAGATTTTCTTCCTATTTTTAAGAGGTAAATTATATTTTTCTGCCCTATGCAACACATAATGTTGTTTGGAAGTTCAAATGAACCTTAAGTAAAGGTTCTTTGAAAAGTGCACTGTCTTAAAGAAAAACATCGCTGTGAAGAAATTTCTAAAGAAAACCTCAGGCCTGTGTTCTGATGATCTTAAGTTCCCTATCAGTGCTATGATGTGTACTCCAGTCTCTTTCTTAGAATTTGTCTAATATTTTATCTAGAATTGGTCAAAATCCACTCTGATTTGTGCACAGTACAATTTTCATCAAATACCACAAGGCTATTATATTGCAATATAACTTCAAATAAGTATTTTGTACAGCAGAAACCTAGATAGAACTGGAAATTGAGTTCACCATTTCCACAAACCCTTAGACATCTGTCATGTGTCCGACATTGTGCTTGTCACAGGAATACAAAGAAGAGTCTGCCCTTCATGAGCTTTTTATCTAGTTGAAGAGAAGAGCAAATGAGCATATAATAATGTATTGTAAATTTTATTACTCTAAAGTGGATAAATGAGATAAATGAGAAATGTTTACTCATTTTAACAGTTTGATTTTATTTGATTTTAGGAGTTACCATATGATTCATAAAAGGAAGTTACAACTAGTAGTATGAATCCATTCCAATTATTGATTTATGCCAATTTTTCAAATAAATGCTATTTTGAAGAGTAAAGTTCCTATTGAATGTTACCCACTATAATTTATTTAAGTTCTAAAAGAATAAATTTTTAATTTAATTCACTAGTCAATGTCTTTCTGGCAGTAAAATTTATGGGCTTCCCATTGAGCTAACCACTTATATTGAATTAAAGTAATATGTTTTGGTCTATACTGCAGTTTAAGATGGAAAGATTACGACAATGACCCAAAAAGTTTAATCAAGATTTTCATGTTTATAGAAATGCATACAGAATGTATAATGGATTTAATATAACTAAGTTATATAAAATATAATAAATAAACAGATGGCATTTATAACTAATTATGCATAATATTTAACCCATTTATTAATTCATTTTAAGACAATAAGGAATCCATCTATTTACAGATACTTAATAATTACAGTTGCCATCACTTTTGCTGGGAAGCCTTATAGGAATCCAAAGTTAAGACATCAATTTTTTTGATTATTCTATAATAAATAGTAATTGAGAAATTATTCTATAATAAATAGTAATTATTTATTATTATTATTATTATTATTATTATTATTATTATTATATAATAAATAGTAATTGAGGAATTAAGGGAAAAAATGGTTCAGCCAGAGAGATTAATAGAAGAAATGCACATTCTGGCTATAAAAACGTTTTGCTCTGAGAAACTATAGCAGCATTTCTTTATAATCTAAGAAGCACTAATGGCAACAAACTTACAAAGATATTGAAAGAAAAGAAATAAAATTATAAGCCACTGGTGCATAATAAAGAAATAAACAAAAGACTCTGAAAATTAAGACAAAGACTTTGATTCAGTCACCTCTTGTGGAGTTGAAGACAATGTGCAGAAAACTAAAAGTGTAAAAATCAAACAAACGTAAAAACCAAATCCAAGCTTTTTCAGTTAAGTTTGGGGTAAAATACAGGTCCTCTTAGAGTTAGTTCATCAAATATACAGTGGCAGATCAGCATAGACATTCCATAGTCCAAGGATCAAGGGAATATGTACATTATGAGGCACAGAGGCAAAGTGAGTTCCAGCATTGCCAAATCAACAGTCACTGTTCTTCAGGAAATCTCTGAGGTAATCTTAAATTTTGAATGATGGCTTCTCCGTCTAAGTCAGGATTTGAGGGGAAATACGATTTGTAATTGAATGCACTAGTAATACTGTTTCTCTTCAAGCATATTTATCATAATTTTTTTTAAAAAATGATGAAAGCAAGATCTGTAGGGGAGACATTCTTTCCCTCCATTCCTGGGAATTCTAGAGACTGTAGAAGGAGCATATTCCTTGAGCTTAAGAGTTCATTTCTAGCCACCACATAAATGGATCTCACCCTAGGAAACCTCTATAATGAAACTCATATTTACCACATTCCCTACACCATCCCTTTGTGTGGCTTTTCTGAATTAATTCAATAAAATTTTATTGTGTTCATGCATTATTTCAGGAGCTATTTTTCTGTGCCAGTGAAATCCCAGTAAAAAACCAAGGCCCAGACCTGGGGGACTTATATTTTGGTCAGGAGTTGAAGATAAGTAATAAATAATGAATAACATAATGCAGGTTATTAAGAAAAATGGACAGGGGGTGCAGGTGATACTGGGTCTCTTGGAACAACTCTCTGATAATGTGGCTCAAAGAAAGAAGAATGTACAAATCTGTGGGAAGAATTTCCAAAACAGGAGAAATGAGTTGAAGAGCACTAAGAAACAGCTCATATAAGTATCAGAAAGAAGGTGTAGGTGGTTGAGCAGGGTAAGTCAGGAGAACAGGATGAACTGAGGATGGGTGAGGACACAATACAAATGACACAGATCTTGTGAAGAGAATTTGATCTGATTTGCACAAAGTAGAAATTACTTAGTGAGAGATTTTAAATTAATCCCTCTGCCCGTTGAATAATGAAGATAGTGTACTGACTGGGTTAAGGTAGATCTTGCATGTTAGTCAGAAAGTGATTGCAATAGTGCTGGTGAGAGCTGTACTGGCCATCGCTGAGAGTGTTCCTTGGGGCAACGAAGCCTGACTAGATCATGGACATATTGATGGCTGTTGGATGGGTGTGGAATGTTTGGAGAGTGAGAATTAGGCGATGATTTTGAAGTTTTAGTCTTAAACTACTGGAATACTGGAGCCATACTGAAACAGAAGGGTGGGAATTAAGAGCATGGTTTTGAATGGTTTTGAGATGCCATTTGAGTATCTAAATGGAGTTGGTATGCAGGCATTTGGATATGTAGGTCTCGAGTACAAGGAAGGAGTTGAGCTTGAAGTTATAATTTGGGCATCATCAGCATTAAGATATAATTAAAGACCTAGGAAATGACTGTAGCAAAAGAAAAGGTCCCCCAACTGGCATTTAGGGAAGATAAATAAAGTGAGCATACAATCTTGGTGTTTCTCTTGTTAAGAGATAAGGTCTCAAAAGACAGTAAGCCAGTCATCTTATAGTGCTCAGCACTGAATCATTTGCAGATAGATAGTTTGCAAGTCACTTTCACATTGATGGGTGAGACCCAAACTGTGTTAACCCCAGTATACAGAGACAGTTATTCTTTTGCAGGTACAAATTCATTAACATTTTGGAATTAACCAACATATTGTAGAATTCTAAAGAAGGAAGTGTGAGACAGAATCTTACTGCATAGGCAATAATCCAATTAAGAGTCAAATTCTGTGGCATTTCTTTGATTAAATAAAAGTCCTTTTTTCCCCTAAACTATCCAAAATTTTAGATGTCAATATCCATTGCTTTAGTTATAGGAACATCCAGCTATGATTGATCAAAATCTATCCTTTAAAACATGGATGGTAGATAAAATATAATAGCAAAAAAACTCTTGACAGTTATATTTCATAACAACTTGTTTTTAATATTTGATAATGGAAAACATAGTAAATAAATATTCATATAATACTAATAAAATGTATTCATATTGCCTATGTCATTAGGGAATTCCCAACCTGTTGAAAGAATGAGAGATTTGTGGTGTGTTGCTTAATGTCTACTCGTTCATAGACTTTTCTCCATCTGGTTTCCTAGGAGTTTTAAAACATTTAAGTTAAAGTTTTTTATTTTCATTTGTTGTTGTGTTAATATGAAAATTATTCTTGCCAGAAGCATTCTGTTACAATCTTTTAAGAAAGAAATTGAAATTAGATGTATGTGCCTGTTAATGTTGTGATAATAGTGCTAACTGCATCTGCTAACTAAATATGTAGATTAGAAAATCTTTGGTTTAGTGATCACATCAAACTTAAGGAGCTGCAGTTTAAAAGAGATTAAATGTATTTCTAACAACTGCTTCCAAAGCTGTTGATAGCAAAGGAAATGAATGACTATTATCTTGAGAAATGTCTGCAAATTTTCTTAAGGTAATATTTTGATCTTTTTTAACTCAGGTGGCATTATATCAAATGCAGGGTATTGTAAAATAGTGCTTTTGCAAGTTTAAATAATAATGTTTAAAATATTTTTCTATGGAGTCATTATCTTTTGAAATATTTTCTGAGATGCCAGAATTGTCCAGAATTTATACAGAATTAAAATATATTATATGAAGAAGCCCAGCATTCAGATAGTCACAGAATTGCAGTTTGAATCACAGTGATGTTAAAAATCAAAACTGGAGTCTAAAGTTATTGAAACTCATTACTTTGTAAAGGCTTAAAATAATGCAAATGTGAAAGACCACATTAAAAATGCAAGATTTTATAGGAACATTTTTTCACTTTTTAGGAGGATACACAGAGAAATCAACATTAGAGTTTTCCTCTGGCAAGAGATAAAATTGTATATTCTATTTGATGCAATGCTTTCTAAAAGAGCATATTTAACTATTATATGAAGTTTGCATTCTGAATGATATAGAAAAGAAATGACTATTGTTTGAACTGCATATTCTATTGAATAGGTTGACTTTTTAGCTGTAAACAGGAAATGTAAAGAAATTATTTTATATACATATAATCTTTTTATCAACTTACAACAAAAGCACCACTTGTAAATATTTCTTGGTTCTCAGTTTAACCTGGAAATGGGGATTATAGAATTTTTATTATACAAATATACAAGCTCCATTTTGAAAAAGTCTAAGGAATGTCAAGAGAATATTAAAATTATAGACATGTGATAATCATTGTCCTTATTTTATTTATGTATTCAGTATGTTGTGGCTTCATAGAATGAAATTGATAGTATATGATGTCTCAATACATGATGTCAGGTCTCCCAACTCGATTTCAAATCCTTGTCATTATTCTAACTAAGACCTCAATTTCCTCAGAGGATAAATGGATTTCTGTATATTTTTATAACCTCCCTAGGATGTAACATGGTTTCTATATGATTAGAGAAGAGCAATTCCAGTAAATTGTGTTCATAATGCAGCATCTGCTATTAAAGTCTCCCAATTTTCTATTTCAAAAAAAGAATATCTCATAATTCTGCAATTTGCTATCATTATGATATAATTTCAGCTCTATACATACAGACATGCTAAAAGAAGGGTATACCTGCAGAAAATAAATAATTCTTTCCTGCATTTGTGTTTACCTTACATCTAAGAAATTGGAAGTAGTTAAAAGAAATGAATGTTGAAAATCAGAGGCAACTACCTGTAAAATATAGTTACCACTCTGTTTAGCAAGGTGAAGTATATACACACCACACAAAGCAAGAAAATTGCTCTCTCTGGAATAATATGGGGAGTGAGAGGAGTATTCTGAGTATATCTTTTACTACTTACACATAGTGATTTTTCTTTCCAGAAATAAAATAGTGAAAAAAATTACAATTGGCCCAAATTTTCTAAATCGTGTCTTTTTTTTTATTTTTTGTTTGACTCTTTTACTAAATACAATAGTACTCACCATCCACAGGGTTTTTGTTCCAAGACACTCAATGGATTCCTGAAACCACATACACTATTTTTTTTCTATATAAACCTATCTATAATAAGGTTTAATTTTTAATTTAGGCACAGTAAAAAATTAAAAGAAATAACTGAAAATAAAAAGTAATAATTATAAAAATAAACATAATAAATGTTATTTAAATATTGTGTCTCTTTAAAAAGTCAAGACAAATATTGACATTTTTAAATTGTATTTCTCCAAGAGTAACTACACCTGTAAGTATGTGGTGACTACTACACTGAAAACCAAGATTTATTTATTGCTCTACATGTGATAAATACAATTCACAAATTAACCTGTTAAACCCTTACAACATCATAAGGTATTATCTATCATTTCACAGACGAGGAATCTAGCAAGAAGAAATCAGGTAGCCTGTCCCAAATCCCACAATAAAGAACTAGGGTTAAAATGTTGCTCCACTACCATTAGAGGTAGCCTTTGATCTTAGAAGGACTCTATGTTAGACCAGCCAATAACTTCCTCGTTGTCTGTCTAGAGTTTTCTAAGATTTCATAAAGTTCAAATGCCGTTAAATATATTTCTTCTTCTCTGGATAATGGAACAGCCTGTTTTAAAATATTCACCTCTATTTTATATAAAATGGTTTACTATCTTCAAAGATTTGACATTATTCTGTTTAAAGAAAATGTTATTAATCCCATGTATCTCTCTTACAATTTTTGTGCATTAATAACAAGGGAAGCCTATTACTACTGATTTTAGTGATTGGAAGTTATGATATAATAAAAAAATAATAATTTGTTGGTGCATCAGTTTGAAAGCCATTCACAGTGTGAACAAGAATCAACTTGTCAGTCATTGTTTCTTGGCCTCTGCCAAAAGAAGAAAAAAGCTTAACAGTAGTTAGGGAACTACTGAGTTGAAATCTCTAAGGATGTTTCAACCTATTTGTTATATTTTCATCCACCCTGTCCACGGATGAAAAGTGATGTGATCTTAACTTATTACTGACTGAAAAGCAGTGTCAGGGGCTTTTCTGTAGTCCTTGTAATGGTTCTGACTAACCATGCTTAAAATCCAATTGCTATTTAAATCAGACAGTGAGGCCTTCTTTTATTGACATGACATTTGCTAGTCTGTGACTTGAATGATTATATTTAGCAGGTTCTTAACTTTGGGATAGAACTTGGCTGTTGAACTCAAGGTCTTTGACCTAATAACTGTAGTAAGTAATGGTGATGAAACTACCTGAAATAATAAAAGTTGCTGATCATTAGTCCTGAGAGCCAAAATGATATTTTTCTTGGGATCATTTTTATAACTTTTTTTCAAACTCAGACATCCTTGTTCATAAATTATGAGACTAGAAATCACTCTATTGTTCATTACTTAACTGTAACATTACACATCATGATCATGCATTCTGATAATTTTTTTTCTTTATTTTTTCTTAAACTTCTTTTTTATGTTCTCACCACATCATTGTAATGTCTACAGCTCACCCTGTTGGTAAGTAGCCATCCTTTTATCCATTTAGCATGGCTTTTTTACAATGCTTCATAATTCATGCATAGTAGAATTTGACAGAAATATAATTATTCACCCATATTCAAATATTACTGGAGGGACTGTCTACCATAGAAATTCTTCTGACTTTTTTGTCACTTTGAAAAACCATTTTTTAATGACTTTTGCTACAAAGCATTGTGTAGGTGTCAGTTTGTCATATAAATGTATAAATGAATGATTTATGGTATAAAATGCTAACTTTTCTTAAGGGGAAAAATGGAATTCTTTCCTTTCCTTGTATGTATAAAAGAATCAATTACTATTTATGCTTGGTATTGGTTAAAACAAAAGATCATAAGATCTTATAAGATCATTTAAGCAATTCTATTACTTTCATCACTTATTTTATTTTAACCTACACAGACTCCCAGTTCTTTAGGAGTATTTTTACCTGCTACACACCTGTTATCTGCATGCCTATATAAACAAAATTAAGTAGAACGCTTTAATTTATTGTGAATAGATTGTGACCCTTAGTGTATAAGGGAAAAGAGAGCAGTGGTTTTTGGCATGAAAAGTAAATGTTTGTGTTTTTAACATATCTCATTCTTCATTTGGCTTTGCAAAATTGAAGTAAGAGCTTATGCTTGCAGAAATTTAGGTAGTAATTATTCATGAGTATGTGGTTGATAAAATATTTTCAAATTCATTGATTTACTAATCTTTTTGTGTCAGATTTGAATTTTAGTTTAACCCAAAAAATACATTTAAATAAGCGAAATATTGGTAATTGTGTAATAAGTAAATTAACAGATGGATGTGTACATGGCTGAATGAATGAATGGATCAATTCTACATATTGCTTCTTTAATATACTAAGAAATAACAAATTTTTTCATTTTTAAGAATTTTTAAATTTTTCCAGCTAGCTTTAAAACTTTCCTTAATATAATAACTTTAAATTGCTGACATTGATATATATTGATCCAAATTCATAACCCTCCCCCTATCTTTCTTTGAAATAGTCACAGACGTTATTATCACATAGTATATTGTTTCATTAATAGCAAATACCCTAAATAGAACTTTAGTGTCCCAATCTGAATTTCTGATATGCCATTTCTGATCAGTACTTTCTTATGTTAGCTCTTGAATAACTGAAACTTTCATCATCTCTTCTGTAAAACGAACAAAATAATATTGGCTTATCAAAATTGCTGCAAGACTGGATTGAGCTTATAATTGATTATGTATTTGAAAAGTGCTCTATATGCCAATACTGGCTAATGTATTCCTTGTTTCTGAGACACTATTTTGCATTTTGATATACTGAAATACGGTTATGACTTAAAGTTATTTGAAAAATAAAGTACCAGGCTATTTTTTTTCTAGGAACATTCATGTTATTTGAAAATTGTGGACTATATTGTTATAATATTTAATTTTCATTTTCTTGAATTTGAAAGAAATCCTATGAATGATAACTTGGTTGTCAATGAAATAGTATCTAAAATATGGAAGAGAAAGGGAAAATTGAGATAACAGAGAAAGACTGAGAACAAACTGACAGTAGGCTTCATGATCACTCTCTCCGATTTCCTTGTTTCAGCATCTGTGAAAACATTTTCTGGTTCAGGGATGAACTTATTTATGTGTCCAAGAAAGTATTTCATTATTTATTCATGTTGTATAATAAAATATAAGTGAAGAAATTTATACAAGTCAGGTATGGTGGTACATGTCTAAAATAGCAGCTATTTGGGGAGACTTGAGGTGGGAGGATTGTAAATCCAAGGCCAGCTTGGACAAGATTAGTGAGATCAAGTCTCAAAACAGACCAAAAAAACAAAAGTAAAAGCAGAATCATTTATATATAACAAATTTAAGGAATGAATGAGAGTAAATGTAAATATAACATTAATTGACAAGGATTAAAGCAATTTGAACTTTTTCGGAATTCTTGATAACTAAGCAATATAAATTTACAACTTTAATTAGAAATTATTTTAAAATATTAAACTTATGGATTTTATAATAAATATATAAAGATACATGATTCGATGTGAAAATTTGTCAATTGAAAGTTTGGCAATAAGTACCTCAAAATTCAATTTGATTAGGCTTAGGTATCAATTTTAATTATAAGATCATGACCTCAAATGAATAGAAAAATATCACATATAAATTATAGATTTTTATACAGCAAATTCTGAGTCTGCTATATTGTTACCAGTTAATTTATATCAAACATTTCCAGAAGATAAAACAATATTTTAATAATTTTTTTATGTATTTAAAACATTTAAGCAAAGAAAACAGTACATTGATGAAAACAATGTAATATACACAGAGTATAGGGATTTATCTGTCACCTACAAGTACTTTTAAAAGTTATTTTCATTTTTTATTCTTGTTTGAAATGATTCTTAAATTCCCATTGGACTGGAAATAAAGAATAGCTTCTTGACACATTGCATTTTACTCGCGAAAGTCTGTCATTTCATAAATCTATCTTGAATGACTTATAACAATGTTCAGAAATATGAAGAACTATACTTTATACTTGACAACTACTATTAATTTTGAAAACTAAATTTTAGATACATTTTTATTGAATTACTAAAAAAGAGACTGATAATTGGGAAATTAGACTGTTTTTTCTATCAAATTCTTACATCAATTTAAGTTTAGGAACTATAGGTCTTTGAACTTTTATCGTTAGTGGACTCAGAAGACAGTTTTTAAACTTTCAGGTGATAGTAAGAATATTCTGTAGACACCATAGACTGCGAACAGAAGCTAGTTTTTAATTCCAATATGTTTGGTGAAAAAATTTGTACCCAGCACATAAAGCTTACAGAAAATGCAGAGAGGGCAAAGCTTTCTTAAGAAAATTAGAAAACATTGCAGATTCTAGAATTCTTACAAATTCGGAAAATCATCATGGCATTACACCAGATGAAACTTCCTAATGGTCTATTGAAAGTCCCACTTAGAAATCTTTTAAAAACCCCAACTGGGAGTTTGTTTAAATGGATGACTCTTATGAGTTAAAGAATTTGCAACTTAGTACAATACACAAACACCTTCCAGACTCTACTTTGGAGATTCTATAAAACTTGTTTAAGAGGATCCCCAATGTGGAAAAAAATTGCTGAAATCAGTCCATTATACACTTGCCAATGGAAACCAATATATTCCAGATTGCATTATTCATCTGTAATGTTACCAACATCTCCTAAAGAGCCCTTTATTTCAACCTCTGTATTTATTGGTTTCCAAAAAATCTAGACCAATGCCACTTTGACAATTAAAAAGCCATTTTTACTATTTCGAAGACATTCCTTTTAAGAAAAGCACAAGTGCATTGTAGGGCATAGTTAACTAAGAATGTTGAAATGTTCTTTTGTTTATGTGGAAAACTCTTCCAATGAAGGAACTGACAAGAAAAAAAAACATGATCTAAATACGCATAAATATATTGCTTCCTATACCTGTCTGTCTTATTTTCCTATTGGAAGCTTTTCCCAAGCTTAAAAATAAAAAAGAACATCTATTTTGGAGATGGGCAACACATTTTTTCCTAGCAGCAACTCAAAACATGATGAGTAATTTGGAAAAGAACTGTCAAATCGACCAGCTGCCTTACTTGTGATGCTGAGCCCTACCTCATTTTATATCTTGTACACCATATGCTCTCTGCTTATTGCCTCAAGTAGAGAGACCAAAAAAAGCTGAACATATCAGGTGAAACATGTTTGAAATATCACAAACAAACTGACAGTACACAACTTTATGAAAAAACTTTTTTCCCAATTCAGTGATATAAAAGTATGTTCTTTTTGATAGTAGAATATAATTGGTTACAGAAAAATTCATAAATATTGAGAAAATCATGTTCTTGGCAAAATTCCACATTTTTCGATTATGATTTTATAGAATCTGCCACTAGTCAAAACAGACATCTATAGGAACATAGTTTTTCAATGTTTTAACTGCTTAAGCACAAAAGTAAACATATTCTCATTTTAGAAAGTTCTATTTTATGAGTTGAGGCAGTTTTGGAATAACATGTTCTAACGTATTTTATTCCTGAGGCCACCAAGAAATACAACAACAACAATAAAAATGAGTGAATAAAATAATAATTCAAGACAAATAATAAATCAGTTATTACTAAGGAACAAGGTGACAGATATTTTTGACACCTTCATATCCCACCCTACCTTGAAATGTGGAAACTGTAATGTGCTAAATGTAATTTAAATTAGAAGTGGAAAAATTACAGTTACTTTCAAGTCAAAAAAAACGTGGTTATTATGCAGCATGCTGTGATGTATTGTTTGTAAAAGGTGTTCTGAGTGTGTTTTGGAAGGAGACCTAGAATTTTATTCCTTGCATTCTTTCTTTGTTAGACAAACTGAACCTCATAACGTGGGCTAATCTTTTCTTACCTTCAAGTTCTTGATGTTTCTTGCACCCGGCACTAATTAGCTACTTTATACAGAGTCCTGATTAACTATTACTAAATAAATATCATGTTTTTCATCACACCGTATATTTTTACAAAATTATGGGTAAAAATGCATATTCTAATAGAGTTTCCACTATGTGAAATGTTCAAGATAGCTTAAACTAATACTTATTTTTAAAGTGAAAAACAATTTTAGATTACTTCTGCTGGGCCAGTTTTAGCCTTATGTGCTTGACAGCATCTGTCCATTGTCTCTATAGGGAAGGTTAGGTAAGAATTATTGAATCACACATTTCTTTCTTTTTTTTTTTGTTTCTCATAACTGGATGACATATTCTCTTGTTTTGGAATTGAAAGGTACTTACACAACAATTCCCTCTTGGTTGGGATATCTCTTTACATATTCTTCCAAATATATTTTCTGGATTACGGACACCAAAAGCTCCCTGAATCTATAGGATCATAATTAAGTTAATCCTTCAAGGATGTTTTCTTCTGTTTTATCTTTGAATATTTTTCTTTCACTTATTTCCTTCAGACATACTTTGTATATTGGCTTTCCTTTGTTTACATTCCATGTTTACTGACTATGCTGTAATAATTTCAAAGGTAAGAATTTTATTTCATATGTGTGAATTTTAATGTCAGTTTTCACCTTCCTTTTTAAATTATAATCATCACGTATTTCTTCTTACTAAAATAATTTATTGTTTTTCTCTTTCTTCCCCCATTTCCTTGCTGAGCCCTTACATACCTTTCTTAATCTCATGTGTCACTTAATCCATTTACTTAATCCAATTTTATGAATTTGTTTGTTGCTTTTGTAGAAGAAAAACTTCATTGTATGTATTTTTCTTTAAAATATGGTCAACTATTCTAAAGTATGTCTGTGTTTCTTTGATAATTCCTAGAAGGTACTGGTCATTTCTCTTGGATTAATTATTTTTCCTTTTTCTCTTTAATTAAATAATTAGTTCAGTAATATATATATTTATTTTGTTTTGCATAGATCCTATTGAAACTTTATCTGGTAATTATCTAGTTGAGTGCAGAAGACTACAGTTTGCATGTTTAGAGAAGAGAAAGAGGAAAGTATGAGGGTCATTTGCTAGCCCTTGCTTGGAATGCAATCTTAAATATCTCTTTTTTTTCTTAATTTTTAAGCTTATTCGTTCTAATCAGTTATATATGACAGCAGAATGTTTCTCTGGTTGTACATGAAGTAGGGTCACACCATTGATGCAATCATGACCAAGTATAATGATGTCGGTCTCACTCCATCATTTCTTGAAATCTTCATGCTCCCTCCTCTCTCTTCCCTGTCTTTGCCCAATCCAGAGTTCCTCCATGCATCACATGTCCAACTCCCCATTATGGATAGCATCCACTTATCAAAGAGAACATTTGGCCTTTGGTTTTGGGGGATTGGCTTACTTCGCTTAGCATGATATTCTACAACTCCATCCATTTATGTGCAAATGCCATAATTTTGTTTTCTTTTATAGTAATATTCCATTGTGTACATATACCACGGTTTCTTTATCCATCATCTATTGAAGAGCATCTAGATTGGTTCCTTTATGAAAAAAATAAAATCAATTTCTTTTTAGTGTTTTATTGACTCTGCTGATAAACAATAATCTTTGTTAGGTTTGAGCTCTCTGCTTTCCCACATGAAACTACCTCCTCATCTTCCCTTTATATTCCTTTCTTCATAATGAAGATGGCTTTCAGGCATGGTAGTTTTGTATTACTGAGAGAAAATCGTCACAAACTGAGCTATTTAAAACAACATCCAGGGCTGGGGATGTGGCTCAAGTGGTAGCGTACTCACCTGGCATGTGTGCGGCCTGGGTTCAATCCTCAGCACCACATACAAACAAAGATGTTGTGTCCGCTGAAAAAACTAAAAAATAAATATTAAAGATTCTCTCTCGCTCGCTTGCTCTCGCTCTCTTTTTAAAAATAAAATATAAAACAATATCCATTAATTAAGTCAAAATTCTATAGATACAAAGAACAGACAGGTAAAAGGAAGGGGGGTTCTGCTTAGGGTCTCAACAGGTGAAAATCAAAATATATACCCAGTTAAGCTCTTCTCTGGAAACTCTCCGAAAGAAACCACTTCAAATTTTGTTTGTGTTGATGGCAGACTTAAGTTCCTTGCAGTTGTAGACTGAAGTCCCCAATTCCTTGACTGCAAGTCAGTGTCACCCACAGTTTTGAGAGGTCACTCTTCAGCCTTCCTATATGGCTTACAGGGCCTTCAAAATTGGCAATGGTTTCTTGAATTCTTATGTGTTAATTTTGTATTGCTTCCCTTTTGGTACTAGAGAAAATCTACTTATTTAAAAATCTCATAGGGTTAAGTTAGGCCCAACTGACTCATCTTCCTGTCTTTGGGTTAACTGATTTGTACTCTCAGTTATATCTTCAGAATCTTTTTTGTAACATAACATGATCATGAGAGTAACTCCAGCAAGCGGAAGTCATGTGGGTCACCTTAGAATTCTGCCCACCACAGGACGCTTGGCTTTTTCTTTCTTTAAGTTCACCTTCCTTTCTTCTAAATTTTAGCTGGTTTTCTATGTAGTCATGTCTCTTATTTTCAAAATCATGATTAAAGGATCAAATGACTAGCTTTTGCAATGTGACAGGATATCATAGTGACATGACTAGTGATAGAGAATGGAGGCTTGTTATGCTGATGTTCACCTTGCTTCCTCTTTCTCTTCCCGACTTGAACCTGTTTAGCAGGGATACCATACAGTTTGTTGTTTTGGCTTACAGTAGCTTTTCCATATTATTTATTTCTTTTCTTATAATAACTAGAGAAAAATAGAGCAAAATATATTGACTACATTATCTTAAACCAAACATCAAAAAGTTTAAATCTCATTAATTTTAGAATCTCTCCACATAGGATTAAAATAAAAACTAAATATTTTAATTTGGTACCTAAAGTACTATAGGTTTTGAATATTGTAATAATGTAAATTCTGTGGCCTGAAACTGTCCAATAAGATGAGAATTAAGAGATTTCACTGGATATAGACAGAATAAAACACATGAACATCTGAGTCATTCCTTTAAAAAAGGTCGAAATTTTCATTTTTATACATTATTGTAATTTGTAGACAGCAAGAAACTCTATGATATGTATGTTTTCATATCCTATAAAATATATTGTGATATGTATTACACCTAAGTCTTACATGCATGACATTTAAATTAGTACACTACTTACTTAAACATGTTAAAGGTCACTTGAGGGACTGGTACATAATTATATTCATTAAAAATATATAAACTAGCAAATTAAATTAAAATTTTAGTTAAAATATATCTGAATGCACATTAGGCTATCTGGCAAATATTGCTTCCAAGATTTATTGGTGATGCTATTTTCTTCTATCCTACAAAATGATTCATTCTTTATCTGCAGATATGTTGTTGTATTAATCTTTCTGCTGCTTCTAGCTCTAGCATAACACTTACATGTGGTAGGGGCATGCCAAATGTTGGCACAGTTAATTGATACACACATATGCATACATAGGTAATACTTGCATAGAAAATGTTTATGCAAGCAGCTTTAAATAGTGCCATAAAAAGATTAAGCAACATTAATGGTAACAGGCCAATCACATATTCCTCATTCTGCTAGTAGGAGATAAAATACAACAAAAAGAAGGCACTAATGAGTTAGGATGGTGCCTTACTAAGCGTGTAATTAATGTTATTAAGAAACATTGCAGTTGCATGTTAAAATTCCATTAATAAGCCATCCTTCAGCATCAGTACATTGGTTCCTGGGTTGCAAAAAATTTTTCCTTTTTCCTTTTTCTGATTGGCATCTTAATGCAATCTTTCTTTAAAAAATGAGATAATGCGATGCGATCAGCCTTCCTGATTTTCCTGGAATGCTGATGTGACAGTTCTGGCAAGTTGACAGGTTAAGTGACTGAAAGTGGATGTCTTGTCTCACCATTTACTTGAAGAGGCATTTTTTAGGCTATAGTTTTCCCCTCCTCACTTCTACCCCCAATATAAGAAATCTTATTTCCCCAGTTTAGCAGCATAGGACCTTGATATTTTTTTAACAAACTTTTAAAATATTCTCCATTTGCTGGTCAAAAATATGATCATTCTTTTCTGAATTATGTGAATATTGTCTTGATAAACAATTAGTTCTAAAATTAATAGTATTTCATTTGCAAATCAAGAGTTCCCTAAAGAGTAAAAAAAAAATTATTCTGATAAAAAACAGAAAATATAGGGAAGTGGTACTTAGAAGTTCAAAATTCCTTAAAATGTTTATAGATGTTTCCAGAAAGTTTTCAATGTATAGTTTTATTTTTTTTATAGTTCAGTTGTTCTATGAAACTTGTATGTTGAATCAAGTATGAGTTTCTGTACTTACCTACAATCGAAATTAAATCTACTTTGGTAATCCAAGATATAATAAAGCTTAAATTTCTATAAACATGCCTGAGTTATATGATGAAGTAGGTATACTACTTATACTAATTATGACCAACTGTATCACTGGTGGAAAAGTGTCAGGAGCTTTGAGTATAATGAGATGGAAAAAATATTGCAATGTAGAAATATTTAATACCATCATAGGATTATAGAAGGCTTTGTAAAACAAGTAAAGACAATTAATATAGAAAAATATGTGGGTTTGCTAATATGATCCTTTTTGTTTAACAAACTGACTAAAAATGTGGAATGATCTAGATTGCCAGTGGTGACAAAGAAGGAGGTGAGGTTAATGGAACCCTGGTGCCATTGAAAGAATTTTATATTTCTAACATAAAACATATGTTTTTCTCTCTGTGAAGAACAACCTCTCACCCTTCCTCTTACCTGTTTAATCAATAAAAGAGAATAAAATTCTATCCTTCCTCCCTTTGTCCCTCTATAATTTCCCTCTCTCCCTCTTTTCTTCCTCTAGCTTCTCTTACAATTGCTTTTACAGTTGCTCTACAATGCGATTAAGAAGTCCACTTTGATCACACTAGATAATAACTGGCTCACTTCATTGCCTACTCTGATCATCAGATTTGGAATAATTGAGAGTGGTTTTGGGGTTTCAAGTATTATATGAACCCTCCAAAATTGTAGTCTTCCCAAAGTTAACAAATTCCATAGGAGGAAGTAAGAAATGCACAGAGTAATACTAAATGACAGCAGCATCATTATTCGCACAAGGAATGGATGCTCCTATGTATTTGACCTCTGATAGGTGAAGAGCAGGATGTGAAGTCTGATTAGATGAAGAATCTAAGACTCTCATTCATTGTGATCATTCTATTCTCTTTAACCGTTTACTTTACTTTTTCAGATTTATGAAACTAGTAAACTATATAGTACTTTTCCATCTTCATTTTGATATCAGAAAAGTGTGTGTATGGGGGTGGGCCAGGCATGTTTCTGGAAGCTGAGACAGGAGGACTGCAAGTTCAAAGCCATCATTAGCAATGGTGAGGCATTCAGCAACTTAGTGAGACCCTGTTTCTAATAAAAAAAAGATGTCAGAAAAAAATATATATCTGTTTATGGTTTTACAAATTATATTATTGTCAAAAGAAAAGGTATAGATATTGGTATTTTTATCATGTAATAAGAATTTTAATATTAGCTACAATCACTCATTAGAAAAGAAACCATTTACTCATCTAGAAGAGTTGTTGCTTTGGACTCAGTAAGAAAAACAGTTAATTGGAAAAGTAAGTAACTTAGCAATTCGATTATTTATATTCCTTGGAAATAGTGACAAATGAATAAAATGTGATTAAATGGGCTTTTTAAAAGTATTATCATAAATCCTATATTCTAATTTATATTTTCCATTACAAATGCATTCTTTCCTCTGAGATGAATTATGTATTAATATGCTTCAAATCAAATATTTTATGACATTATGTATGCATTTCCAATATTAAAAGAAATGATATGAACTCAAGTGAATGTTAAATAGTAAAAAAATAAATAAAATTACATAAGTTCAAAATGTTCACTTATCAATTAGAAGTCAAACTCTACTGTTTTTAGATTGAATAAACATTTACCTCTTATTCCTAGAGTATACTGCATTGTAATGAAATGACGTCTGCCTGTTTCTTGTTGGTAAAGGCAAGTCTACTAACATTTTGCCAGGACTTCTAGGTCTGATTGCTATAAAATGCCTATTTTGTCTATATGCTTTTGTTCCTCTGGGATGGTAGGTACTTGTTTATAGTTATATAGTCATGTTCAAATTGGTTAATGATTTTTTCCTACATTTTCTGTCATTTCCCTCCATCCAAATTATTACCAATAGTATTGGTGAAAAAATCAGAAGCTTTGAGTAAAATGAGATGGAAAAAATATTGAATATTTTCTATAGATCCATTTTTAAAAATTTCCTAATCTATGCCCTTTACTTAGAAATTCTCTCTTAGAAGATTTTCTAGGCCAAATAAAGACAACATTTCAGTGCAAGGTGGTAAACAACACTTCACACCAATAAGAATGTACTACAGATCTGAGTAAGATATGTAAATGGGGGAGAATAGAGAAAAAAAGAGAGAGAAAATGCAAGCCAGGGCATGTACCTAAAATTGGAAGGAACACAGGGCAACTACAAGGTCAGGATGTGTTCAGGTTAATCCTTATTGACAAGGTGAATCAAAAGATAATCGATATCAAGATTGGTTAAGCATAAGAAAAGCCAATATATATGTGAGTGATGGAGAGAAGACTGGTCTACTGAAATTCTGGAAGTAGTCTGGGGACAAATGAGTGTCGAGATGATAAAATCTTGGGAGAGAATGATTTGCAAGCCTTGCAATGATATGCATTGTAGGTTTTTATTGCCATGTAATGAAAAGCACTGTAGGGTTTTGAATCAAGAGTTATTTGAAAGAAAGTGTATTTAAGAAAGTCTGTACTTAGAGTTAGTATAGGAAGAAAAAGATTATGGGTTTTATGCTCCTTTAAATAATAAAAACAGCTATTCAAGAAAAACATGCTATGATTTTTTAAATATTATACCTTATGGGAAGTTGTAGCCTAAATTTCTGACTCAATTATTTGATGCTAGATATGAAAAATTCTCAGTTAACCAGATTATAATTTGAAGTAAAACAAATTAAACTAGCAGTTCAGTGTTTAATAGGTCCAACTATGACATTGAAATGAAAGTAAAGTAAACCTATCTTCCAGTCTGAGACTTTAACCTTAAGAAAATTGTGTACCCTTTATAAAGTTCAGTTTACTGGCCTTTATATCATAATGGTAATCATTAAGACATAAGGTTTTCAAATTTTAAATGAAATAATGCCTGTAGATTGTTTAACATAGTCCATATCACTTAATAAGCACTCAATTAATGTTAATTATTGTCATTGTATTGCACAGTTTGTGACTGAGCAAGTCTTTGACTCAAGCAAATGATCAAAGAGATTGCATTTTAAATGTTTGCAGAATATATTAGCATTTAATAAGTAAATTATATTAAATAGCAAAAACTGTTTTCTACTCCAGTTTGTCAAGAAGTTCAAAATGTTTATTACTATTGAATCAAAAGTTTATTCATTCAGGCATGAAATTACACCCAAAGAAAGGGAGCAGCTGAGTGTGCCTGTAACCACCCTGTATCACATATTAATGTACCTAACTGCTGCATGACTATCTCCATGTTAATGCCTGCCATACAAAGTCATATTTTCCTGTAGAAACATCTTGAACATGATGTGATTAACCTTTAAGATCCCCCTCCCCTCATCTCAAAGCCACCCCATGCATGGCCTATGCTTCCTACTCATGTTCAGCCATCTGATTTCCATATCACCCACTCACTCTCACCAGCAAGCATTAGCATAACAGAGTTGTTGCATGACTTTGATTGAAGCCAGCTTGGGCTGAATTCAGTATCAAAGCATAATTTCACAGAAATCAAATCTAATTTGCTGTGCATTGTATTTAAATTCTCAAAACACAGTTTCAAGTGAACTGGACTAGACCTCTAATCTTGATTGACCTTTTTATAGATCAGGTCTACTTCTCTGGAAATCACACAACATACTTTTCTCATAGAGATATTGTTTTTTAATGTGTAAGTGTTGATTAAATACTGAACTGCATCACTCTGCTCCATCTCATTTCTTCTTATAGCTAAAGCAATAAGGTATAATCACTTGACATAGCAGGCAAGTAGGTTATTGCAGCATAGTTACAGGAAATTTGTCTAATGTTTTCAGGTTTTAGAGAGGACATAAATATGTATTTCATAGTCATCTGTCTTAACAAACATCAGAGAATTGCCATTTTTATAACTAGCATATTCTTTTGGAGTTTATAACTTGATATCCTTAATTCGCATTGGGTTTAAATTGTGTTTTGAATTGTCATCTTGAGGACCTAATTGTGTTTTTTTCATATTTAATGAGAACCATTGTATAAAATCCCTTTTATGTATATCCCACTTCCCACTATCATGCTGTGTTGATAAAAGGCCATCCCTGTCTACTCTCTCCCTTTGGTGCCATCAGCCAAGTACTGTCTTTTCAAACCATTCTCACTGCCACCTGGCAGAGATGCGGAAACTGTGGAGTGTCATCAGAAGAATAATTGATGCTGTTTTTCATTTTAAAACCTCAAAAGTAAATTCCTTGAGCTGATATGCCTTCACAGAAGATTGCAATATAGATCTTGGGCAGAGAAAGAGAATCTACAAAAGTAAAAGTGATCATTGCAATTTTATTTGTTGGCCTGACTTTGGGTGACAAAAGGACATACATTTTCAGAGACTCAAAAGCTTTTTAGATTGTTTTGCTAAATGATTCAACATTTTTAGTTTTCTTTAAAAAAAAATTTACACCTGACAATTCTGGTTCTATTGAGACCCACGAGGCTATTGACATGAAATTTGTCTAATGTTTTCAGGTTTTAGAGAGGACATAATTATGTATTTCATAGTCATCTGTCTTAACAAACATCAGAGAATTGCCATTTTTATAACTAGCATATTCTTTTGGAGTTTATAACTCGATATCCTTAATTCACATTGGGTTTAAATTGTGTTTTGAATTGTCATCTTGAGGACCTAATTGTGTTATTTTACATTAGAAATAGAGCATATTTATAATAACTTAGAATTAAAGTATAATATAAATAGATATCACAGGAAAAAGAGAGTTTTTAGGATTGATGGCTTTTGGTTAGTGGTCTTTAAAAAATATAAAACTGGAAAAAAGTTCAAGAAATTATGATTTCCTGGTCTTTCAAAATGATATCATGAGTGGTAAATATTATGTTGTGATACTGTAGCACTTCATTTTTGTGTAGGAGTTCTGATGAAATGTTTTCTTTAGGTGCTACTCATAGCAATTCTCATTGGATTTTCTGTCTCAACTTGCCAAGGTGTTCCAGCCTTTGTCTCTGTCTTTCTAATCATCATCTCCAATCACCATCTACATTGCTTCCAGAGCATTCTTTTTAAAACCATGTATCTTATATCTATTTTGCAAAATCATCTTTGAAAAGATCTTAATAGCTTTTAGGACACAATTTTCAACTCCTTTGTATAAATTATCTGGTCTTATCAATATCAGCTCTGTACACCAGGTTTCTTCTACTTTCAAAACTCTTTATCTTCCTGTACCAAATCCAGTTCCACAGGTCTTTGCCTTATGTTTGGTGCCTTTGTTCTGTGACCTTAATTCTCTTCAACTAGTGATCTCTTACCTGTGCTTCAAAACACAGCTCATTTTCTATTATTGCATTTTCTATTATTGTACAAATTGTGTAATGGTGTGTTTGTTTCCTGAGAAATCTCTGCCATAGGACAAGTAGGACGAGAGCACCTCCTAACACCTCTTTTTTTCCCCCTCTCTTTTTCTTTTATTTTGGGTTTCCTGGAGATGGAACCCAGAGCCTGTGAATGCGAGACAAGAGCTCTAACAGTGAGCTACACCCCCACTCAAGTGCCATGTTATATTTGGCTTCCCATGCCCTGAAACAAGCAGAATGTCTTAGAATTTGTATTCAGTCAGTACATTTTGAATGAATGAATGGATGAACTCTAGCTTCTCAGGAAAGTGTATGCATAGATATGGTCAATTCTGAATCATTTTGGGTGGGGGGCTGTATTTTAGCAGCTGTGATAAAACTATAGGATGAGGATTTCAAAAATGTTTTACAAAAACACTCATCTAAAACACATTTTAAAACATTTAAGTATCAAATTCAAGGAAGTCTATAGCTATATCTAAATTACAGATAGTGATTTTACTGACATAGGTAGATGACAGAAAATAAAATGCTTAAAACTCTGTTTTCATTTATGTTTTATTTGATGATTTCAATCTGTTATTGCTTTTTAAATATATATATATATATATATATATATATATATATATATATATATATATATATATATATATATATATTTATTTATATACAGATAGATAGATAGATTGTGTACGTACCAGGTTCTCAGGTCTTACTAACTAGTTATATAGGCCAATTTAAATTTTTTCTCACCCAAAGCTGTGCAAATGAACTAATAAGCTGAACAGGCAACTTTTATTAAAGAGTGTCAAATAACTGATTTTGACTGAATTGGGTTTTTAATTTTTGAAGATGACATATAAGCTAAATTCCTCAATACTTCTGAAAAAGCTAATGTCCACATTGGCATTATTACTTTTCTTTCTAGGATTTCATACAACTATACACTGATTCTTAAATATTTCATAACATTTTTTTTCTAGAAAAATCCCATATTATAGATGATGAAGATCAACCTTTAATCTTCTGTGGCAAAAATAATCCAGTGGTTTCACATTTCTGCTGAAAAATGAATACTGCTGTGCTTTAAAAGTTTTTCCTAAAGTAATTTTGTAACATTGATTTAAACTATCATTTCTATTAGCAAACATGGAACAAAAATCAATGTATCTGCTGATTCAGGAGAAGTGTGTAGAAATAACAAGTAGATTGTGAGAGGCCTGTAATCTTCTGAGCATGCCAGGCAACATAAACCACACTCTGTCCAAATAAAGCCATAAATCCGGATTCTCTGTACTGTTAGAATGAGTCTTCCGTTACCTTTAATTATAGAAAAGAATTTCACTTAGTAGATTTATCCCTTCTGTCCTTGGGGTATGTGTTGGATATCTTGAATTAGGAGCCAGGAAAATAGAACACCTAAAAAAAGTAAGTCAATACAAATCTCACTGAATTCTTTTTGAGAAAAATACCTCTGCTTTCACAGTGATAGCATTTTTGTTAGGATGAATGATTGGTTTTAGGTTTGGGGCACCATGTATTTATTCTGTTCTTAGATTTGCAGTTATGCACTTGAAAAACATAAAAGAAATTCAGGTGAACTCTTTTATTGGATGTTGCTGATTGTCAGAGTTCTTTAGAGCTCACCTTTTAGCTGATGTATACCAGATTCTAAAACTTAGACTAGAATTGAAAGTGTTTTTTTGGTCTTAGTTTTCTAGCATAAGCAACTAGTTAAAATAGAAACAGATGATCAGAAAAGTCATGGGATACACATGGTGTTTACAACTGATTTGGGTTTGGTGCTGAAGAAGATGTCCTTGGGAACATTTCTAGCTATACATTCTCTTGCTTTTTACTCCTTTGTCTCTCTTTATCATTAGGTTCCAATCTAAATTTTTCTGTCTTAGCATTTTTACCCCATCCCTGCCCTCTTTCTATCTTTCTTTTTGTATTATATCTAGATAGATAGATAGATATCTTCTGATATAGATATAGATATAGATAGATTAAACCCTGGGGTGCTCTAATTTGATACGTTTATTTATATTGTTTGTTATTTCAAATATGTAACTTCCATCCCTTAAATAATTCAATGTCTTTAATCTTCAAATCTTGAATTCCAGAATATAAGAATTTTAATAATATGGATCATATTTTATGCCTTCTGACATCCCATTGCCTCATTCAATATCTTACAAATATTGTAATAAAATAAGTGTGTACTAGGAGATGGATTTTAAAGGAGGAGATAATTGTGTAAAGGAGTGACTCCTTTCCATGTTTTTCTATTAAAAAAATATAACCAAATCATTTTTATAAAAAATGTTAGAATCATAAGGGATCAATTTTCCCATACAAGTAGGTGGGACACAGGGATATAATATAATGGACAATATTTAAAATAGATCTGCTAATAAGTTTTCTCACATTATTTCCCCAATCCCTCAGTGTTTTAAGAAATGCATACAAGTAAGTAAAAAATTGCTCTCTGGCACTGAGCAATGCACCCAGAGCCAGATTTTCTCTTTGATATCTTTTTCTTTGACAATGGTTGATATTTACACATTTTCTTTCCTTTTAAATTATAGCTCCTCCACAGTTTGTGGTTAGGCCAAGAGATCAGATTGTTGCTCAAGGTCGAACGGCAACATTTCCCTGTGAAACTAAAGAAAATCCCCAGCCAGCTGTGTTTTGGCAGAAAGAAGACAGCCAGGTGAGTGTGAGGCTTGACTGCTTTTCTGAAGTCTCTGAACTTTGCTGACTTTGGTACTCCCTGAAGCTTGCCTTGTCTCCATTTCTATCAGATGCTGAACTTATTTTATTGCTAAAAGAAAGACAAATGATTCTAAAATAAGTGAAAGACAGATGTTCTAGCACTTTTTATTTGCTATTGGTAATCTTTGAAAATCCTGCATTTTGCAAAAAACAGAGTGTAGCAAACTTATTTTAAAAATCCAACCAAACCTCTGTAAATATTTAAATCTCTGCAGGTTAAGGTGATTTTGCTTTCTTGCACAGGATTAGTCTGTGTAAGTGAGTTGGTACATACAAAGAGCTGAGAATAGTTCCTCGCTCATGGAAGATGATCAAAAAATATTTCTAGCATTTATTGGCATAGATACAATATCCCTCCACTCCTAGATAGAAAATATAAATGACTTTTAAAAATTATTAATTTAAGCCTGTTTCCACTTAAGAGTTGAAGAAATCTTTTCTTTCATTTTCCCTTCTGGATTTCTTCACAGTAGGGTAAAACAGAAATAACATATAACACAAAGAGTCAATACCTACCTTATCTTTGCTTTGCTCTTTCTGGACATGATGGCCTCTCAATGTCTTTCCCAAAGCCAACTGGATACATTACTTTTATAATTTAGCACTTGGTCCAAATTCAGAGAGTGTTTAGCCTACACCTTCTGAGGCAATGAATGGAACTTTCAGCTAAAATTAGATCAGAGATTGTGATCTTTGCATAAAAATTTGTGCATTCCTGAGAGATCCTGAATTATTTTGTGCTAGATTCTCTAAAATCATCCAGACAAGAAATGTAGTTCTTGTGGTACTCTTCCCCAGCACATTCTGATACTAGTCCAGGTTCTGAAAAAATTTCTCAGGGATTAATTGAAAATATTATTATAAGTCATAGGAAATCTGAAAACTTGGCCAGCAATAGGGAATGTATTAGCTACATTAAGAGAACCTATTGATTAGAACTCATATATGTCTGTCCTTCTGGAGAGCCTCTAGGAAGTCCTGCTCAGCCATGCTTTCTAATTTGTAGGGGTTCCTCTGCATTCCTGAACCACCCCCAAACTAGCAGTTATAAACTCTGAATGGACACCTGGTCATTCTTACTTTCTCAACACTCCTTGTTACTTCCCCTCTGAGTCAGGGATGTAAAGGCAATGAAGAAAAGAGAGTCATGCCCACTGCCATTATCAGAATTATCAGACTTCAACTCCCAATTTTTTTTATCATTTAACAGCTATAAAATGTATTTCTCTTCATAGATTTCCTTGACTATTCTTTTCAGTTTATTTCACATGAATTTATCCCAAACATTCCAGTAAGTATGAAAAAAAAGATATGATAGTTAAACACACACATGCATACACACTCACAACCTTTAAAGGAGAGGCCTTAAAGCCATTTTCCTCCTTTTTTTGTTGCACAGTATTTGTAAGTGTTTTTCAACTTTACTAAAGCTAGTTTTTATACTAATCTGAAATTTTGGGTTATACATCTTACCTCCCATGAGTTATGAAGATTTCATAAATAAGTGTAAATGTAAAAGGAATTTACATGTTATGAAGATAACACAAATTGCTATTTTGTCACTGATAGCAAACATAATGATGAGAAGCAATTTGATTATTGCAAATTCACACTTTAAGTCATGTTTTGAGTGAAATCTCATAATGTTTCCTGATATATATATATATATATATATATATATATATATATATATATATGATTTATTTTTGTAAGATTATTTCATGTGTACATAATATCCCTCAAAATAGCTCCAAGTTAGATAAAAAATGTTTTTTTTTCCTGTATTCTAATTCACATATGGTATCAAACATTGTTTTTAATGGTTATGAAAATAGTTATCAAAAGCATTGAAGTATTCCTTTTCCTATTTGACAATGTAGCATGTAAATCCATATATACTATAGCTAAGGATGCCACAAAATTTCTACTTAGCTTCTTTGGCTTGTTTATTATCATAGGTCTAGTTACTTTCTTCTTACAAATCTGATCCCATCAGGGATCTAGAGATTGGGAGGAGGGAGGGAGGTACAGAGGGAGAGAGAGTAAAGAGAAGTGCTTGAGCAAACTGTAAATTTTCAAATCATGAATTAGAATATTAGGAAAAATAAATTGGTCTTACTGTTTGTAGTATCCAATTTCTATGGTGATCTATGACTATCCATCAGTAGAAAGAGTGAAGTACTTGGACTTAATGGTCCATATTCCCCAATATGTGCTGATAATGCCAATTAGTACTAATAGGATTCTCAGACACTTCAAGGCAAGCAGAGCTCTGTTGAGTGCCTTGGTTTTGCTTATAATCCATTTTCTTTTGGCCATGTCATACAAGCAGGGAATAAAGATGATGGGTTAACCTCAATCAAATGCCATTTTCCATGTAAATGGATCATTTAGAAGGTGGACTTATATTACATCCTAGAGGAAAAGATCCCAGAGAGAATTAGCCCATCTGATGGATTGGTGCTATGTAAATTGGTATTCTAATGGCTAATTGTAAGAAAGTGCACATTTTGAGTTATTGTATCATTTTCAAGTGCCTTTAAATTTAGACCCTTCTCTTTTGGATGGTTTATTTCTGTAATATATTTGGATTCCACGTGAGATTTAACTTGTTCTAAAATTATGTTTCATATGCATGAAAATATCTAGACTTAGATAGTAATACAAATTTTAGGAGAGGGAAACAGTTTTTTTGAAATCATATCCCTGTCAGGCTAGCAAACATCTCTTCTTTTAGGAGTTTAATAACATGGTAATGTTTATGTAAAGTGGGCTTATAGTGTCACACTTGAATCTAATAAAGTGGACATCCATCATGTTGCAATAAAGAGAAGAGCTTCTAATTAAAGTAGGACATCATTTGCAGGATTAAAGTCATTTAGCGTAATTGAAAAGTGTTAATACCCTATTTTATCCTCTTCCATTGGTAGTACTTCAAGGGTAAAAACATTTTAAGGTGAAAATGTGTCTTGTGCCTTTAATTGAATGTTATTACCTCCTGATTGCAACTTATTGAAACTGTTTAATTACAAACCTGGAAAATTAATTACTATATTGAGAAACAGATCCCCGAGGGTTATAATGTTCTTTTTTGTAAGTAAATAGAACATAAAAATTGATATGTTCTTATTTATAATCCAACTTGGAAACATACCTCAATATGATTTATTATATCCAAAAGTTTTTCTTAATTGAACAACAGTAAAGTGACATAGGTCATCTAAATTGATGTTACTGCACTCATATAAAAACTTTCAACATTTATGATTAGGCTATATGAGATATATGATAGGCTTTTGTGATATATAGTAAAGTGTTTTTTAAAAATAATACTTCAAAATTGTTTGGTTGAACATTCTAACTTCCATAATTTTTCTACATCCTTTAATTTTCAGCCATTGATTTTATCATGCTTAGATTAGGATTTGTCAATAGCTCTTTGGGAAGTTGTCATGATTTGCAGTGCATTATAGCAATACACTCAGCTTTGTCTGTCAGTCAAAGACACACACATTTTGAAAAATGTTAGAATTTAATTTGTTGTCCTAAAATATTCAAAATTATCAGTGACAATTGCAATTATATTTTACATTCTTTGTTTCTTGTAAGTTTAGAAAAGACCTACACATTTATTGTTACTCTCTCAATTCTTACCTTGTGTAGGAGTTAAATCATATGAGCATTATGCTGCCCATTTTATAGATGAGGAAAACTTGTTTTAGAGAGAGTAAATGGCTGAGATCAAGAAACCTTAATGTTACCCTGATTTTATCATTATATGCTGTACATATGTGTTGAATTTTTATACTGTAGCCCATTAAAATGTACAAGCATTATATATCAATCAAAACTTAAAAATTAAAGACAGATCCAGCTCTTTAAAAATGCAGGTGATCATTCCTTTAACTGAAGTATATTGAGGTCATAGAGCATACACCATGATTGGAAACTTTCCCAGTTAGTTTTCCCACTACACGACCTATAATTATTTTGAGACTTTTTTGTTTAAATCTATACATCTTTTTACCAATCATATTTTTCATAACTATAATATTTGTTGTTAATGCGATTTTTCTTGTAAATGGTAAAAAAAAATATTGATAACATTGTGTTTGCTTCTACAGAACCTACTTTTCCCAAACCAACCCCAGCAGCCCAACAGTAGATGTTCAGTGTCACCAACTGGAGACCTCACCATTACCAACATTCAGCGCTCAGATGCGGGTTACTACATCTGCCAGGCCTTGACTGTGGCAGGAAGCATTTTAGCAAAAGCTCAACTGGAGGTTACTGATGGTGCGATATTGTTTTTAGATTTGTCTCATAAAAAATATGATTTTTTATTTCAAGATACACATTAAATGTGGGGTTTTTCTACTTGTTAAATGGCTTAGATCAATGTTTATCCTCTAAATTTAAATCTAGGTAAAGTAATACATTTTAACAGTTTTTAATTTACCTGCCAGTATTTCCTTTAATGCCATTTATTTTCCCAAAGGCAGCCCATTTTAATCTTAAAAACATTGATTTGGAGGAAATTTTAATTTTAAATTTAAAGTAATTTTAAAGAAATGACATCAAAATTATTGTGTTTACAAGTATAATCTGAATACTTTTAGTTAGTCTTATGTTGACATGACTGCTTCTCAAAGATGTTAATAATTTTATATTTTATTGCAGAATAAGAGATATCATCTTTAATATTATCAGTGAAACAGAGAATTAGTTTTTTAGTTAGCTAATCACATTATGACATTCCTCTGCCTTTAATTATACATTCACTAAGTTAAATTAATTAAGTACTTTTGGAAGCACTGATGAATGCTAAAATTATTATTTTTTTACTTGCACGTATATACTTTGAATCTTAACTGAGACACTTACATTCAGAGTGAAAGTTGAAAATGTTCTGATCTTTCCCCAAGGTTCATCACAATTGACAGTTAGGAAGTTGTAGCTAATTTTTGAGCCTCTGAGCATGAATTTATTCCCTATTCTTCCATGCCTAAAATTAAAACTTTCTATTGCTGTCTTATATTGGTGAGCTTTTTGTGTTTGTTTTCCCTTCTCATGCTGGTTACTGAGATATAAGACTTTTCATCTGTGGTTTCTCTAATTCTCTGCTGGTTAAATTTCAATGTGATTTCATAGAATTTGAATTTACGTGTAGATTAAAAGTTCATTTAAAATTAATAGAAAGGCAGTATTTTTTAATATCTGTCCATGGTATGGCCTGATTCAGCACCATGTCAGTAATGGGAATAAATAAGACAGACAAACACTGGCTGTGAAGACATTGAGTCATTAATGTCTGCACCTGCTGATGCTCTGGAGATTTATGGACTGGAGCTGAAAGAAGAAGTCAGGTTCAAGGGTAACAGTGATGAGAAAACCTTCTTTAAATAGGCAGTGCTTCCTTAAAGCCTCTTTGATGGTTTCTACCTCTTTGTTTATTTAAAAAGAGTGAAAGATAATTATGAATATTTTAAAAGTACTCATGTATTCTATCAGTAAAAATTTATAGGTATTTATACTTGGAAAACAAGATATCTGGGTCTAAACCTAAGATTTACTCTAAATTGCTATATTTCAAACATAATGCTTAAAATATCTACTATAATCTAGCTACTTGAAGCATTTTACTTGAGACTGAGCTTAAATGAATAATTTGCTATGAAAAAGCAGACCATATATGTAGAAAACAAAATGAGTGAATTAGAAGAGGTAGTGGTTTCAAATGATAAGGTTCATGAGACAGGTAGATATTGAGAATTATTTTTGATACAATGAATTGAAAACTTATGTTAGTTGATGATATCTCACAGCTAGAATATCTATTCTAGGTCAAAATTAAAAAGGTCATGATGGAGTTTAAATTTTCAGTTGACTGAGATGGCTCTGAACATTTCATTACAACTGTTTTGAACATTAATTCCTACATTGATTTTTACTTAAGCAATCAAAAAGTCAAAGTTATTATGAATAACTCTCTCTAAATATGAAATTGTGTCCTTGGCTGATGACTTCAGCTTCTAGTCATACTTTAGGGTTTTCAGAAGTTAGTGATTTAATCATATGTAAGTCATCATTTTCATTTTAGGTGTACTCTTTGATAAGATCTAGGGCAATTTTGAGTCAATTGAAATTGTAAATTGAAAAATATATATCATATTCAGAGAAACAAGTGCTTATTCCATCTGTACCAGTGTTTTTGTTATATCTTTGACATTAAACTCCATTACTGAGCATATATTTAATTTAAACATTCATATAGTATTCACATACTATTGCTAATAGTGATGAAATATGTCATGTCGAGTTACAGTTGTACAGATTATGGATTGAGGTAAGATATTTCCAAATACTTAAGTTTCAAAATAGACCTCTAAAAGATCTTCTCATGGTTATTCACTTTTTTCCTTTGCCCTTATTTCAGAAAGTTAAAAAAAAACTTGTAAAGAAAACTCTATGGGTGGAATGAATAGAATCTAAAAGGACTAGGAGCTGAAATGCATTTCTGTCTTATGCTGACTATAAATGTCAAACCATAATCTTACATGAATGGTTTATTAAGGATTTATAATGCATAGTTAGAGAAGACCATGGAGTTGTTCACAGATCACTGGAAACCCTAAATGTTCATTTAAACTTTGACCTTAATGTCATGGAAACCTTGTGGTCATCTTTCACCCATAACATCCTTGAAAGTGAGAATTCATCTGGCCAGGAGATTTTCAATTCACTTATTGATCGAAGTCATTCAAAAGACAATGAACCACTCATTTAGGCATTAAAAAAAAAGAAAAAAAGGCAGAGGGGAATAATTAGATGACTTTTGGCTACATCTAATGATTTCAGAGATATGACAATAAAAGCAGGTTATAAGAAATTACTGGAATTCTTATGAAGAACTTAATTTGAAGCAAAGATGTAACATTTAAAATTTGATAAATAAGTTAGACTCTGAAGACCTATTTTTCTCCCCATATTAAAAAAATCCATTGATCTAGTTTTGGCTCATAAACAATTTATGTAAAACCATTAGCTTAAATTTCTATTTGCCAAATTATTGCCAGATGTCTCAGAATTATTGTAATATTGGGCTCCCACATTCTCTTAAGCTTCTTCATTTGTTTCTAAAATGAAGAAAGTGATCAAAAAAATCAGTGAAATAAGTAGTTCTAATTTTGATGTATGACCAAGTAATGGTTCTATGGTTTATTATAGGTTTTTTTTATTATCAATATAATAAATTCAGGTTCATTGGGGTCTACAGTGTCTTGACTTGTGGGGACCTATTATCCTAAGTTCTAATTTAAATTAAAATTGATTAGTTGTGTCATGGGTGGTTCATAGAGGCCTGGTAATTTTAATGATTTCTTCCCCAAATCTGTGAACACTAGTATAACTATGATGCATACAGATGGAGAAAGAGTCATGAAAATTGGTGTTTACAAACATGGATAGACAAAGGAATTGAGAACCTCAAGCAAAATTACTTTTCTAATTATTTACCTGGTAATAAAAAATAACTTTTTAGAGAAAAGAAACCATTTTTTTTCATCACAGTTGCTAAACAATAATTTAAATCCACTATTTTTTTTATTTTCTGGGAGGATTTTTAAATATATATCTTATGTATTGGATGTTATATGTACATATATGATATATATGATGGGTATTGAATAAATACACAAAGTAAGTTCTAAGTAATATGTTTGGCTTTGGGGTTTTCTCCTTACTTCCGATATCAGTACTTGCAGACTATTGAATGCATAGGAGTTAAAATATACTAAATATGTCTTTATTCATCAGTTCTGACAGATAGACCTCTGCCCATAATCTTACAAGGCCCAGTAAACCAAACACTAGCAGTCGATGGTATAGCATTACTAAAATGTAAAGCCACTGGTGATCCTCTTCCAGTCATTAGCTGGTTAAAGGAGGGATTTACTTTTCTGGGTAGAGATTCAAGAGCATCTATACAAGAGCAAGGAACACTGCAAATTAAGAATTTACAGGAGACCTGAGACCACCGGTAGGTCAGGCCCAGCAACCTGCAGAGGGGCACAGCTGCCCCATGCACCTGCAAGGTAGGCGGAACCGTGACCACTGAAAAAACAGGCCCAGTGGCCCGCCAGACACATTGCCCCGGTTGGGGGAGGGGCAGAGCCGCCAGCGCCTGCAAGGTAGGCGAACCCGCGACCCACCAGCAGAACAGGCACAGCAATTCGCAGAGCTGCAGAGCCACCCCCGGAGCCCGCAAGGTAGGCAGACCTGTAGCCCACCGGCAGGTCAGGCCCAACAACCTGCGGAGGGGCACAGCTGCCCCACGCGCCTGCTAGGTAGGCAGAATCATGACCACCGACAGAACAGGCCTAGCGGCCGGCCAGACAATCGCCCCGCCCCGGTTGGGGGAGGGGCAGAGCCCCCGGCCACCTGCAAGGTAGGCAGACCTGCGACTCACCAGCAGATCAGGCCCAGTGACCCACGGAGCGGCAGAGCCAACCCCGCGCCTGCAAGGTAGGCCCATCTGCCACCCACCGGCAGGTCAGGCCCAGCAACTCTCGAAGGGACACACCTGCTCCACACGCGTGCAAGGTAGGCGGAACCGTGACCACCGACAAAACAGGCCCAGTGGCCCGCCAGACACATCGCCCCGGTTGGGGGAGGGGCAGAGCCGCCAGGCGCCTGCAAGGTAGGCGGACCCGCGACCCACCAGCAGAACAGGCACAGCAATCCGCAGAGCGGCAGAGCCACCCCCCGAGCCTGCAAGGTAGGCAGACCTGCGACCCACCGGCAGGTCAGGCCCAGAAACCTGCGGAGGGGCACAGCTACCCCACGCGCCTGCAAGGTAGGCGGAACCGTGACCACTGACAAAAAGGTCCAGTGGCCCGCCAGACACATCACCCCAGTTGGGGGAGGGGCAGAGCCGCCACCAGCGCCTGTTAGGTAGACAGACCTGCAACCGACAGACAGAACAGGCCTAGCGGCCAGCGGAGGGGCAGAGCCGCTGCTCACGCCTGCAAGGTAGGCGGACCTGTGACCACCGAAAGAACAGGCTCACCGAAAGTACAGGCCCAGCGGCCTGCTGGCGTGGTAGGCACATTGCCCCAATTGGAGGAGGGGCAGAACCACCGCCAAAACCTGCGAGGGAGACTTTGCAACTATACAAGAGCAATATAAATATATAGGGGGAAAAATCAATAACACAACAGTTTCACCAAACAGAAAGAAACGCGATCAGTATGAAAAGACAAGGAAAGAAAGGAACACAAGCAATGCAGGTTAACTCAACTTTAGAAGAGGTAATATCTGCAGCAGATGGAATGTCAGATAAAGAATTCAGGATATACATGCTTCAGATGATCTGGAGTCTCAAGGAAGACATTAGACAGCAAAATCAGACATTGAAAGACCACTTCGACCACTTCGACAATGAATTACATAAACAAATCCAAAAAGCAAAAGATCAATTATACAGGGAGATAGAGGTTATAAAAAACAAACAAACAGAAATCCTGGAAATGCAGGAAACAATAAACCAACTTAAAAACTCAATTGAGAATACTACCAGCAGAGTAGAACACTTAGAAGATAGAACATCAGACAATGAAGACAAAGTATTTCAACTGGAGAAGAACATAGACAGCTCAGCAAAGCTGTTAAGAAACCATGAGCAGAACATTCAAGAAATATGGGATAACATAAAGAGACCAAACTTAAGAGTCATTGGGATACAGGAAGGTATAGAGGTCCAAACCAAAGGAATGAGCAACCTATTCAATAAAATAATACGAGAAAACTTCCCAGAATTGAAGAATGAAACAGAATCCCAAATCCTAGAAGCCTACAGGACGCCGAATGTGCAAAATCATAAGAGATCCACACCTAGACACATTATAATGAAGATGCCCAACATACAGAATAAGGAGAGAATTTTAAAAGCTACAAGAGAAAGAAAGCAGATTACATTTAGGGGTAAACAAATCAGGATAACAGCTGATCTTTCAACACAGACTCTGAAAGCTAGGAGATCCTGGAATAACATATTTCAAACACTGAAAGAAAATGGGTTCCAACCAAGAATTGTGTATCCAGCGAAATTAAGATTCAGGATGGAAGATGAAATTAAAACCTTCCATGATAAACAAAAGTTAAAAGAATTTGCATCTAGAAAACCATCTCTTCAAAACATCCTCGGCAAAATATTACAGGAAGAGGAAATGGAAAATATCAATGAAAACCAACAGTGGGAGGTAGTTCAGTAAAAAGGGGGGGAATAATCAAAGAGGAAAAGAAACCATGTTTAGTAACATAAATAAACAAATATGGCTGGAAGAATAACCCATATCTCAATAATAACCCTAAATGTTAATGGCTTAAACTCACCAATTAAGAGATACAGGCTAGTAGAATGGATCACAAAACAAGACCCAACAATATGCTGCCTTCAGGAGACACATTTGATAGGAAAAGACATACATAGACTGAAGGTGAAAGGTTGGGAAAAATCATATCACTCATATGGACTTCGGAAACAAGCAGGAGTGTCCATACTCATATCAAATAAAATAGAGTTCAAGCTAAAGTTAATCAAAAGGGATGAAGAGGGACACTACATACTGCTCAAGGGAACCATACACCAACAAGACATAACAATCATAAATATATATGCCCCAAACAATGGTGCAGCTATGTTCATCAAACAAACTCTTCTCAAGTTCAAGAGTCTAATAGACCACCATACAATAATCATGGGAGACTTCAACACACCTCTCTCACCACTGGACAGATCTTCCAAACAAAAGTTGAATAAGGAAACGATAGAACTCAATAACATAATTAATAACCTAGACTTAATTGACATATATAGAATATACCACCCAAGATCAAGCAGTTACACTTTTTTCTCAGCAGCATATGGATCCTTCTCAAAAATAGATCATATATTATGTCACAGGGCAACTCTTAGACAATATAAAGGAGTAGAGATAATACCATGCATCTTATCTGATCATAATGGAATGAAATTGAAAATCAACGATAAAAGAAGTAAGGAAAAATCATGCATCACTTGGAGAATGAACAATAGGTTACTGAATGATCAATGGGTTACAGAAGACATCAAGGAGGAAATTAAAAAATTCTTAGAGATAAATGAAAACACAGACACAACATATCGGAATCTATGGGACACATTGAAAGCAGTTCTAAGAGGAAAATTTATTGCTTGGAGTTCATTCCTTAAAAAAAGAAAAAACCAAGAAATAAATGATCTAATACTTCAACTCAAAATCCTAGAAAAAGAAGAGCAAAACAACAGCAAAAGAAGTAGAAGACAAGAAATAATTAAAATCAGAGCTGAAATTAATGAAATCGAAACAAAAGAAACAATTGAAAAAATTGACAAAACTAAAAGTTGGTTCTTTGAAAAAATAAATAAAATCGACAGACCCTTAGCCACGCTAACGAAGAGAAGAAGAGAGAGAACTCAAATTACTAGCATACGGGATGAAAAAGGCAATATCACAACAGACACTTCAGAAATACAGAAGATTATCAGAAATTATTTTGAATCCTTATACTCCAATAAAATAGAAGATAGTGAAGGCATCGATAAATTTCTTAAGTCATATGATTTGCCCAGATTGAGTCAGGAGGATATTGACAACCTAAACAGACCAATATCAATTGAGGAAATAGAAGAAACCATCAAAAGACTACCAACTTAGAAAAGCCCAGGACCGGATGAGTATACAGCAGAGTTTTACAAAACCTTTAAAGAAAAACTAATACCAATACTTTTCAAGCTATTTCAGGAAATAGAAAAAGAGGGAGAACTTCCAAATTCATTCTATGAGGCCAACATCACCCTGATTCCTAAACCAGACAAAGACACTTCAAAGAAAGAAAACTACAGACCAATATCTCTAATGAACCTAGATGCAAAAATCCTCAATAAACTTCTGGTGAACCGGATACAAAAACATATCAAAAAATTGTGCACCATGATCAGGTAGGATTTATCCCTGGGATGCAAGGTTGGTTCAATATACGGAAATCAATAAATGTTATTCACCACATCAATAGGCTTAAAAATAAGAACCATATGATCATCTCGATAGATGCGGAAAAAGCATTTGACAAAGTACAGCATCCCTTTATGTTCAAAACTCTAGAAAAACTAGGGATAACAGTAATATACCTCAATATTGTAAAAGCAATCTATGCTAAGCTTCAGGCTAGCGTCATTCTGAATGGAGAAAAACTGAAGGCATTCCCTCTAAAATCTGGAACAAGACAGGGATGCCCTCTCTCACCACTTCTGTTCAACATAGTTCTCAAATCACTGGCCAGAGCAATTAGACAGACAAAAGAAATTAAAGGCATAAAAATAGGAAAAGAAGAACTCAAATTATCACTATTTGCAGATGACATGATTCTATACCTAGCAGACCCAAAAGGGTCTACAAAGAAACTATTAGAGCTAATAAATGAATTCAGCAAAGTGGCAGGATATAAAATCAACATGCATAAATCAAAGGCATTCCTGTATATCAGCGACAAATCATCTGAAATGGAAATGAGGACAACCACCCCATTCACAATATCCTCAAAAAAAATAAACTACTTGGGAATCAACCTAACAAAAGAGGTGAAAGACTTATACAATGAAAACTACAGAACCCTAAAGAGAGAAATAGAAGAAGATCTTAGAAGATGGAAAAATATACCCTGTTCATGGATAGGTAGAACTAATATCATCAAAATGGCGATATTACCAAAAGTTCTCTATAGGTTTAATGCAATACGAATCAAAATCCCAACGGCATTTCTTGTAGAAATAGAGAAAGCAATCATGAAATTCATATGGAAAAATAAAAGACCCAGAATAGCCAAAACAATGCTAAGCAGGAAGTGTGAATCAGGCGGTATAGCTATACCAGACTTCAAACTATACTACAGAGCAATAGTAACAAAAACAGCATGGTACTGGTACCAAAACAGGCAGGTGGACCAATGGTACAGAATAGAGGACACAGAAACCAATCCACAAAACTACAACTATCTTATATTCGACAAAGGGGCTAAAAGCATGCAATGGAAGAAGGATAGCATCTTCAACAAATGGTGTTGGGAAAACTGGAAATCCATATGCAACAAAATGAAACTGAATCCCTTTCTCTCACCATGCACAAAAGTTAACTCAAAGTGGATCAAGGAACTTGATATCAAATCAGAGACATGGCGTCTGATAGAAGAAAAAGTTGGCTATGATCTACATACTGTGGGGTCGGGCTCCAAATTCCTCAATAGGACACCCATAGCACAAGAGTTAATAACTAGAATCAACAAATGGGACTTACTCAAACTAAAAAGTTTTTTCTCAGCAAAAGAAACAATAAGAGAGGTAAATAGGGAGCCTACGTACTGGGAACAAATCTTTACTCCTCACACTTCAGACAGGGCCCTAATATCCAGAATATACAAAGAACTAAAAAAAATAGACAATGAGATAATAACCCAATCAACAAATGGGCCAAGGACCTGAACAGAAATTTCTCAGAGGAGGACATACAATCAATCAACAAGTATATGAAAAAATGTTCACCATCTCTAGCAGTCAGAGAAATGCAAATCAAAACTACCCTAAGATACCATCTCACTCCAGTAAGATTGGCAGCCATTAGGAAGTCAAACAACAACAAGTGCTGGCGAGGATATGGGGAAAAGGGTACTCTTGTACATTGCTGGTGGGACTGCAAATTGGTGCGGCCAATTTGGAAAGCAGTATGGAGATTTCTTGGAAATCTCGGAATGGAACCACCATTTGATCCAGCTATTCCCCTACTCGGTCTATTCCCTAAAGACCTAAAAAGAGCACACTATAGGGACACTGCTACATCCATGTTCATAGCAGCACAATTCACAATAGCAAGACTGTGGAACCAACCTAGATGCCCTTCAATAGACGAATGGATACAAAAAATGTGGCATTTATACACAATGGAGTATTACTCTGCATTAAGAAATGACAAAATCATAGAATTTGGAGGGAAATGGATGGCATTAGAGCAGATTATGCTAAGTGAAGCTAGCCAATCCCTTAAAAACAAATGCCAAATGTCTTCTTTGATATAAGGAGAGTAACTAAGAACAGAGTAGGGACGAAGAGCATGAGAAGAAGATTAACATTAAACAGGGATGAGAGGTGGGAGGGAAAGGGAGAGAGAAGGGAAATTGCATGTAAATGGAAGGAGACCCTCAGGGGTATACAAAATTACATACAAGAGGAAGTGAGGGGAAAGGAGGAAAAATATAAGGGGGAGAAATGAATTACAGTAGAGGAGGTAGAGAGAGAAGAGGGGAGGGGAGGGGGGAGAGGGGATAGTAGAGGATAGGAAAGGCAGCAGAATGCACAGTCACCAGAATGGCAATATGTAAATCAATGGTTGTGCAACTGATGTGATTTTGCAATCTGTATATGGGGTAAAAATGGGAGCTCATATCCCACTTGAATCAAAGTGTGAAATATGATATATCAAGAACTATGTAATGTTTTGAACAACCTACAATAAAAATTAATTAAAAAAAAGACAAGTATATGGAAAGGTAGAAGGCCTATTATCAGCCAAAACAATTTCAACCTCCTCCCTAGAATGCCATCAAATTATTAATTTACCAAGAAGATCAGAGCCTTATGATCTAATCACTTCCCCCAAACCTCACTTCTGAACATTACTGCATTAGGGACCAACACATGAGCCTTTGGGAGACATTCCTGATCCAAAACATAACAGTAGCATCTCTCTTTTTTTCATATATACTGGGAATTTGTATGGACTTTTCTGCCTATTCTTTGTACCCCTTTGTGTCTGCCTCTCTCTCTCTCTCCTCTCTCTCTCTCCCCTCCACACACAGTTATTACTATTAGTCTTTTTAAAATATACTTTTTAGCTGTCAATAGACATTTTAGTTAATTAATTAATCAATTTATTCTTTTATTTATGTATTTATTTATTTACATGCAGTGCCTCCAACATGCTAAGCGAGCACTCTACCACTAAGCTACAATTCCAGACCTTATTAAATCTTCATAATGATTTAGGAATTTTAAGGATATTTTAAAATTACAAACATTTGACTTTTTTGGTTTTGTTTTCTAATTAATTGTTTTTTGCTATTTCATCTTCTTTTATTTTGCTTCTTAAGACCAATAGTTATTTAATTTGGGGGACATTTTTTTTCTGATTTGAATATTTTTCTGATATGAATATTTTAAAGTTTTACTTTATTTTGAAGCACTTCTTCAGCTAAATATTCCCAATTTTTATATATATTGTTTCCATTTATTATGGAGTATATAATTTTTCTTTTTTTATATATTTCTGTTCTTTTTCTGAGGTAATTTGGAAATACATTGCATAATATACAAATGTTTGGGGAATTTTCCATTTATATTTTTGTTCACTGATTTCTAATGTAATTCCTTTAAGGACAGAGAATGTACTTTGTGTAAATTTCATTTTTTTAAATATAGAGTAATTTTATGGCTCAACACTTAATCTTGTATGTACTTGTATTTCATAAATGTAAAGTAAACTTGGTAGTGTTTTTCTAGTCATTAATGACTTTCTTTTTTTTCTTTGAAATACAAAGAAAGGGTCTGGAAATCTATTATAATTATGGATTTGTGCATTATTTTTCAGCCTACAATTTTGTTTCATGTCTTTATTCCTTTGTTTAAATGATCACATTTTAAGAATGTTAGCTTCTAAATGAACTTATACTTTAGCATTATAAGATTTCCCTCTTCAGTCCTTGCCTCCAAACTTGCTTTGTCTGATACTAATATAGCCATATTTATATAGGCAGTGTAGTCTCTTCCAAGTATTTGCAAGATTTGTCTATTTTCCAGTCATTTATATTAACCTCTCTTTCATTGCATGTAATGTGCACTTCTGTTATTTAATTTACATATTAACAGGTCTCATTATTTATATATTCTGATTATTTTTGCCTATTGATCATGGTGTTCAGATTATCATTAGTGTATTTATTGACACTTTGGGATTTAAAATTATCAACTTGCTATGTGTTATCTGTGTTACTTTCTGCATTCTTTGTACAAACTGAGGAACTTTCAGTTTTATATTTTATCTCCACTAATGAATTTTTAAATATGTTTCTATATTTGTTTTTTGTTGTTGTTATTGTTGTTGTTTTTAGTGCTGATCAAACCCAGGGCCTTTATGTATGCAAGGCAAGCACTCTACCAACTGAGCTATAGCCTCAGCCCCTTCTATATTTGTAATGGCTTCTCTAAGATTTCCTACAAGGATCTGAAGTAAAATTTCATTTCTTTCTCTCATCCTATTTAATTAGCCATACCATTTATTTCTAAATTTGTAATAATTATCATTGTGTAAATTATAGTGCATTATTTTTTTTCTGTAAGGACACAAGCATCTTTCAAATAAATTTAAAATAAGAAAAAAAATTTGGTTACTCCTATGCACTTGATACTCTGCTCCATAAATTTAATCCCTGAGCTTTCCTAGTGCCTCCCTGTCGTCAGTTCATGAATGATCTCAGACAGATCCCCTGTTTCATTCCTGTATCTCAGAGATCACAATAACATTCTTTTTCTTATGTATTTAATCTGGTCTTGTTTGTGATGTTTGCACATGTCCCATGCCTGCTATTTCTTTCTGGGTAGAGGTAAAATTATTCAAGGAGTTATTCACTTAATATATTTTTCTGATATCCAATTTCTATTTCCTTTCTTTTATATTTTTCATTTCCCTCTGATATTTTCTATAGATTCATTCATTATGACTTTATTAACATTTTAAATCTATAACCACATTATAGCAACTGCTTTAAAACCCATTTCTCCTGATTTCAATGTCTGTGTTGTATCAAGGTATATTTTTATTGAGTATATTTTCTAGTTTTTTACCTTGGGGTATATTTTTCTAATTTGTTGTTATTGTTTGCTTATTTTTGCATGTCTGGTAATATTTATTCTATACTGATTATTGCTGATGACATTATAAAAATTGTATTATCTGTTAAAGTATGTTAATTTTGTTCTAGAATACAGTCTAGGTAAATACCTAGAATTTTTCTTTTTTTAAAATTATGTCAGTATGGAATTGTTTATGTGTTCCCCTTATTCATAGAGCAAAATCTTGGTTTGATATTTACTTTGGAGGCATGGCCCTCCTAGGATTTCAATGAAAAGTGTAATATATTTATCTGATCTCCCTAACTTGATGAAATTTAAACTTCAATCACTAAGTTATTTTTAATAGCTATCAGATGAAACCCCTCTTCAGTCTTTCATCTTTCTAGTTTTTGATTTTCATGAGATCCTTGCAATCTTATTCCTACATGCATAATTCAGGATTCACCCTAAGATTTGGGGGTGGGGATCATTTGGAGATTTGGGAATTCACTCTCCACTGCTTTCTTTTGCTCATAGTTTTTCCCTTAATTTTCAGTAAGTATTGCAGTCCTGAACTCTACCTTCTGGCTCATCATACCATTAAGAATGTGACTTTTGAGACTGGGCTCTGGCTTCCCTATATTGCATCAGCTAAGTATATCTCTAAGGTGGAGGGGGCTTATCAACACATATTTCCTCTAATAGAGCTTTTTTTATTTCTAGAGTCAAATCTCTATCAATTAGCTCTGTTCTTATTGCTTGGCAGGGCCATTGATTCTTTAAAAAGTATTCAAAATATTTTTTTCCCAGAATTTATATATTTTCAAAATATCTGTCATGCATTTGTATAAGCCAGTTAGCTTTTAGATTCCATGACCTAAGTACCTGACAGGAACAACTTTGAGGAGGGAAAGTTTATTTGGACTAATGGTTTCATAGATTTAGTTCATGGTTGTCCAACTGCATTGCTCTGGGCCTGAAGTGAGGCAGATAATTATGGAAGAAGGGCCTACTAGAGGAAAAGTTTCATCTCATGGCAGGAAGGAAGCAGAGAGTGAAAGAGAGGAGAAAAAGACATGGACAGATATAGTCCAGGCCACGCCCACATTGTCCTATTTTCTCCAGCCCTGCCCCACCTGCCTACAGTTAATACAGTAGTCTGTTAAATTTATTAATCTATCAAGTGCATTAATCCACTGATGAGGGTATAGCTTGCATAATCTAATCATTTCACCTTCTGAGCACTCTTGCATTGCCTATCACATGAGATCTTTGGGAGAGCTTTTAAGATCCAAACCATAACACCAATCCCATTATTCTCGGTTTATTTTTTGAAGTAGCATATAGAGGCTATATTGCTATTGACTAGATAATTATTTCTGCTGAAAAGTATTTAATATGTATATATTTAAACTCAGTCATAATGTTGAAACATTTAGATTACCTGAGTTTTCTCTGTTTTATACATTAATAACTTTGAAGAGAGAAAGTTAAAGTATTACCTGTTCTTTAAATTGCCTTCCCTTTCTTAATTAGTTGTACAAACTGAATTAATTTCTTAACTGGAGGGAAACCTACAATCTTACCCTTCTGAGATTTTTCTAAAATAAATTGGAATAAGAAAGAAATACAGGTATACCCAAAAGGATTTAACTGATACATAGATACATATATAATAATATATATGTATATAATAATATATATACACACACATATGTACATATTTATTTCTCTTACAGTATTTAGAAATATGCCATTAATTGTTTCCCTAAAAACTATATATGAAGCATGTTTAAATGCAATAGTTCACTGTGAGTGCCCCTAGATAAGTAAGAAACTTATTTTTTGTGTCTCTCTAATATTTATAAAACTATATATATATATATATATATATATAGTTTTATAGTAACATAAAGTAATAAAGTCAATTTATGTATATATATATATGTATATATAATGGATTTATTAAATATAATTATTATAACTTGAAGATAAGTAATATTACCAAACAACTATATTTGCATTTCATGTTTTATTTTTATATACTTTAGAAATAAGTATATTTCTTAAGGAAGGGCATTTTTATCTTTTCCTAGTGACTGTTTGATTCCCAATATATTGGAGAGCTATGGCTCTTGGAGGCAAAGAAAAAATAACAAATATAAAATATAACCAATCCCATGACATGACAATCAAAGTAATGTTCTGAACAGTTTTATAGTAACATAAACTAATTAAGTGAATTTAGATTATTTTAAATCAAAAAGTTTCATTAGCTTTTTAATCATTTACAAGAGACAGAGTCTCCAAATGAATAATGAGTATTTAAAAAAAAAATTAGAGTACCATAGAAAGATTCAAATTTTCCTATGAAATTAAAAATATCTAGTAAATTATTTTACTATCTTCTCTTCAGATAATTAGAATATTTTGTGACTGAGGGGTAATGATAGAAGGTAGAATTATAGTAAATGAGTAGATGCATGTGCACACACACATACAAACACAAGCTGAGTTCAGCCCCCAAAAGTCTATTTGTCTGAAGAGATTTAATTCTTTTTAATATCTACTGTTGTAGTGAGAAACCTCCTAATTGTTTCTTTAATCATCACTCCATATCTACCTTCACATCTTGTCTGATAACATTATCTACACAACTGTTATTCCTAGTTGAATAGTGATGGCTAATCTCCTTTCTGTTTCAATTCATGCTCTCCTTATTGCTAATTTAGTACTGGAAACAGCATTGAAGAGACTCAAGCTCTCTCTCGTTTCCCCTTTGCTTTAATTAAATTGCATATTGTCATTTGATGTAATTTCTAGTTTCTCATTTTACATTTGTCCTATGCCAGACCAAATGTACTGTTTTATCTCTTCCCTCTCAGTTTTCTTCATTTCAAAAGATTCCATAAGGAGACCATTAATTAGAATATTGAAAAATATAATGTATGACCTAATGCAAGCTTAAAATCAGTGTTATTCTTTTTGTACAGTTTTCCATGGGAAAGGGACTTTTATATGAAAGTGTCCATAAGCCCATATCATTCGTAAAACTTACAGGCACAAAAATGCAACACCATTTGTTCAAATACATAACTATCAAGCAATATGTCATGTAAAAATTTTACATTGATTTACAGTTTTCAGGAGTCTTGATTAGTAATATATCTATTGTCTCTCTAATCATTTGGCCTTTTCATGCTTACATTACATAGTTGGTAATAATATGTGGAACAGCTGCAAACTTTCACAGTAATAGGTACAATCAAATCTGATGTGTCTAAATAATTTTTAGTCCAACAAATTAGTTTTGTTCTTCATTACTCTCCAATGGGAGGGAGACATTATATTTCATTATATTTTTTTGTCTGCAGGAACAATGGAGCATTACAGGTCACACACATCCTTGTCTGTGCTCTAATTAGTCCAACTGATAACATTATTTCAAAAATGCAAGGAACATTAAAAAATAGTAACACACCTTGGCAAAATAAGTATTGTACCATACTAAATAATATTCTATGGACTCTTTATAAAAATGAAGGGAAATTTTTCTTTTCTCTTTGCACTAGAAGGTATTTATTTTCTTTTAGGTAACTGTTAATAGTTAAGAAAATCAACAAATCTAGTACTGAAAATGCAAGCTATTTTAAGTAAACTTTTAATTGTATTTATATGTATGATTTTTTATGGGTAAACTTATTGGAGGAAAAAGTAGCCTTATTACCTAAGTGAGTCTGGTTTTAAATGTGGAAATTAATACAAAATAACTTTGGGGAATAAAATATAAATATGTATAAGGAAATATAAGGAGCTTCATTAAGCCTTCATTTTGCTTGTATTCACAAAATAAAAGGTCTTTATAGCCTTACTTATAGTCTAGTCTAAGACAGGTCCTCAAAATGGAAAATGGGGTTTCAGGGTCCCATATAGTATTCCAGGAACCTTGTATCCCTCCAAACTTAGCCCTATTATCTCTTAGAGATTCAGCATCCTCCAATAGACCCCTTGTCTCTGTCTAACAAGAAAGGAAACAAAAAGAGTATAAAGTATTGTTACAGAAAGTAATGGGTTAGGGCCCAAGATGTTGTGCATCATTTGTACCTACACACTATTACTTAACATTCAGTTACTTTGTTGTATTCAACTCCATGTGAGTCTGAGAGATAAAAGTTAATTTTCTGCCCCAGGAGAAAGGGGGAAGAGTGTGGTAAACTAGTCATTTACAGTTTGACTTATATTTCATTCCAAAAAGTTATTTGTATTAAAAGTAGTAAATCTATTTTTCAAATCTAGATAATTCATAATGACATGAATTTAACAGAAATGCTCTTAAAGTAAAACTCTTACCATTATGTGAGTCATAATTTTCAGTGAAAAAGATACTGTGCATCTATTAACCTCTTTATATGTATCATCTCCTTGAATCTTCCCCAAATTAATGAAATAGACAATGTTGTTGCTGACTAACTCAAACAGAGACTTAAGATTAGTTATCTTACATAAGTTCATTGCTTACCTAGCTAGTTAAGTGACAGAGATGGTACTCCAATCCAGGACTTCAAGGACCATGCTCTTTATAATAGTTACATTGCCATAAGGTAATGACAGTCCTACACATTCTTTTCATGTAATACACTGAAATGTGCCATATATTTTGCTTGCAATTCAATTTTTGAAGGTCTTTGATTAGATACTCACTAGATGTGATATTTACTTTACAATTCACTTAATTCCCATGGTCTGAATTTCTTTATTTGTTAAATAAGTATCTGAATGTTCACTCTCTCATGATGTTTTAATTCCATGAGTTTAAAACTTATTAAAAATATAGACTGAAATTTTCTTAATTTTTTTGAGAGTTCTAAATTTTCAAAACATGACCACCTCCAGAATAATCTTTGTCTAGATTTACATGTATGTTTTAGTTATGAAGATCTTAAAATTATTTTAAAGTTGTTTCTCATATTTGATATTTAATCATTGTTAAATTAGTCAAATACATGAGATTTACCTTTTCATTAGGTTTTAATTATACATGCTGATCTCTACAAAAAGACATTTTTATGATTATAATGATTTTATATAGCAAATTTTCTTTGAGAAAGTTAAAGCATAGGTGTTCAAAAGAAAAGGGTAACATGAAATTATATAGTTTTTTATACCAGGAACATTTGAATATAAACAAATACATGGCCAAAAATCAATTGGTAAATACCTGTGTTAAATGCTGTAGTTGCTTACTTTTCTGAGAACTATTTTTAAAAATATTTTTGCTTAACTCAAGAAAAATTACTGTTGTTTAAGTTCCCAGTACTTGTGTGAGTCCTTATTTATAAGGATATAGATCAAGAAGTGGTTCAGAATTTTAGCAAACCAAAACAAACAAACAAAAAAAAGCGAGCAATATTCTTAGTCATGCTTTTAAGGATATGTCTCAATTCTTCTTTTTAAACATGCAACATATGTATGTTGATGATTGTCACAATTGCAGGACAGAACAAATACTACTTGAGCTTACAGGGATTTTCTGTGCCTTTGATGCACCCCATATGTAGTCTGCATTTATTTTTGTCTTCATATTTACTAACACTGTTGTTTCTTCTATAGGAAAAAGGAATGAAGTTGTCATTACTGAAAACAATAACAGCATAACTGAACAAATCACTGATGTTGTGAAGCAACTGGCTTTTATAGCTGGTATTGGTGGTGCCTGCTGGGTAATTTTGATGGGCTTTAGCATCTAGTTGTATTGGCAAAGAAAGAAGAGAAAGGGCCTCAGTAATTATGCTGGTAAGAAACTATTTACAGTTAAGAAAACCTCTTATCTTTAAGAATGTAATGAAAAGAAAGAAAAAAAGTATATGAAAGAACAAATGAATAATTTGGGCTTGTTTTAAAATCTTGCTCTGTAAAATGCGATGATAAACAACCTACTTTCACATACTACTCTTGACCATATCACTTTATGACTTTAGGCAATCTTTTTGCTTGTATCTCCAGTGAAGCGTAACAAGAGTGCACAGTGATAAAATGTTCAGCTGCTTTTCTCAATTAGTTCTTCAAAACCATACGCAAATACTTTGAACACTATTAAGCCATTCTTTGAAAAATCTGTTTAGGCAACAGCATTACTAAAACACAAAAGGAAAATAAAGGAGAGATTTGGAATCTAGCTTGTAGTATGTCAGGATGCAGATTGCAATAGGAAATGTCCCAGAAGGAAAATACAAACAAGCAAAAATCTCACCAATATTAATAAAACTGATGAGGCATGAGTGGAGTGATTTACTCTTCACTTAAATGGTGTAGTCTATTTCAGTGTGAACTGCAGCCTTTTAGAAGGAAAAAAAAATAGGAGATAGGAGCAAAAGGAAAAGGGAAAGAAGCAGATCAGCAGACCAAAATTAAACAAAAAACCTTGGATGTTCTATTTTTTAAAAATAAATTGTTTTTGAATCCTAGACAGAGTATTAAGGACATTAGATATTATGACCTTCAAATTATCTCCAAAGGAGGGAGGGATAAAGCAGGTGAGAGAGAGAAATAGATAAAAATCATAAAGTGGGTAAATGAGAGAAGATATTCAATGCTGAAGTTATGTTCAATTACATTTTGATCATAATTTACATTAAATATTATCTCTAACAGCAACAATTCATCTGAAACTGACAATATTTCATACTTTCTAGAATTTGTAAGTGGACCTATTTAAAATAATATCATCCTACAGACATTTAAACAGTTTCTGAGACATTATATTCAGTCTTCCATTTTATTAATCAGCAAAGGCTCTGTCAAAATAAATTATTATTAAGACATTTGTTTTTTAACAAAACATTAAAAATAGAAGATTTTATATAATCAAATACAATATGTACATAGTGAAAAATATACGACATACCACCCATTCAGTTGTATTGCATGTTATTTGACAGCATTAAACATAATAATCTAGTCGTGATATTGTGACTTATGTCTGCATCTTGTGAAGATTAAATTTATTAGTTATTGCTCAAAATAAATTCCAGGAGTAGAAAAAGGAGTATGGCAAATCCATTGAACAGAGGTTTCCATGTGTTTGACATTCTGCCATTCTCAGTTCTCAGTGGTTCTTGGCTGCCCAATTCCTTATGTTCTATCATCCAAGTGTTAAACCACAGCACCAATTAGAGATTCTTCCCAGAGAGGTGTGCTCAGAACTAACTGCTGAGTATAGAGTCTTGAACATTAAAAAAAACTAAACAGATACATGAGGTGGGAGGGAAAGGGAGAAGAAAAGGAAATTGCATGGTAATGGAGGGAGACCCTCATTGTTATACAAAATTACATATAAGAGGGTGTGAGGGGAATGGGAAAATTAAAAAGGAGAGAAATGAATTATAGTAAATGGGGTAGGGAGAGAAGATGGGAGGGGAGGGGAGGGGGGATAGTAGAGGATAGGAAAGGTAGCAGAATACAACAATCACTAATAGGGCATTATGTAAAAATGTGGATGTGAAACCAATGTGATTCTGCAATCTGTATTTGGGGTAAAATTGGGAGTTCATAACCATCTTGAATCTAATGTATGAAATATAATATGTCAAGAGCTTTATAATGTTTTGAACAACCAATAAAAAAACTCTCATATACTTTCTTGTTTTGCATTCTAGCCCTTTGCCTTCACCCATGAATGTATTGTCCATCAGCCCTTTCTTTAATCAGTTACTATGTAATATTTTATCTCTGTGAGACATACATATAAATGATTTAAAAAAATAAGGAAGAATTGATTTAATTCAAGGACAATTTTGTGTTTATCCCTTCACTTGACTTTAGAGATAATAAAAATGAACTATGCAAGTCACTTCAGTGCAGCGTTCTAATATATCCATATTTGGAATGGTGCATTTTTAAACTTCATACTTCTTCATTCATTCATGACTTACAAATGAAATAGCTCTCATAGTTGGTAGGTTTGCACTTTTAGTACAATCACATTAAGCTGACTTTCTTTTTCTTCTACTACTTCTTTTTTTTAACAGCCATTCTTTGCAAAACCTATGCACTTAATTTGAAAATATCTGTTGGTCTTTGAGCTTGACAAGAATAGTACATTTCCCATTATCATTTCTCATTGTGATTGATATCCATCTGCTTGTAGAAAACTGCTAACTCGGAATGTGCTATGCCCTGCAAATATTTTGGAAGAAGGCCAAGCCAGAGAAAAGCCTTTCAAAACGTTTATACTTAATTGATAGATGGCTTACTCTCAGAATGGATTTCCCTTCAGGTAGTAATTTGCCTTCTAGCAACTGCTGCTCCAGATGAGAAGCAAATGAAAATTTGCCAAACCACAGATACCTAGCATTACATGTCTGATTTGTGATATTTTCTACATATTTTCCTCCAAAAATAACCTGTCTTCCACCTTTTTAAGTTTTCACATTCTCATCCTTTTATAACTTAAAGAACAAGGGATTTTGAATGAGTAATAGAATATGTATTTATCTTTTGTTTCTATTTTTGACATTTCATGTATGAGCTAATAATCATACATGAAAAAGCAGAGAGATTTCATAAGGGCTTTTTACCTCGAAGGTCTTATAACAATTATTTTAAAAATTCTTGTGTTGGCCTTGCTTATATTTTGGTTTTCATACAGATTTCTTAGTAAGTCTTATAATTTTATAGTATAAAAACTGTGGAAGGTAATCAGAAGGAAGGAAAGGAAAGGGATATCATAAAAATAGAGAAGAGACCCAGAAGACTAGAGCAAGGGAATATGGATAGAGGAGAGAGGAGAGAGGTAAAGAAGATAGGTTTGAAGGAATGGAGCAGACCAAATTGTGAGCAGACCAAGTTGTGCATGTATAAATATATCACAATGAATTCCATTATTATGTAAAACTATAATATACCAATAGAAAAGTGAAAACTAAACCAAATAGAATTCAAGCAAAGTGACTTGATTTGCAAAATGTAGTCTGAAGTGTATATGTACTTTTTCACTACCTGGTAATATGTATGTAGTCTCAAATCTATATTTACAGTCTCTAATTTTTGATTTATGATAAAACACTTTTTTTGTACAATCAGGTTCCACTTTGAGTCAATATTAAATTATTTTATAGCACAATTATTTCAAAATTCAGTTGTGGTCATAATTAAATATTTGGTGGAATTTTCCTACATTAGAAAACATATTTTCAATGCAGCTGGATTGACTGTAAGATTGTAGACCAGGCTAAATTTTTTTCTCAGACCTCCTTTTTCCTACTTCTTCATTTCTGTTTATCCACTAGAGGAAGGAAAAAGAAGATGTTAAATATTGTAAGTACAGAATTGCTTTACAAGGTGTGATCCAAACTCTGGGTAGGATGCCTTAGCTAACTCTATGTAGGCCAAACGTTACCCATTGACTCATACTATAGCTCCTTTGGAACTTGCCATTATTACAGAAAATTATACTTGAAGACTTAGAAAAGAAACAACAACAACAACAAAAACTGCTCATCACTGTTAATACTTTCTTTTAGGTGTCAGCAGGTGTAACAGATGTATCAGAAAACAGTAATGGATTAAATTTTAGATTAAATATCAAGAATTGAATGTATATCTATATATTCATATCATCTGGGAGGAAAATCTGGCGTAAATATGTTTTGCCTCTTCACATAGGAGAAAGTAGAGGATCCTCTGAGACAATGTTACACATCAACTTATAATTTTATATCTGCATATTAATCACTTACTTAAACTCTTCAGATATAAATACACATCTCAGGTTTTGACCCATAGCAATAAGGGCAGCTGCAAGAACTAAAAGCATCTCTGTGTATCATATCCTAAGTGAAATAATATCATACTTCTATAAGCAACATGAAGCGCCATCTACCTTAATTTTCACTGAGCACTATCAATCTCCATATCACTGCCAAAGGGGGTCCTGTTTGCTCAACATATTCAGTCCTTAAACTATTATAAACAATAAAAAAAGTTGTAGAAATTTAGATAGAAAATATTAAGTGGTTTTGAATTTGAAGAAAATGTTTGATAATATCTGTAATAATTTTTGACAATAGAAAAAAGAACAATGTAAGTTTGGAAAAAATCTATATAGCTTTGATAAGGTTCATATAAATATATCAGTATAAATGTATATAACTGTATTATAATCTTTATGATAAATGCACAGTATTTTTCAAACTTCTGCTATCCATTTTTCTATTTGTGATTACTGAAGTCATCAAATTTTAATGAAAATAAATGTAATTTTCCAGAAGTATAAAGGGTAAGTTATGTTTTCTGAATATTATCTCTGAGGTTAACATTTTATGAAACTCAGTAAATATAAACAATTTGTGAGTGAGCAAATTTGAAAATGCTAAACACCTCACACATAGGTCTTATAACTGGTGGTGAAATAAGTTACTTGACAGTACTATCCAAAAGCAGCTAAAAGATTTGATGGAATTTTTATACTCTGATTATCTGGGGTGAGTTAATGCTTATTAAAAAGGATTAATATGCTTTCATATTTGCCAAATAAGCATATCAGGAAAGAGAATGAGAATTGGCTGCAAGAATTTGGAGTAGGAAAATGTGAACTACTAGAGATAGGCACTCCGAAAGCTACATTACCTCAAAATGCCAATTTACCACATAGTTACATTTTCCTCCCAGTTCTGGCAGACATGTAGTATTAATCCTGTCAGATAGTAGTAGACTTACTTTGTATATGATATAGCTTTGAAAAATCCCACTGGTATGTGGGAGAAATTTCTGGAAACATTATTAGTATTCAGTTCATTTTTGGTCAAAACTTCTATATGTTATGCCTTGTAAGCTTTTAATTTGAGATTCCACACAGATTTCTGATTAAGAGCTTGTAATAATTGTTACTCCAAATTTATTTCTGATGAGCACAAAGTTACTGCACTGTGATTTCAAAATTATAAAAAAAATAACAAGAAAAAGATTATTCACCATCGATCTATCACCCCCTCACCCCACTTTCTTTCACCTTCAAGTTAAACTTTTCTTATAAATGAGGACTACCTCAAAATAGCTTGTAGTATGCAATGGCATTTATTTTTATGTTACACATGCCCGTACACACACACACACACACACACACATACTTGCACGTTTATATACACACAAAAATTCATCAAAATGCTATATGTTATTTCCATTTTAGAAGTTTTAGTTGTTCAGTCTATTTTGTAGTCTCCTTTGATGGCCTAATAGACTAAGTTACTCTTGTTCTACTTTTCAAAATGAAATTAATCTAAATATTTTGAAGCAAAACATTAAAAAAAGAAGTGTGAAAAGATGTCCCCTTTCTTCCCTCACTTTAAAAACACAGCTAACCAGTGTCAGTAAGAGAAAATATGTGTGTGTGTTCTCTTCCTCCTCCTACTCTACTTTCCTTCTTCCTCTTTTCCTCGTCCGCCTCCTTCTTCTGTGACAGAAAAATGCAAAATGAAAGATTCCTGTGTATACTAAATTTTATGGAACCCATTTTAAGTTATTCAGGCATTCACATAATGTTCTGTGAAGTTTTTCGTATGTTAGCGGGCATGCAGAGATAGAGATGAATGACATTATAGAATATTTGACAAACTATTAGCAGTCTAGAATCCTTTGAGAAACACGTGTTAATGACGACTAGGACACAAATAAAATGGATATGTCCTGAATACTGAATGTGAAATGCTTTGAAATTAATTATTTTGCTTCCAAATTTAGCTCTCAACTGGCAGATATGGACCATCCCATGTGGTCTATATTCTAGCACATCTGCAAATTAACCTTAATAAATTATATATTTTGATAGTATTTTGAGTGTTATGTCATACTACTTTAAACTTCACATTTGATGAAAATATGCCCTTGGTTATCTCATAGAGTTAAGTACAACACAATTTTTGTGACTCAGCTTCAGCTTCTTTTCTTTTCTTTGCTATACTTTATTCCTGTGGCAGTATCAGAAATTTTGGATGATGAAATAAAAGTCATCTAAATTAGGGAGAACTATGTGGCATCTCACATATCTCTTAAACAGCACATTTTTGAGATGCAGCCCATCAGAACCTGCTTATTTGCATATTTGCAATGATGTTCACAGCATTATCTTAACTCCCTTTTGGCAGAGTAAAACAATCACTTGATATTCCATTAAAACGCCACATAACTGGAAAGTCACATCAGATGGAAAGCTAATTAGCTGTACCACTTTCACATTGTGAAAATGCATTTTTACATGTGTGTGTCCTAATCAGGCCTTTATTGAATACCTCTAGTGCTCAATTTTTTTTTGCATTAATTGTTTCAGATTAATTCTATTGTGTTCAAAGCAATTAATAAGAGGCACAATGTGATACAGTTGCACTGCTGATTCATGACTCCCAGCCCTGAAGTCACTCTGTAGTGATCAGTATTTTTTCATCATCTCTGCGGAGCTATCTACTGCCAATTCTGGGCAGATGTTAAGGTTTTGTCAGGATTGCTTTACAATGCATTTGAGGTGTTACCTGAAAAAATGATAAGGTTGTATATTTCAGATCCCAGTTTGAAGGCCCTTATTTATTTTACTGTCTTGAAATCCTGATGGACCCTTGGAATTATGTTCATATTGCCTGGTAGTGTCATGAAAAGTAATGTTACTAGATGACCTTTCATATGGGCCTAGGAAACAGTGCTTGGAAACTTACAAAATTTAAAGAGTTATCATATTTAATAGCTAAAACTTGAAAAGCAGAAGAATTTTGGAGAACCATTCAAATGAAAAAGTATCCAAACAATTTGTCTATCTTAAGTGGAAATATGCTTGTTTACTTGAAATATGAATTCTTTCATTAAAATTTCAGTAAATATTACTTTTAGTCACCAAACAACAACTTTTAATAGACATAATTATTCTGTTCCAAAGATAAGATGTATTGTTTTCACAACTGTGAAAAATGGTATTTTTATTTCATTCCCAGGGATTGATTTAACTCACCCTTGCTGTTTGTTTTGTTTTGATTTGATTTTAGAATTCCAAGTTTATTGCAATTTTGTAATCTGTAAGTTTCTTAACAAATACCTTGTCCATAATTTTCTAGTTAAATAATTTAGTGGCAAAACTTGATACAAACTAGTGTGAAGCTATTTTAGACTTTATAATCATTCATATTCAGTTTTCATTGGACAAATATTACATAAATTTGAGTGCAATTTGCTACTTCAAACATTATAGTATGAAAAGTATATTACCTTTCTCGGGTATGAATCATTTTGAAGTCTAAATACATTTGGCTTCAACAGTTTGGGATAAGGTGATGGCCCTCAACTGATATTTACATTCTTTGGCTGTTCCTGGAAGTCCACTTGCTCAATGTTAGCTTTGTGGAGTGGAAGACATTGAGTGGAGGGAGTGGCTTCATTGACCTTGGTTCTGTTAGATACTATTGGACATTGTTAATAAGTCACACAGTTTTGTAGAAAATTTTAACTTGTGATCATTACATATAATTGGAGTCTATTTAGTATAAATTGGTTAAAATTTTATTTTCATGAATATGCTATTCCCTATTAGTTACAGTTTACATCTACTGTAATTATACCTATTCAATTCATAATAACTATTAGCATACTTAAAAGGATCTGTGATGATAAGCAATGTGTAATAACAGTTACCTGTTTTTCTTATCTTGTTGGAAAGACATTACCTGTTAAAACTCTCCTGTTTCAATTTCTAGTATATATTTTGCTTTATGCCTTCTAATTAAGACAGTTTTATGTTAATATTAGCAGTTTGATTTGATAACTCTTCATTAATGTTGTGTCAATCTTCCAGGACTACTAGGTCCACCACTTATAATAGTGTTTGATGTTTAAATCCAAATTGTCACTTTTATTTATCCATACTTTTGACTTGAAGAAACTTGAAATATTCTATTGGAGCAAGTGATAACTTTGCCCTGAGCCAAACCACTGCTTTTTACTATCTGCACAATTATTTTAATTATATTTTGTTAAAATTCCCATAGGCTTAGTTCTAAACTATGGTCCAATATGCAGTTGTTATTAATTGTAAGTAATATTGACTACTTGTGTGTGTACATGTCTTTCTGTTTTTTTGTGTCTTTTTTTTACAGTTACATTTCAAAGAGGAGATGGAGGAATAATGAGCAATGGAAGGTATGCTAAGGAGATTCTTTATTAGTATTTTTAATCAGGACTAGAAAAACTCTGTAGTAAGAAGCTATTATTGTGATAAATGATCACTTATAAGTCTGAGAATTCTAGGAGGAATTAAATGGCTTACTACTAGGTTTAATGATCTATCTGTTGTGCACTTTAGAAGAATCAAGTACAGATGCTTCATATCTCCCAGATGCCCCTGAAGAAATTAGTGGTAAATATCACAAGGAATGTGTTCATTTGTTAGCAGGATGTTTATTGCATTAATTAGACATTAGCAAATGAAGTTGCTGTTGTTTAAGACTCCTTATTGGCTCACACTAAATTGCTGTGAGTGAACAATTACATATAATCGATCACAAAGTAAATGATTCATGGATGATGAATAGGCTGTAGATTGATAGGACTGGATTCCACAACTTTGGATACTCAATTGAAATTGATAAAAGCTGATAACAAACCCATATATCCTCATCTATTTTCCCTTTGCCAATATGGAGATTGTAATTAGGCTCTGGTAAAAACTTCCAATCTCCCATTTAATCAATATTTTAGCAAAAAGAGATAAAGTCTAATGAGAACTAGTGGATGTAGCAAGGAAGCAGTTGAATCTTCTTATTGCAGTTCCCATAGAAACACATGTTCCTCTTAGGTATTATACCAGAAGGGGTCTATCAACAACAACAAAAAAAAGCACAATGATTATAGATGTTCTATTTCTTTGTAAATATGTTAATAACTTGGAAAGGAATCAAAATCCCATTTTAACATTAAAGAAGGGAATTCTTTATTAAATACGATGTGAAGGAAATTTTCCTTGTAGACTATACTCACATGCTGGAGCAGATCACAGGTGTCTTTTATTGCCTTCAGAAAAACACTTAATAGCCCCCTGATATTTTTCCATTTAAAGAATTTGGAAATGTGCTATTGATGGAACAGTATAAGTACTGTTCATTAATTTCTTTCAAGTTCTTTGCCTCTAAATCAAACATAAAGGCTCACAATAAGGGTGACAAGCTAGAGAGCACAGATTCATGTTGGGACTGCAGTTACTGGGAACAAAATAACCCAAAGTCCTGGAAATGGCTAATACCAAGAAGCCATTCTGAAAGATTGTTCCCTTGAGGTGTCAATTTATCATCAAACCTTGTGTGGGGTCACTACTATGGCCAATTCCCACCAGTTTCAGGGCAGACGTCTGATTTCTTGTGGAGTTTGACAGGATCCCAGGCAAAGAGACTTCTTCCACTGACAGGGTTGATCTATATATAGCCTTAATGAATTGCCAAAGTTCCTTAATTTTGAGAGCCTACACATTTTAATTCTAAATTCAATTAAAATCTTCTTAAATTCCTTAATCCTTTATAGTGCATGAGACAGGCATCAAAATCTTTCATTAAGCTCCATAGTCTGATTTCCTTTTCATTTCTGTTGTAGCCGTCCAGGCCTTCTAAATGCGGTTGATCCCAGCTATCCATGGCTTGATGATTCATGGCCAGCCACAAGCTTGCCAGTGAACAACAGCAATAGTGGCCCATATGAAATTGGAAATTTGGGGCGTGGAGGTAAGTTGTATTTTTCGAAATAATGTTGTTTTTAATTTTGTTTTTGTTTCTGTTTTCATTTTCCAGATATTTTTAAGAGATGGAGAGTATTTCTTCCATAGTTAAAAGAATAAAGCACATATACTAATATTGCTGTATATTTCCAAAATATTTTATTATAAAATTAGTGTGTCTATAATACCTTAAATAATAAAGTAAAGAAGGTCATTATTAATGTGGAAGTATCCATAATACATTTTGTTTTTAGGAATATCAGTACAAGGTAAGTAAAATAGGGAGTATACTGATAATTAGGGTTTATGCTTTTGGAACAAATACTTCATTTTTCAAAATCTTATTCAACATGTATTTATTGAGTACCTCCTATGTATCTGGCACTATGGCAGTCAGAAAGAATATAATATTGGTATAAAAAGTGATCATCCTTTACCCCATTTTATTTCATGTGAGGAAGACAGTTAACTAGATGGGGTGGCATGTTCAGAGAGAACTTTCTATTCTACAATCATTAATTGCTATTCCAAAGCAAAGATAAAACAGTGCAAAGTGGCTGACATGATAAAACCTCCAAAATTTCACGCTAAACTCCCCTCCATAGGTTTTTCTAAAGAGACAGAATTGTATCTAATATAAATAATGACTGCTTCTTCCCAAATGCACTTTTTCTTCTGGTCAATTGGATAGGTTAGTTTAGATAAAGATGAGAGGAGTAGAGAATTCCCTGATTGGCTCAGCAATTATACATAAGTTTTCTCCTGGTACAATACTATGCAGACAGTAAATGGACTTGAACTGCCTTATCAGTACCCTGATAAGAAAGGCTGAAATAAAGGCTGCTAGAAATAAGAGACTAGAAATAAGAGAGACATTGGGCTGGGGTTGTGGTTCAATGGTAGAGCTTTTGCCTAGCACATGTGAGGCCCTGGGTTCGAACCTAAAAATAATAAAATAATAAAGGTATTATTGTTGTCCATCTACAATGAAAAAATTAAAAGACAAAATGACAGACATTCAACCTTTTTAAGAAATTAATAGGAGACTGTGGATGTAGCTTATTGGTAGAGGACTTCTCCAGCATGACCCGGGGCCTAAGTTGATTACCCAGCACTGAAAGGGAGGGTAGGTGAGGGGATAAGAAGGAAGGGAAAGACGGAACTTCCTAACGGTTGAGTTCAACGATGTTAGAAAGCACAAAGGGACAAGAAAGAAAAGATGTTCTAAGTCACATTAAGAGTTTAAACTTTGTCCAGAGGGTAATCAGAAATTATTGGTGGATTTTTACGAGGAGAATGCTGAGATGTAAACACTGTTTTAAATCATTCAGGCTTTTTCTGGGTGGAGAATGGAAAAAGTAGAAAACTGGAGTGAGGAATTCGGAGATTCTTGTAAAGCAAAGCAAATTTAGATAGACACACTAGAAGATTTCCACACTTGGAGAATTAATTCGGAAGACCCAGAGCTGTGCTAAACTGTTCCAGTTCTACTAAAAGCTGCAGTGGATTTCACATGTATGACTATATAAGCATATTCACTTAAAAAGAAGGGCTGGGCCTGTGGCTCAGTGGTAGAGTGCTCACCTAGTATGGGTGAGACATAGGGTTCCATCCTCAGCACCACATAAAAATCAATAAATAAAAATAAAGGCATTGTGTCCACCTACAACTAAAAAAAAATTTTAAAAAATTTGGAGTAATCATGGATCCTTGCATTTTCTCTTCAAGATGGATTAACAATGTATTTGCATATAAAGTAATACCTCAAATTATAAAGTTACTAAGTATTTCATAAGCCTGATTTCTATGAATATCATTTCAATTAACTCCTTTTCCTTCTTGAAAATAAGATATAAAGATAACCATCATGGATGACAATATATAGTTTTCACACAGAGCTTAACTGCATAATCAACTCCCAAAAGGTATCAGATTAAATGAGAGAATACAAAGAAAGCTGTAAGTTTCTTTGACTTCCTGCTTTCTCTCTGTATGCCTTTACTGTCGCCTGGGAAGTTTGTGTGTCTGAGTATTCCCAACCAAGGAAACAGATCATCGTTCCCCTAAAATGCAGACTGATTTTTGCCTAAAGGAATTCTGTTCCCAAAGTTTTTATCAGTCAATAATAACTTCCTATTTTACACTTTGTATTAGAACATCACAAGGTTCTATCTTTGTATCAAGAGATACATGCCTCAGATGGAGAAAACATTTTCTTTTTCTGTTGGCTAGCAAGCTAAATTAACATCTAAAATATCTTAGTCCAATTTAACTGAAGGTAGAATGCAAGGTTTTTCTTCCATTTCTACCTTATTTTTATGGCATGAATATCAAGGCCAAGACAAAGTTTTTCCAGTTTCTACCCACTCTCTCTTCAATTTGATAGTAATTTAAACACTTGTGCCAGAAATACTGTAGGACATTTTTGTATATTTAAATTTATGTCTTTTGCATAATTATGAAATACATAAACATATTTACATGTTTAAAGTCAAGAGACTAGAGTTAAGCAAGATAATTTGAGAAGTGGATATAGAATGCACGTCTGGTAGATTTTTAATGCTTCTGCTATTTTATTTATACTGCTGTGTAGTCTGAAGTTGGGTTCATATGTATGATTTTATAACCACATTCACTTAGAAAAATAAGCATGGATACTGACATTTTCACTTTACAAATAGAATACCAATATATGAATGTAATGAAAATCATATTTTGAAAAATGAAAATATTAATTATCTCATAATTTTGCATTTTACCAATGCAAACTATGAGAAATGCATTTAAACATTCCATCAGCAAGTGCTTACTCTCATAACAGTAGGTGAGGAATTATAGTAATGAAAGCATATATCCAATAGGCTCCTGTTCTCAAGTAACTTATGATGCCATGAGGAAGGCAGTCCTTCATACAAATAATTACATTGGGCAAAAATAAGATAAATCCATGAATACAAATAAAGCCAAGGTACTCAAAAGCTGCACCACTAATCCAAACGGGAGTCAAGGTTTCTCGAATTCATAGGTTTCCAAAACAAATGTTAACAAGTGCCAGTCAGACAGCATTAAGGTTGGCGGGGACAGCAAGAAATATTAAATGAAAATTCCTTCCTAATGATGGCAGCACTTATTCAGAGCCAGCTTGTTGAATGGAGGGCTAGTCCAGAGTTCCAGAGTATTTCATGTTATAAGATTCTCCTCCACATACAGATATTCATGTGTGATCCTCCAATATTTCAGTGTTGGATATAATTTAATTTAGTTTTTGAAAATGTGGGAGTGATCAAATAATATTTGAAGAAAATACATGCAGACCAAAAATCAATATAGAAGCACTTAGGCTGGAAGGCTGACTATAATTTCATCTAGCAGAGAAAGAGAGATACTCTATTTCCAGAGCCATAACTTTAGTGTTTAATTGTTAGTAATATTATGTAGAATTATATTCTTGGACAACATTGTTCCATTTTTTAATTGTTTGAGCACAGAACCCTTTCAATAACATGTAACAGAAGGGACTCTGGAGAACCTTAAGTTCAAGATATGAGAAACTGAGGTCCATGTAGGAGAAACATTTCTATTCAATTAATATTCAAATATTCAGCAGTGAGAGATAGGTGGAGAGAGCCCAAAAACTTATGCAAAAAAAAAAGATCTGGTGGGTTTTTTTTGCCAATTTTTGATATAGTCTTAAATATTCAAGGTTCTGAGAATAAAAAAAAATGATACTAATACTTGAGAATGAACAATGCTTCTTAAAATCAGATTCTATAATTATTAATCACAAATAAATAATGACAGAAAAACAATTTTGATATTCTGAAATCCAAAAACAATTTCTTGCTTATGCAACCTAGCATAATTTAAAATGTGAACATGTGTAACAGTCTCACTGAGATGCCTTTAAAATCTTTACTTCAATAAACATCCACATATTTGTAAAACAGGTTGGTATTCCAGACTTTCAAAACTTCAGAAAGAGTGAAATTGCACACTGTACACAATATATTATAAATTTCTTGTCACTGTTGTTAATGAAGATTTTTTTTAGTATTTATAAAATTCCAAAGAAAAGCTAATACTTCTGTAAGCACTTTTATTTCAAGTACTATGGGCATTACCAAATCTAAAAGTTTTAAAGTCAGTTGAAATGTCTTATAATGAAGAGATCAAGTGGTTTCATGACCTCAAGTCCTATGAAGTGATATTTTCAGAACATACATTATTAAGGACTGCACTATAATTAGATTTATCTTAACTGTACATGATTAATACTAGAGTTAGTGATTTCTCTTTTAGATTCACTTAGTGTCTTTCTTCTGAAAAGGGAAAAGAGCTCAGGAGCGAGGTGGCAGATCTGAATTATAAAGCATCCTGTAAAGATAATTCAGCATGCCAAAATGATAAATGGACCGATTGATATTCAGTGTTGTTCCTGAAGTTTAATTTTACTCTTGCTGTATTACAACGTGAAACTGTAATTCTCCACTTCTAAGTGTTGATAGCATAAATTAAACTCACTGATCACTAAAGTTGCTTTTTCTATAGTTAAATCCTGCTATATTATGGAAATGACTTATTCATGAAAATTTTCCTTTGTTATGCAAGAAAAAAGAACACATTTTCTACCATCAGTTCTCCATTTCTGCAGTTATAAAATCAAATCACATAAATGTCAAGTAAAAACTTCAGAAAAATGGATTTCAAAATCAGGGTCGTATAATTTTGGAAATTTTTGCAACTATTTAGCAGCCATATTCCATATCTTTGGGGATGAAGTGGAAAGAGCTGTTTTCAGGCACGATTTGTAGATTCCCTCTGTTCATTGCTGCTGTATCTTGCTACCACTTTCCTTGATTCTAAAACATAGTGAACAACTGAAAGCATTTTTCAGTAGTGAAATATCCCAAATTTCTCATTCCTGGTTAGAGGAAATGGGGGAAGGGATGTGTTAAGCAGTGAGACGTGAAGGACGAGCAGTAGGCCTGCCTGTCACTGAGGTTGATAGCTTGGCGATGGTTGTATATCATCTACCTTTCATTGGTTCATGAAGCCCATCTCAGCTGAAATGCAAACGTGTGGCATGACACATTTATTTTTCATCTTCAATTCTGATAGTTTTGGGCTTCCTGTGTGTCGTTAAATTGTTTCATTTCCCTATATTCATCACAGATGTGCTGCCACCAGTTCCAAGCCAAGGGGATAAAACAGCAAAGATGCTCTCATATGGAGCCATTTATAGCAGCATTGACTTCACTACCAAAACCACTTACAACAGTTCCAGCCAAATAACACAGGCTACCCCATATGCCATGACACAGATCCTGCATTCCAATAGCATCCATGAATTGGCTGTCGATCTGCCTGATCCACAGTGGAAAAGCTCAATTCAGCAAAAAACAGATCTGATGGGATTTGGTTATTCTCTGCCCGAACAGAACAAAGGTAACAATGGTGAGTCACATTCTTCTGTCCTGAGAAGTTAACTTCATGTCATTTGTGCATGAGATAGAAATTAGTATTTGTTGTTCAATTCAGTGATGCATTACCAGGTTTACTACCTAAACTAAAAAAACATACTGGCATGTATTCAGTACCTTGAACAATTCCTACCACCACGGCCACTGCCTCCACCGCCGCTACCACACACCAACACCAATCGGGTTCATCCTTTCAGCTGTTTTTCAATATAGTGATCAGCAATCCATCTGTACTTCCATTAGGACAGGCTAGAGGAAACATTCCTCCACTCTCCCACGACATCCGCTTCTGAGTTGCTAACTGCATGTTCTGCATAGGCTTGTGCTGTGAACTAATCACATGATGCCACTATGACCTCTGACCTTTAACCCTTAGCCTTACTTTACATCCCTGACTACCGATTGGCTGAGGGATTGTCTAATAGAATGCCACACAACCAGTCACAGGATTTCAGCACCACCAGCTCTCACAACAGCTCAGAAAGTAGTGGCAGTCTCTCAGATTGGTCTCATCACAGTAAGGAGAAATATTTGTTTGTCACCAGCATATGACCTGTGTTCCCTAACAACTGATGAGGAAATATTGAATCGCAAGCCACTGTCAGGCATTTATCTTTCAAATGACAATAACAGTTGATCCTGGTGAAATTATGCCTTGGTGGGGGTGGGCAATAAAAATCATTGTCATCACTTACGTACTAACTGCACAATAATGTATTGAAAGAAAAATAGTGCCATTTTACTAATTACTATTCCTTAAAGAGCAGATGAGTTCATTCCATCTTGAACCAAATATACGAGTCCAAAGAACTTTATAATAAAAAGATCATGCATGAAAGTTAATTCCAGGTCATTGATATCAAAAGATAAATTCAACTGAAATGAAAATAATCTCAGAGATGATTTCATATTGGGATGCCAATGATATAACTTCCTATTTTAGGACAACCTCTCAAATATTATGTAATAGTTATCAATTCAATGATTACTATGCTAAATATGAATGTTAATATGTGAAATTATTAATTTTTACTTCAAAAACTACAATATTTGATAACAATAACTATTTTATGCTGTCACTTTTAATATATATTTGAGAAATATCAGCTAAACCAACAAGTGTAAGGAAAAAAGCATTTTATTGGATAGAAATATATTCCTATTCTAATGAGTTATCCTCCCTTTGTATGTGAGGATATTGTATTAACCACATTGTAAATTCCACCTATTTACATCACATGCCTTTATCTGCCTACTTCTGACTGGTTCCTGACTCCACTTAGTTAATATGCTTAATTATATGCTAATTGTTTTTATGGAGTTTTTGTTTGTTTTTTTTTTTTAAATTACATATTAATAATAAAGGATTATAGTGTACTATGATACTGTGCAGTCTCCCAGGCATCAAAACTATGAAGAGTTAACTTTTTCTTATCATTAGGGTTACATTTACTAAATTACTTTTCTCAGGAGATGGAACCTTCTCAGAATGAAAATGTTAATGCTCTCTCTTCCCTCCAAAATGAGTCATTTGCTCTTCTTGCCTATTGGTAGGATTAGGTACATGATAGAATCCAGAAAATTTTAAACATCTGTTATGAATTTAAACTGGCTTAATAATATAAGGGAATGTTTTGAATGACCTTCTATGTCATTTATGCTGGCATTTATTTATAATTAGTCCCACAATTTTTCTGAATAATTAAAAAGTAATTTTGTTGGATCTTCCTTTTTATTTCATTAAATATATGTAAAGATCAAGCAATATATGAAAAGAAATCTCCATATTGCAAGCCATGGACTCCATAAGACCTGTAAATCTTTCATTAAATGTTCTGTATAGATTGATTGTCACCAAATTTAAACGTTATCTTTTGAGTAATTGAAAGCAGAACAGGATTCACAATGGTGCTTGCTGCTTTTTGAATCCATTAATCTCTTGAGTGACATTTACATATATCCAGGAATTATATTAACTACTTCATCTACATTTGAATACAGGATTACTTGAATTGGTGATAGAAAGCATTTTTTAGTAGGTAAGAGTGAGGTGATTATTCCTTTTACAGTTTAGTCTAATTGAGTTTAATGTTACACTTTTGTTTAATTCTTTTATTTATAGCTATGTTTCCTAGGGGCCAAATCTAAGAATTAAATGCCCCATGGCTAGCTAATCATATATTATGGGATTTTTAAATTTGTGCACATTGGTGTAACCAATTTAAAATAATCACAGTGACAAAGAAAATTGGGCATTTCTGAATTATTTGAGTGAACTTCTTACCCTCTTTGAAACACTTTTATAATGCATTCAATATATAAGTTCTGAGTACTTCTTGTTAAAAATCCAACCAGTAAAAACTATACAATAAAACTCAGATGTTTTAAAATAGTATTTGAAATCATAGTTGTATGTGTATATAATATAAAATATTGGTAACAATAGCTAAATCTTTTAATATTTTTTTTTAAAAATAGACCATATGTTTAATTTTAAAATGAATCACTTTTATGATTTATTTTTTTTACAGAGAAGTCATTTTTTAAGCTTTAACTATCCAACTATTTACATTTTTATTTTAAGAGAAAAGGGTCAAATATGTTTACAAGGCATCAATATCTGCTCCGTAAAAACATAATTTAGGTACTCTGGCCTTCAGATGATACAGGGTTCAAGGTGAAGCAGCACACTGTGGCTTGCTTCTCTAAAGATTCAGATCTCAAGAGATTTTAACAGTTGTCAGTTATATCAAGTTCACCTCCATCTCAAAGTGTTGTTAAGACGTCCTAAGACGCACGTGTTGATGAATAATAGTCCTACCCAGACTGATCAAATGAAAGAATAGATATTTCTCCAGAACAGGGGAAAAATAAGTGTTGGTTGTAAAGTCCTCAGTAATTCTCTCTGTGCTTCAGCTATTTCCAGAACACATTTTAAAGCCTGTTGTTGTTTGGAAGCATAATAATGAGTAGCTTTCTTGAATCTGAGCAAGGGCTTCAACAATGAGGTTCGGAGCTCTAGAAATAGTTTCAAGTTAAGCTGCTCAGTAGAAAATCTGATTGTTCTCTTGCTATGTGAAGGCGAATCACATAACATTCAGAGCCTTAGTGTCATCATCTAGAATACGGAGGTGTTGGAACTTCTTTCTTAGGCACTTGGTTCAGGTGAGATTCAAATGACATTTCTAAAATGCTGTAGAATGTGATTAGGATTGTGCATACATAAAGTTGAAAGGGAGTGATCAGGAAGAACAAATAGCTCAAGCATTCTTCTCTCAATCATTGAAATATAGTTCTGATACTGTAAAAAGGAAATAGACCTTAGTCATTGGTGGGTTAAGGAAATGAGGAATTGAGGTTCATTTACCTTAAAGACAAAAATTACATACTTATAACCGAGCAAGCTTATTATTATTTTTATTCTGAATATGAGGCCTTTTCTGACAAGTAAGACTTCAGAAAATAAGTGAAACTGGTTTTGCTATGAGGAAGAGAAGACAGGAGAAAGCAATTATGATTGGCATTTATTGAGTTTTTCTGTGCATCTGAGCACTTCATATACAGTATCTCTTATAATCCTCATGACAACTCAAGGAAGTAGTAACTTTTGCATGCCTATAATCCCAACAACTCAGGAGGATCACAAATTTCGAGGTCAGCCTCAGCAACTTACCAAGGCCTTACACAACATAGCAAGATCTTGTCACAAAATAAAAACTAAAAGGGCTGGGGATGTGGCTCAATGGTAAAGCATTCCTGGGTCCAATCCAAAGTACCAAAGAAAAAAAATTGGAATAAGTTCATATTTCTTTTACATGTATGTAAGTTAAGGCAATACCTTTTGAGTGAGGAGTTAAATTTCAAACTCAGAAACCAAACTCTTACTCAATAAACAGAGGACACTTTCTTACCCTCCTCTTAATATCTTTTGTCCTGTCAAAGAATAGAATTGAGAGGAAAGCTGAAAGCACTTTGTTTGTAGGGATCTTCTTTTAAATATTTATGTATCCTATGTGGAAAATGTACACAACTCAATAATTGGCTGTAGTGTCTAGTTTAAGAGTTTTATCACTTTCTGGCACTCAAATACATTATTACCAAATTGCATAATCTGACTCAGCAGTTGTAGAAGAAAGAGGATGGATTGACTTCTTCGTGAGATCTAAATGGCTAGATAGCCCTGCTACAAATATCCTATGCTTAAAATTTAGCTATAAGTTGAGGTGGGATTATTGGAAGTTACTGAGTCACCCCTGAAAGGTCATTTTCATTTTGCTCAAGAAGTATTCATTCTACATCCAACTGAGGTCCATTTTTATGAAAAAGCTTTATTTACTTGATTTTTAAAAAGTACAGCACTATGCAGATGATGAATTTTATTTTTATAGTTCATTAAGCATCATGTAATCTCAGATATGGCTCATACACCCTTCATTTATGTTTTGCTAATATTTGTGCATGAATTCATTCATGTAACAAATAGTCCTGAAACTGATCACTATATTATCATTAATTTTTCCTCGTTTTTGGAATTTACAAAATGCGATAGTTAAAAAATCTGGGAAATATTCTCACTATATGCAAAAGTAATTGTGCCATTTATTAGTCAAAAAGTCTATGAAATGTATCATTGTGAGAGGTTTATAGGTATTCTCCAGATTGTACTTGATTGATTTTGATCAGTGACTTTTGAGAGAACAATGTCACTCTCCTGGATTAATTAAATTGAGCAAATTCTAATTGAAAAGTTAAGCCTGTATCCTTAGACACTGTATTTTCCACTGAGAGAGATTATGCAAAAGAGCATTTTAAACGCACTAAAATCTGACATTTAAAAGAATTTGTTATGGACCATTATTTCCTCTAACAATGAAAACGTGGAGGCAGCAGATATGAATAAATCAATAAATGTTCTTTTGATACAGCAGCCATGTTTTTGGTTTATTCAGCTCTGCAGTTAATGTAATGGGAAAGAAACAATATCATTTTGAGTGATTTATAAAAATGTGTTTCTGATTGTATCATTTCATTGTTTATAGCTTTTACCATCTCTAACATAGTGATTCTGGTATTTTGAAAACAAATACATCTTTCCACCTGATATTGCCTGTTTGTTCTGATATTCACCATCTCTGAATAAATGCATTATTATTTCCAGGTGGGAAAGGTGGAAAAAAGAAGAAAAATAAAAACTCCTCTAAACCACAGAAAAACAATGGATCAACTTGGGTCAATGTCCCTCTACCTCCTCCCCCAGTTCAGACCCTTCCTGGCACACAGCTGGAACACTATGCAGTGGAACAGCAAGAGAATGGGTAAATGGTATTTTATATACCAACAAAATGGCCCAGGCTGCATTCCACTCTCTATTGTTCTCTTTTGCCCTGAGTTCTTGTTCTTTCTTAGCTCCCCTCCCACCCTGTTCATTACATTTTCCCTCTTTCCTGTTTGCACTGTCCCTGTATTTTTAGATGATAAACACAAAACAGCACATATTGAGGACTGTGAATCCTTGGGCTTCAAGTGCCTCAGATTGTCTGCAATCATGATAATGCAGCCTACATTTATAATATTGCTTGTTAGTTTGAAAGCAAGTACCAACAGCTCTTTGAACTAAAGAGCCACTCCTGAGAAGGGCTGAAAAGGAAATTAAAATAACCTTCCTCATCATCCCTTGCAGTTCTCTAATGACTTGATGTCTGGCCATAACAGGGCGCCACAGTAGAGCGCCATCACAATGGGATAATTGTAGGGACCTGGGCAGTGGGTAGAACTTTAATCATCAGCTCTGATGGAAATTTAGGGGCAGGGACAATAAAAGAGGTTCAAGCCAATGCACACTCTGTAACAAAACCTTTTTAAGTTAGAAAATTTCCTTTGAGGACCTTTAAATGTGATCAGTTTTCTGATTCTTTCTTTTGAAACATCTAACAAGAGTTAGTGTCCTCTGTAAGCTTAAGTGTTAATTGATTTTGAACACAGACACAGATAATTTTTTATTTGAAAGAAAAAAAAACAGGTCAAAAGAATATATTCTCTTTTTCTGTATGAATAAATCCTATGTCTTCCTTCACTGTTTATTTGACTAGACCTTTATGTAACCTAAAATAGAGAATACAGACAGTTTTTCTTTGCATAAATTTTCTTTACTTAGAAATATATATATATATATATCAGTTTATTTGAATGATAGATTTAAATCTTGTCTTGGTTCAAATAAATATCATATGTATGTACTTATCATTTTTTCTATCTGCTTTCTAAATCTTCTGAGGTTCCCAGAGTACTTTTCATAACTGTTTTCTATGTCATAGCTTTTGTTTTCTTTCAAAAATATTATTTTCCCATATATATATATATATATATATATATATATATATATATATATACACACATCTGTATAGATATAACATGTATTATATATATAAATATATATACACACACACATAGTATGTATACATGTACACACATCACACACACACACACACACACACACACACACTTATCACATATTTTTGTATGTCTTTTTCTCCCTCCAAAGGACTTTATTTATTTCTCTGGGATTATAGTGCCCATATATGTTCATATTATTATCATTTATATATTTTAGAAATATATTGACCTATGAAATAGGCAGCTAAGGGTACATGCTTTCTTTCCGTAACTTAAGAAAATTAAATTTTTTATATGAACTTAATTTACCTCAAGGTATAAATGTGTTAGTATCACATGAATTGTGAGCAAAGAAATACAGACCTATAAGGGCTGAAGGTGTAGCTCAGTGTTGGAGCTCTTGCTTAGCCTGTGTGAGGCCCTGGGTTCAATCTCCAGCACTGCAAAAGAAAAGGAAAAGCAAAGATACATATTCCATAAGAAAAGATTATCACACAGAATTTTACAGTCTGCATTTTTAACAGAATCATCACAAAATGAGGGAATGAAATTTAAAAGATGAATATGAAGAGAAAGCTGTGCTATTAAAACTTTATAAGCATAAAATTGAAAACACAGATCACACAAAAATTATGGGTAATTTGAAATTCTTTCTATTTTCTTTTCTTGTTGAGTCTACTTGAAATATATATACAATATAATAAGGCCAGTTACTCATTAAAATAAAACTAATTGCATCAAAGTGAGTACTAAACTTATCACTTGATTTTGTTTTATCTAGCAGTAGAATTGGAAATACTAATTTGATAATGAAATAACACATGCTATTGCACTTTTATCTTTTGACAAAATCATTTTCAGAATATCAAGATATAAAGCAAAAACGTATTTCTTAAGGGGATTTTAATTTGTTTAAATATTCATCCAAAATGCATGATATTAAAAAATCCCTTTTTAAAGATTTCTATAATATCAACTTGATTTTTTAAATAGGTAAATTATATTTGTTGACCATATACATGTATATGTATATATCTACATGCATGTGTATATGTATTCATATGTATATTTGAAGTCTATTTAGGATGTATTTTAGTCCTTATTTACCTTTGAATTTTTATCACTTTACCTAGTATTTGCTGAAAAAAAGTCATTCTTGCTCAAAGTAATGGTTAGGTCTTAAACAGTTAATAATACTAACCACAGAATTAGATTTACTTCTATTTTAGGTTTGGTTTTTTTTTTCAAAGAATATTGTAAGTTTTATTTCAATTGTTTGTGATGAAAACATATTTAAAGTCAATGCAAAAAGAACAAATTAAACTTACTAAGCTGAGGCTGATATTGTTCCTTTGCATATAATCTTTACATTTTGGTGTTTTCTAATGTGCAAACCTCACACTACCAAAAAGGAAATATTATTAGACTCAGGTTGTAGTCTGCTATTCATGAAATTAACGTTGACTATTTCACAGATGAGAACTTCTATAGAATCTTTTTATATTTTAGTGTGAAAACTTCATAATTTAGGCTTGAGGTTTTCTTCATATTCAAAGTACAGAAACTTTAGAATTAATTTTTTGCTTTTGATAATTTTTACTTATATCCATCAAGGATTCTGCAGTTATTCTACTTACAGAGATATACAGATTATGACACTTTTATTTCTAACATCATAATAGATAATTTAATCCACAAATATTTCTATCAAGTATAATAAGTGCTAAGCATTGTACTTGGAAGAGACATAGGAGACACAAGATAAATGTACAATTACTAGGGAAAACTGACCTGTGACCCAGAGGGGAAGATAGAAAGCACATTCTAGATAGTAACCCCCTTCACAACACTTATCCATCTCCATCTCTCTGTCTCTGTCTTTTTCTCTCTGACACACACGATTTTGTACAATGAGCTCTTGGGGAATTTTGTATACAAAATAATAATTTGTCTACCCCAAGGAATAATCATAGATGCCAGGTAAGCAGGTAAGTCTTCAAAAAGCTGATAGCTGGAGAATATTGCCATGAATCTTGAATCATTTCTTCATAAAGAACATTGCCAAGTTGGGTGGTTGTTAGATGCCAGATATAGAGCAAAAAGTAAGGACAAAGGAGAACAAGAAATAAGTCTCTGATCTAATGGATCTTATGTACTAGAAATAGGTCGTTAATCAATAGCTGCATTGAAACAATACTAAGGTCACTATTTGAACAAATGGAAAGAAATTTCTGTGGGGAAAGACAAAATTAAAATTAATACTACGTGTGATGAGAAAATGAGAGTAGAAATAGCTCCATTGGTCTTCCTTTGGAAACCCTGCCCTATTCTAGTTAGAGGTATCTGCTTTTCTCTTAGTTGCCCCTATTCAGTACCACCCGCTTCCATGCCCTACCCTCAGCACTTTATTTTAATTACTTGTCTGCATCCTTCAGCAATTGGTGGCTTCTGTATGTGGTTTTATGAGCTTTAACCTACATTTTGTATGACAACATCTGACATGGAGTCTTAGTTTTCATCTTGAATCCTTAATGCCATAGGAAAATTCTGATTTTTTAATACAGATGATGGATTGGAGAACATAATGCTGAAGGACATGAGATTGCAGGTGGATCACATACAAGATATCATAGCATATGATCTAGAAATCATATGATATAAAAATGCTAAGGCAGTAAAATAAGACGATGAAAGTGGGTAGGTGCGAAAGGAATAGATCTAGGCACAATTCCTAGCTGATAAAAACTGTGATCTGGAAAATATAGTCTCTAGTTTTTGTTACAATTTTTAGTATAATTTCTAAGTGTTTAGAAATCAGCAATTTTCTTTCTAAGCATTTCTTGGACCAGTCTTTCTTTACAATACTAAATACCAAAAGTTATCAAAGCATTGTCCAAATAACAAAATATTTAATTGTTAATTCAATAATATGGTAACAATGCTAAATGTTCTCTCTCATCAATATGCATCTTCAGTTAGACAAAATAGTGTTAAAATGTATTAGTTCTTCACTATAAATATATACATTTTATTATAGTCATGATGCTAGGAAGCATTGAATAGTAATTAAGTATAAAACTGGTGCTTTGCTTTGTTATTGCAATTAGAGATTGGCAAGCTTTTGCTAGTGTTGAACTTTATTGTATTTTTTATTAGTAATTTGATATTTGTATTTGGCCTTTAACAAGTTAGGTCACATGCGGCATTGATTTGCCGTCATCGTTATCATTATTCATCAGGCAAGACATAACATGACACCTCATATTTCACTGACAGAATGTCAAAAGAACAAGCACTTCCCTAGGAAAGGTTGGCCAGAAGAACTATGGTTTGGCATTAGAAGAATTTTTATTCATTTTAATGTTACACAAGAAAAAGATGAAATTCTACCTCTCAAATAAGATGTGTATTATAAAATGTGAAGGAAACTATCAAAACAGATGTACATTTTTATAAACTTCATAGGCACATCTGTAGTCTTTTCATCCTTCCTTAGTAGCTGCATGAACTAAGCCTAAAATATATGTTCCTCTGGAATGGATCAAGACTTGACTATTTCAGAGATGATGAACAATTCTTTGCCATTTTGATTTGCACTATATCCCAGCTTCCTTTCCTCTATTCTTTCATATTTTTCTTCTTTGGATATTCTTTCCTTCTTTGTTTATTTATCTAATGTTGGTACAAATCACTTTGAATCCATGGACTTTTCCCAGCTTTGCTTATATACTGCATGTAGACTTATATATAGACTTGGTATATTAAAGTTCTAGAGTAACTTTGAAAAAGGACGTAGAAGAATTGGTGATAAAATGTATAGTATGTTAATGAGATAGGTGATGAAATATGTTTTAGTCATTTAATACACAATGCAATGCATTTACCTAGTATTAAAAATAATGTTTTAATGGTTAGACACTTCTTTGCCTGATATTATTTGAATAATAAAAATGAATCTAATACAACTTACTACCATGTTTTTTCTGTTACCTTAACACATGTGATACATATACCATACACTTTTCCTTTCTCTTATGTTCATTTTGTGTTTTCATTCCATAGGTATATCTCTAGTAGATTATTGAAAGTAAGAACAGTTTACTATTTATGGACTACACAAATTTTAGGAGATAACTGGCTAATTTCATTTGAAAGATTAAGTATATAGTTTTTTATTTAAAAGTATAATATATATGGGAATAAACCAATGTAAGTAAAGAAAGTGCAATTATGACTTTCTGACACAAAAATAAATGTGCTCTTTTCTACTGAATTTTACAAAGTAAATGTAAATTTAATTGATGAAGTACAATGGTAAACACATTCTATACTGAAAAAGGACAATTATTTTATGATTAGCTTTCCTGTATATTTTTTGTTTGAGTTAATAATATGATATTTAAAGTTAAGTAGGAAAATAAACCTAAGCATTTTTATTAATTAATCAATTTGTGTGTTTTCATTTCAAATCAGTAAATATGCTTATAACCTACCATTTTTAAGGTATACTGTTAGGGGCAACAGAACAAGAACAGTTCCGTGTTATAACTCTAAGGTAGCTTAAATCCACTTGAGAAAAAGATACCATAAACATGTGAAAAGTAAATACAAAAATAATTTAAAGTTTTAAAGAGTCCAACATTGGAAAGAACATTAGACGGTGCATAATCAATTTTCAAATAAATGTAGAAAAATATTGTCAGCACCAGTTAAGAAGAGTAGTTTAGCAATGCTAGTTGGCCTCATCAAGGAAATCTTTATAAAGATATGAGATTTCACCTATAGCTTGAGGATTTATCAGATTAAGATAGGTAAATTTGGAGGCATCCAGTTTATTTGAATAACTTGGATTCTATAAACAAACCTACCAGAAAAGTACGTAGACAAGAGGAGACAAACCAATTTAGTTTGAGCAGAAGATTCATGTTGAGAAACTATAAAACCTATCCTAAGGGTAGACTAAAGATTAAATATATTTAATAAACAGAATATATAAGAGAAATAAAATTGGTAGACCATTCTCATATTTTCATAGAAAAAAAATGTAAGTGGTACTCTGCTTCACCTGTGCCCATTTTTTTTTTCTTTCTTTGGAAGATATTGCCATTTAGGAAACTATCTGAATTGTTCCAATACCATTTCCCTTCCACATATGTCACTTAAAATTTTCTCTTTTTAGTGATCACTGTAGCCTTGACCAACCCCAAAACCAACCCCAAAACAATATTAGGCCTTCCAAATCAATTCTATAGTACCCTGTATTTTTAATAATTTACTTAATATCAATCTACTGAATTGTATGCTATATGAAATAAAGTCAAAACCCTAACACATAACTGTTGGGAAAAACAGGATGATAAATTTGGGGTTACTTTAAAAAGAGATTTTAGTTTTATAGACCAGTTTTTGGTTCACAAGAAAATGAAGAAAAGCATAGTGATTTATCCCAACTTTCACATATGCATAATCTCCTATCGTCTCTCACCAAGCTGGTGCAATTATTCTAGTTGATGAACTTGCATTGGCACATCATTATCTCCCAGAATGCATCATTTCCCCACAGGTTTTACTTATCATGTGGTACATTTTGTGGTTTGGACAGATTCAGGTTGACATGTATCTACCATTATTATATCATACAAAATATCTTCAGTGTTCCAAAATCCACTTTGCTTTTTGCCCATCTCTCACTCCCCAGAGTCTGGCACTACTGATGTTTTTACTCTTTTCATGGTTTTGCCATTTCTAGAATGTTCTGGAATTGGAAATATATAATCTATACCCTTTGTATATTGACTTCTTTCACTTACCAAGGTGCATTTATGTTTTCTCCATGTCTTTTTATGACTTGAAGCCCAATTCTTTTAAACATTGAATAATATTCCATTGTCTGGATGTATCTGTTTATTTATTCAACGTCTGGGGATATCTTAGCTACTTCCAAATTTTGGCAATTATAAATAAAACTGCTATACATGTCCACATGCAGGTTTTCATGATATATTCAGTTTTTAACAAAATGATTAAAATGTTACTCAAGTGAAGATATTCAACTTACAGTGGATCTATATGAGTTACAGTTTTTTTTATAAGGGAGATCAAGACTAGTTATGCATAGCTGTGATATGGATAGTTAATTCTAATTTTAGGTACTAAGCACTAGCAATGGAGAAGAGTATTAAATAGTTCTTGGACTTAAGGATCTCACAGAGTAATAGGACAAAAGAGACAGAGACAAATAATCCCAATATAACATGGGTAGTTCCACAATGTAGGTATTATAAAATTCTAATCAGTTGTATATGGAAATTGGAGAGAAGGTTCCACAAAACTAACCACCTTTGAGGTGACCAGGAACCCACAGGCAGATAGATGATTTGAGAACAGTCATACGCAGACCCAGAGTTTAGGAAAAATTAGAAAATAGGCTGATGTTGGGGAAATAGTGAGAAACAGGGCTAAAATAACAGAGTAATCCATTGGGGAAGGATCTTTTAAGCCAGCTAATGAGTTTTGACTTTTCTCATATTAGTTATGATCGTAAGTGTAGGTGTGATGTGAATTAACATCCTGTTGCCTGCATTAAAGATAGGGTGGAAAAGAAGAAAAGAGAATCAGAAAGCTAGTGAACTATTTTATAGAAGGTGACTGATCAATAATTGTGGAAGAGAAGATGTAGGAGGCAGATTCAGGAGATATTTAAGATGTTGAATTAAGAAAACAATTAAATCCTTTATTATTTTTATCTTATACTTAAAAATCTATAAAAAGGTATATTAGGACTTATTTGATTTCTGAAAACATTAGGGTTACAGAAAAAGTATAAGTAGAAATTCTGCTGATTTTGTACCACAACAAAAACATATTCCTGGTCACATTATGGTCATATTCCTGGACCATAATCCCCTTTCTAGATGTAATTTGAACATGAAATATAAGTATTTAAAATAATTGTATTTTGTGCACTTAAAATATGTCAATGAGGTTCATTTCATATTAAATGTTTTACTACAATAAAACAATTTTTTAAAAAATATATATTTTGTAGGGCAAGGTTTTGAACTTCTGTTTTCTGGTTTGAATTTAACACTCAATGTAAGCAGAAGCATTTGATTTTACTGATAAAATTAAGGGAAATAAACTAATATTGAGTATAATTTGTGTCATGAAGTCTTATGACTGGAATATCAAATAGAAAGGTTGTCATAAGTCTAGAATAAAAGCAAATCAAGGGGCTGGGGATGTGGCTCAAGTGGTAGCGCGCCCGTCTGGCATGCGTGTGGCCCGGGTTCGATCCTCAGCACCACATACAAACAAAGATGTTGTGTCTGTCAAAAACTAAGAAATAAAATATTAAAATTTTCTCTCTCTCTCTCTCTCTCTCTCTCTCCTCACTCTCTCTTTAAAAAAAAAAAGCAAATCAAGTTCTCTGATTCTTCTTATATGGTCAGTCAGCTCTATTGATGTATTCTGCTGGTGCATAAGAGAAGGAAGCAGTTAAGTCTACAAGCACTAAATTCATTAATTGTCTTTAATTAGCTTTAATTTCCTGAACCTGCCATATAGGTCATTCCTCATCCTTACCATACTCTGGACAGCTTCAGCATTAAGGGAGTGGAGGAAAGGGAGGACTCTTTCATCCCTGCCTTAGTTTCTGAGAGTTCAGAGGCCACTCAATTCAACCCATAGAGGTGCTAAAGGGATTACAGCCTACACTCCTAACAGACTTCCACAAACTGGGTACCCAACCACCTGAGACCTGCTGTTCCACAGTTCTCGAGCAGGAGTCTGCAGGGCTGGTTCCTCCTGAGATCTGTGAGGGAGAATCTGCTCCATACTTTCCCCTGGCTTCTGGAACCTCTGGCATTCTTTTGCCTTCACAGTCATCTCTATGTCCAAATTTCCCCTTTACATAAGGACACCAGTCACTGAATTAGTGGTCACTCTTATGACATCATTTTAATTTGGTTAATGACCTCCAATGAAGACTACCTGCAAATACAGTCACCTTCTGAGGTACTAAGGCTTAGGATACCAAGAGATCTTTTTGGAGAACAATTCAACCCATAGAGGTGCTAAAGGGATTACAGCCTACACTCTGCCAACGCTGCGAGGGGTAACATTTGACGTCAGTTTTTGAGAAGCAAAGGGAGGGGAACTAAAATCACCTGTGCAGCACCCAGGGACACACTGCCAAAAGAGCCTAGGGCAGCCTACTTTTCTCCTCCCTCATTTCTAGCAAAACCCTGGTGTTATGCCAGGCAAGATAATGTTATGCCAACCAAAAGCCACAGTGCAGCCTTGTTAGAGATGGTTATTGTCCTGTAGCTGGGCCCTGCTCAATGAACTAGAGACCCTTTCTTCCTTCTCCTCCTTCCTGCTACCTGGAACACGAACAATTGAGCTGGAGCCCTGGTTGGCATCCTGGACCACAAGGTGACTCTGAAGATTGAAGCCATAAACCAGCATAGTGGGTCAGACAGACAGAAAAGTAGATGGGTAAGTCCAGGGAAAACCACAAGGCTCCAATGCAGACCACAGATACCTATCATCTGGACTTCTTCAGTTGACTTAAACTGTTACTTTGGGTGTTCTATTACACACAGCTAAGACTAATCCTCTAGATTATAGATCAAATCCAAGCCCTTGAGTATCAAAGCTGCCTGTGAAACATCAGCATTTCACCCTCTATACCAACAAAGGTATCCATGATCCAATGTCTTAAATGCACCCATGAGTTTGAGGGCCCTGACAATCATTTTTTTGTGTATGTATTCCTCCACCCTTCTTGCCCTTATAAGATTCTGCCACATAAATGTATTAGACACAGGAATGCATGGCATGCCACTGTGCTACGCTATATTTATTTGGTCTCAACTGCTGATGCACTGCTGATGGCGGATCTGGAAATCCGTCACTTCCACAGCCTGGATAAGAGAGGGCTATGACCTCCTAATTCCAGAACTACAGAAAGATGCTCAAAAAATGTTGGTATGGACGTGCTAAGCAACATGTAGTTGGCCACATGTCGGCATATGTACTGGTTATGACGGAGATGACCATTTCCTTCATATTAACACTGGACACGAAGTTCTGTTATCTGTGGTAGAATTTGTCCTTTTCCATTCTGGATAGAACACAGAGAAAAGCACTAAGATTGGCAAAAAGAATGTGTATGATTAAAAAGATTTTAACATGCTGTTCTCCCCAAATAATTTCTTGTCTATATGATTTCAATTACTCAAAAGAAATACTTAAAAAAGTCAGCTTTTGCCTGAGCAATGCAACTCTCGTGTTTCACAGCATTGTAGTTTACTGTGTGCCATGACCCTTTAACTCACCTGAACTCTGGCGGATACTGCTTTACGAGCCAGACTACATCAAAACAGTAGTTGAACTAGACAAGGGAAAAAGAAAAGCAGCTAAGCCATAAGTGATTCAACCAAGCAGTTCTTAAGAACTGTTTGGTTATAAAATTGAAAGAAACTCTAAAATAATAATGTACTACACATATTTTTTATAAATCTACACAGTTACGGTACAATACTCATGAATAAACTTAATTTCTGTCTTAAAGGAATAATGTGGCTGAAGAACCCCACATAAATGGATCCAAACACACAAGAAAATAGGTTCTATGGAAATTACCTCTGCACGTCTTGGCAGTGTTTATACTTCTCAAGAGGGTGCTCTTATGGTGGTTCTAGTAGTCCTGAGGTTAATTTAAATAAGGGGGCTTATAAATGTATTCTTTTCCTCCCTAGATGATAATAAAAAGACAGATGCTCAAGAAAAGGAGCCCAGAACTATTGGAAAAAGACATGTCCCTTCAGCCTGACTTACTGGATAGCCTGGTACACAGGCACCTGGGACTGCACATGCACTAGGCTTATAAGTCCCATCTTGACGACATGATCTTCTTGTGTCTGGGCAGTCTAGCTGAATGCCTGCAAGTACACCCCTCATTCCACAGAGACTAGGACTCTCAGGGCCAAACCAAACACAAAGGCCACAGAGCACTCGTCCTGTTATGATTTATCACACAAAGGGACCAGCTCAGGCAGGCAGGAGCCATGGAACTTATAGTGAACTCCTAACTTCTACTCACTTCTTTTTGGTAGATGCAGGGAATTTTGCTTTTTCCAAATCAAATCAAACTTGCACTGGCTCCACCACACCTTCCCAGAAGGCTGCATGAGTCCCATGTGATCATCAGTGTCCAAAAGAGAAGTCTTTAAGGCTGGACAGTCCAAAGTGAATTTGTGGCCTGATCAAGAGTCAGATGATTTACTGAGAGTGACAGTCACATGATGTATTCTATGTCCATGGCCATACATTCTAAAACTTGCTGTGGGAGGCCAGCTTCAAGGAACTTACTATCTTAGGGATCTGGATAGGACTGACATGTGTCCCCACCTCTCATATTTTCTTATAGTTATTTGTCTTTTTTTACCCACAAACTCACCTGAGCTGAAGAAACAAGTGTCCCAAATAGAGGAGACAAAATATCTATAAAGACAAAAACATAAATATAATTTGTATTCAGATAAAAATCCTCTAGTTATAACAATTATTTGACAGTCACTGACCAACATTTGGTTCAGAAAACAGTTAAGTGAAAAGTTATTATAAAGCTAGGTTTTAATGTTTTGTAAAATCCAAGAAAAATTTCCCTATGCTATTTAATATATATATATATAAACATATTATATATATACTAAAATATACAAAACTAAAATCTACAACTTAAGTACCAGACGAATGGCCATTTTTTGAAGTCACTCATACCTGTCCTTTCCAGGATTTCTGAGTCCACCTCCTTCCAGTAGTCATCCGAGTCCCCACTGCCTCCCTCCGAAGCCTGAGAGCTCTTGGTTCCCAGCATTCTAAACTCATATCTGTGGTGCTCTGATCACTTTATGAGACTCCACGTGGCACTCACTCAAGCTTTACTTTATCTCATGAACTACACCAGGATCGTCACTGTCTTCGATCCTAACAGCTGCACCTGCACAGGGCTTCCTAGATGCCAGGCACCATTTTTGGTATTTTCGGTGTATTAACTCCTTCCTCCCAGTCATTTTGAGGGAGGGTCTGATATTCCTATTCTGTGGAAGAGCATTCTCCATAGGAGGCTGCCCAGGGCCACACAGTTAGGAAAAGGCAGAGTCCAGGTTTGACCCGGGACATCTGGCTCCAGTTTGCTCTCACCCCCAGGTGGCCTCTGAGGACTAAGAGTGGGCTCATTCACTTATCTGACATTCACTTAGTGACTTCTGTCTTCTAGACATTGAGCTACCTGCTGGGATACAAAGACTTTGAAAGAACATGAAAATATTCTTAACCCATTATGTTCCATCGTCCTACATAGAATTGAAAACTTGAGACTTAATGGATTAAGGAAGTTCCTAGCTTATTGGGAGAGCTGCACAATTAAAAGAACCTGTGATACATCCTTGCCCGCCTCCACCCAACACCTCCACCTTCTAAACTGTTGGTGCTGAGGAGCAAACCTGGAGCCATATGCAGAATGGGTGAGCACTCTATCCATGAGCTGTATGCCTAGCCCCTTTTTCCCAAACCCTATGTATCTTTCAAGGGCCGGGCCACTGATGCCCCCTCTTCTATGAGACCTTCTAGACAACCTCCAGTGATGGCATGTGTCAGCATGGTGTATCTATTAGCAGGGACTTGGGTCCTGAATGCCTGGATTTAAATCATAGCTTTACTATTACCAGCTTTGTGATCTCAGACAGTTCTTAGTTTTTCTAAACTGCAGATCCATCACCTGTCCAGTTATAGTTCATCGTTGCTGCTGGACCATCTACTCTGGACCACCTACTCATAAAGTTACTGTGGGGTTACAATAAAGGCAGAGTTCCTCTCATGATGTCACCCACCCACACAAGATCTTGGTGCTCACAGTCAGTCTTTTTCATTTTTATTATGGAACCCAAGCTTTGCAGAGTTCCCCATTTCCTGTGTTGCTCTCTCTCAAACAAGATAAAAACACTGACAACTATCTTATCTCTTCAAAGTACCTAGATAAAAGATTCTGAAAATGAAAATCTGTAGAATCCAATTTGCTACAGTATGGAATTAAATCCATCAACAATTATACATCACCCAGAAGAAATTGAATATGCAATTATATATTTGACAAATAAAAAAATTACTGACAGTGAACGTAATCTATTCTTGAATATGAACCAGAAAAAAGTTAACCTTAATGAAGGGGAATTATGCTTATTGCATACATCTGCTGTATAAATATACTGTGCTGGTCACATCATGCATTTGCTTCAATTTCCCTGAATCCCGAGCCTACAGCCATACTTGTCAAAAAATTTTTTTCCCTAGAGTAGTTAGGACCACAAAGGAGGGTTCCTGGAGATCATTCCAGGCTGCCTCCTTGGTTCACTGAGAACACTGTCAAGGCCAACTCCACAGCTCCTGATGTCCGCATTCTTACCCTTGATGTGGAGGGCTTTGGAGTTGTACTTGGGCTTAAATCTAGTGAGATAGAACTGGAAGGGGCTCCCTTTGTCTAGCATGTCCCAAATGTCTTGGCCTTCCCCTGAGGTCTCATACTCATCTTCCTCTCTTTTGTGCCTGTGGCTGGCAGGAAGGCCATGGTTTCCAGTTATCTGGGCAGCACCATCTTTGGGAGAGGAGAGGTCTTTTTCCTCTTTGACCTCCACATTCTCTGCCTGCTTCTTCTGAGTTTCTGGTTGCAGTTCAGCATCACTGCTGGAGAGACACCAGCCTAGCTCTTCTTGGGAACCACTTTTCTGCTTTTTGGGAGGTGGAGCCAAATCTGCACTGCTGAATTGCACAGGTGATGTCTGCCTTCTGTGAGCAGCTTTTTGAGCTTCGGAACAGTTGAACCGTGGTTCACTGGATGTTCCCTGCCCAGCATGGTAGAGAGAGGATGTTGATGGCTTGTCCAGTTTGGGCTTCTCATTCTCACTTTCATCGCTACTGGATAGGGTCCACCTCCCGTAACTGCCTTCCTGAGACATGCTTCTGGAACAGAAAGGCAGAAATATCATTCCCCATTCACCACGCCATTGGCAAAATGACTTCGCTGCTCTCAAATTCCTTATCAGATGAGCTTCTGCAACAAGCAGCAGTTATGACACCTCTCAGAGGTTAAGCCACGTAAATGTTAACAGAATCTGCTACAGGAAGTTGACAATAGCAAAAATCCTAGTCACTATCTCCTCCTCCACCCTTGTCTTAGAATCCAGACCTTGTTTAGATCCCCCAGGAAAGGGGGTTGGAGCCAAATTCCAAAATAAAACAAAATGTTCATTCTTAACTCTGAAACTTCTACTCACTGGGTGCTTGGGGTTAAGGCCAATTTAAGGAATTTTAAGAATAATTCTGACTGCTCAAAGTTTTAAGGTCAAATTGGAATTCACTCAAGAACAGGTACCCATGGGACCTCTGTCATCATTTAAGTCTTACTTTCCCAAAGATAAGCCACTTAGCATAAGCATAGCAAAGTCTTCAAAAGGAATGCCAATGACCACTTTTGTTGGTGTATTATCTATACTTACCATGAGGACCCAACTAATGAGATAATTATCTCACAGCCATGCCATAAATCCAACTAATAAAACCTATAGAAGAATTTGTACTGAAGCAAAACATTATTTTCTAAATCACACTATTAGTCTAATTTCACTTTCTTATTCCCAGAAAACGAAAATATGTGAAACATGTATTTTTGGTATTACCTATAAAGTGTGGTCAATTCAATGGTAAAGGGCTAAGTAGATTTCCTGAATGACTAAAGACAGCTCTGTGGTGTGACACTTCTAACAAAGTACAAAACCCAGAGGAAAAAAATCATAAAATTCAAGTTGGTGCTCAGATTGTTAGGTACCTTCAAGTTTTTGCTGTTTGAAAGAGGCTGAGTAGGTTGTATTATGTAAACCAGGACAGATGGTGGTTACTCTGTTGATGTAACATAGACAATTCCTTAACAAAAACGAAACCCAAAAAGCCTTGGTTCTACATCAAAAGATTTTCAAATGAATATACATTCATACTTCAAAGTAAAAAAAAAAAAATTTAAAGTGCCTATCATTTTTCCAATTTCTCACCCAACTTTTTCAATTTGGATGGGGCCACTGGCTCCTGTAATAAGTGACACCCTAGACTCTGTCTAGGTCTCTTGAGCCTAATATCTGTTTCTAAAAGTTTTCTGTTAATTTCTACTATTTTATTATCTTCTAGGGGGTTGTGAAGACTCAGTGTAGATATTTTCATGAACTATTTCTAATCTGCAAGGTTAAGCAAATGAGACAACTAAAATTGTTAGAAGTATATTGTTACAGTTAACTTGGTCTGAATGCCAGGTTCTCCAAGAAAGACATCCAGAATGATCTGCTGTTTAACTTCTACTTAAAGCGGCTTAGACATATTAGTTAACTTGTTTTTATTTACTTATTGTTTTTTAAATGTAGGATCCCCTAGAGTTCTAGATTCTAAAGGATTGCTAGCTAGGAGTATCTAAGGTGTCACAACTCACTTTCAAAGAATAACTTTAGTGGCTACAGTTGTGTGACTATTAAAAACAAAAGAGCCATCTCAGGAAAATTTACTCAGAATGTAAGATCTACTTTCTTTTGAATTCTTAAACTATGTGGTTCATGTGCAGCGGGCAGATTGGATAAAGGCTGAGCCTCGTTTTCCTCAGCTGTGAAATAAGCATCGTGCTTACCTACCCCAATTCATTGACATAATATACGCTTATTGAACAGATACTGTGTACTGAGCACTGGGAATAAGAAATCAACAATATACAGTTTCTGTCCTGGGAGAGTTTGCTTCTAGAGTGGAAGAGAGATTAACAACATAAAAATTTAATTAGCTAAGGTGATTTCACACACTCTTCACATTTTACAGGGATGACCTTACTTAGGAACAGTCTCTGAAGAAATGAGTGGGACCCGGAGGATAAAACGGACGCAGACAGCTAAAACATGAAGTGAAGAGCATTCCGGGGAGAGGGAACCCAACCGGCAAAGGGTGAAAGGTAAGAACAGGGTCATAGAACTGCAGGATCAGAAGAAGGATTTATGCAAGAAAGATAATGGTCTGGGATGAAAGGAGTGGGGGAAGAAGGCATGTTAAAGACACTACATCTTATGCTAATAACTGAACTTCAATATTAAAGGGGAGTAACTTGACTCGATTTACCTTTTTAAAAATATTACGCTGGCTACAATTCCGTATGGTGAATGGTTTGACGGGAAGGTCCAGCAGGGACTGGGACCTGTTTGAAGGAGGTAGGCGTGGACTGTGACCGTCCCCCTTTTGAGGGAAACAGCCAAGAAAGCTCAGGTTCACTCCCGCAAGTGGTGCGCGCTCAAACTGCGCTCGCTACAACTGTCGGGGACCGCACCCCGCAAGGGCCCAGGGCGGCAGAACCGACAGGGGGCTTCGCACCCACCCTGCGGGCAGGAGTCGGTCTCTGCAGCGCTTGCTGAGCGCCCGCTAAGAGGCGCTACTACTGCAGGAACCCGAGGCCGCGGGCAGAGGACCCCGAACGGAGTCCTCCGGCGGCGCCGCTTCTCTCGCGGTCAGCCTCCAGCCGGGCCGCCATGCGCGCGGTTCTCCGGACTCCAGCTCCCCCGCACAGCGAGCGGGGCAAATGCGGGACGTAGGACTAGAGACCGCGGCAGTCCGCGGCCGCGAAACACGTACCTGACCACACCGCCTCCGCCACCGCCTCGGCCCCGCCCCGCGCGACGTCTGCGCCTGCGCGCAGTTCAAACGCACTTCGCCGCGGCGCGCCCCTCACCGCCCAGCCGCTTCCCCTTCCGGGAATCTTGCCCCTGGGTCCTAAAGACCCCCATATCCGAAGGGACTGACAGGTTTATTCCTCAAAGGGGGCAGATAGGAGACCTGACCTCCTCTCCCTCCCAGCTCACCTACTGGTGACTTAAAAGAGGGAGAAACAGAAAGGTGGTCAACCCCTTTATAAGGGTTCACATAGCTTCAGGTTCCCAGGGGTCAGCGGTGTGTTTTGAAAGGCGGAGAGAAAGAGAAAAGAGAGAGAGAGAGAGAGAGAGAGAGAGAGAGAGAGAGAGAGAGAAAAGATGAGCTGAGATTAAAAGCAGCTGCCAAATGGAAAATCCGTGTCCGGGGAAGAGCGGGCTCGGCTGGGGCTCAGTCTTTAAAAACCTGCTGTAAAATAAAAAGTTAAACAAGTCCACATAAGACTCAGAACCTCGAATGCCTGCTTCTTTCAAACAGGCATGCGAACGTTCTTTTTAATTTATCGATTTGACAAAATAGAGGGATCAGAGATGAACCCATCTGGGAAACGGAACTCTCTCCCGACGTTCGTCTTTTATAAGGACTAACTAGAGGCAGTTACAGTAGGAGCCAGGATGTCATTTTGACTAGAGGAGCTAGGCTATTGTGATGAGAAGGGTGTAGGAGTACTTTGGGGATGTTGGGATGAATTTTGCCCTGGTGTTTGACTGGACGTGGTGGTGGTAAAACAGTGGTGTGATCATCAAGACCAGAGGGACTGTGATGCCACCAAGTAAGAAAATTCAGATGGAGCAGGTCCACAGGGAGCTGGTTCATTATAGGGCATGCCGAGTTTCAGGTGACTGTGGGAGTTTCAGCTGCATTCACTCATCAGATGCTATGCTGATTGTGGAAGTTATGATGGTGAAAATATCTCAGATTTTGCTACCTCTCTTAGATGTAGGAACTGAAATTTGGTGGAGAAGTGAAGGCTAGAGATAGATTTTGGACTCCTTTGTGTATAACAAGTAGCTCAAAACACAAGGGTGAATGGAATTACCAAGGACGATTTTGCAGAAATCTTGTTTGAGGAGCAGTGGTCTGAGGAGAGAACACTGGGGATGTCAACAGTTAAGGGTAGGTGGGAGATTCCATGAAGAATATGGAGTGGGAGCCATTTGGGAGGGCCAAGAGAAGCCAGGAAAATGCAGGGACTCTAAGACTGGAGAATTCCAGACTGAAGGAAAGTATGTCAGATGCTCTAAGTGTTCTATTCCCCCAAAGTTTATAAAGCCCTTGAACAATGTGGGGAAATGCTTCATTTTAATACACTGGTGAAATCAGGTTCTCAAACTTTGTCAGTGTGTTCTCAAATGTTTTAAATCACATAGGGATTAAGAAAAAAAAATCTAGGCTAGACCAAAATGCTAAAAGTAGTTTTTATTGAAGAATTAAAAAACTTTTTTTTCTTCTTCATAATTAAAAAATCATCATTTTCTATATCAACCAGGGATTACTTTTATAATCAGGAAAAATAAAAATAAGGCCATGGAGCCCATTGTAACAATTTCTTGCTTTTGTCTTAAGCAGAAAGGTTGCCTTACAGATTACCATCTATATGGTACAGCCAAATTGACTATATGTGTTTACACATATTGACTATATGTGTTTACACATATTGGTCAATGTTATAAAGTTTTGAGGTCTGTTAAAATCTGTAGCTTATTGATGTTGACAAAAAAGTAAAATAATGATTATAGTTGCTGAGCGACTTGTTTGCTGGGTTCAATAAAGATGGTTTCTTATAAAATAAATCCCTTACCCCAAGATTAAGAACTTGCACTGTTAAAACACTTGATAACTTACATGTTATTACTCTCTCCTTTCTTCTAGATAGAAGCAGATTCTGTGATGTCTTCAAAAAATTCCAGTACTTCTGGTAATATAAATGTTAATTTTAGTTTTAGTACCTTTATTTAGTGACTCACAAAACTAAAATCAAAGGCAAGAAAAAAAATAGGTACTATGTGTTGTGTTAAGCACATCTTTATTTTATTTCACTCAAAAGAAAGTTTTGGGTTTTTAGATTTGATTAATTAGTTTAAAACTAAGATGTGTTTACAGTAGGAAAAATTAAGCCATTGAAAAGCATAAAGACAAAAATGTCACTCATAATATTTTTTGAGCAACTGGGTGAATGGAGGTGACTCTGAATGGGAAGACTGGGTGAGAGTGTTTGGGGTGGGGGGAGACTAGAAGTCCAATTTTTGTTATGTTAAGTTTGAGAGATTTCAATCCATTATGTCAAAATAAATTGTGTCTGTATGAATATGGAACTCAGAGGAAAACTGTGAACTAAAGAAATAAATTTGGTAGTCATCAGCATGTAGATGGTTTTTAAATTATGGAATGGATGAGACTGAGAGAGATTGGGGGGGGAAGGACTGAGAACCTTAGGAACTGTAACTAATAGCACTCAGAGGATGAGGAAGAGACTACGTGACTTAGGAATGGCAGTGGGTGGAAAGAAAATCAGCAGTATTTGATCAAAACCCAGGGAAGTGGCTGTTCTAGTGGAGAAACTATGGTCACCATTACCAATGCTACTGAAAGGTCAAGTAGCTTAAGAACTGAAGGGTATCTGTTGGAGGTGGTAACCTGAAAGTGTTGGTTACATCAGCAAGAGGAATTTCAACATGTGGTGACGGTTGGAGGCCAGGCTAGAGTGGGTTGAGGATAAATGAAGAGTGATAAAAAGTGGCAACAAATAGGTAAGTTTTTCAGTAAGTCTGGAATGGCTGTAGATATTTTATTTGTTTTTTTTAATATATTTTTAATTGTAGATGGACATAATACCTTTATTTTATTCATTTATTTTTACATGATCTGAGGATCAAACCCAGTGCCTCACACATGCTAGGCAAGCATTCTACCACTGAGCCACAACCCCAGCCCTTATTTGCTTTTTTATTTGTCTGGTTTTTTTAAAAAGTAAGAACAGGTTTTTAAGCTTAACAGAATGATTTAGTGAAGAAGAATAAGAGAGATAAGAGAGCAAAACCGTTTATGTGAAGGGGATAGGATCCAGGATGTCTTGAATGGCTTTTCAGTAATGACCTGCATGTGGAAATAAAGCTTACACAGAGTTGCAAAATAAAAGTCATAGAGTATACCTGTGCACTCTACCCAGATTCACTTAATGTTAGTGTTTTCCCCAACTTCATCCTCATCCACAGTCCATAGTGTGCATAATTCTGCATACTTATCTACTTCATAAGTTTATATCAATGCTCCATTTAAATCTAATTTACCATCTATATTCTATTGTTGTCAGTTGTTCTGGTTACATTATTCCCCCTTTACTCTAGGAATTAGTTTTTGGTTTTATATCTCTTTAGCCTTCTTTAATTTGAAATGTCTCTGCAGTCTTTTTGTTTTCCCTTTTTGCTTTTCTTGTAACATAGATATTTTTGTAGAACACAGTATGCCCCTTACCTTTTTGTCTTTATTTTTAAAGAACATTCCTCATTTTGCTCAGTTGGTATACTTTGTGATTAGACTGGGATCTTGCCTTCCTGGCCAGAATACTGTTTAGATGAATTGCTTTTCTTCTGGGTAATCATCTGAAGGCATATAGTATCCATTTGTGTCTCAAAGATGACATTCATTTCATCACCAGTCAAGATATTGTTTAATTTCTCCATTGTGTCATTTATTTTTTATTGTCTTCCATTGCAACTAATTGGTAGTCTGTGGAAAGACACTTTTAAGTCAATGCAAATATTCTTCTTCTTGTCAGAATTTCTCCCTAGATTTGATATCCATTTATTATTCTTGTCCAATCTAGTTTTGCTGTAACAGTTGGAAAATAATGATTTTTCTTCTCCCAAAGCCTCCTTGTATCAGCCCTTGATATTCTACTATCAAGAAACTTCTTCTTTATCTGTCTCTCTGTTATCAGTGTGGACTAGTGGATTTCTATGTTTTTAATAATTTATAACTCATTACTGTATTTAATTATTTTAGTGCTCACTTCTCACAGATTTGACCAGTGAGTGCTCCTTAAGCTGGCTCCTGTGTGTGTTTGACTGGTTTGGCATTTTCTTTCTTTTTTAAAAGTCTTTATAATAAATGTTAGATTTATAGAAGAGTTTTAGAGGTAGTACAGAGAGAGTGCCTGTCTACCTTTAATCCAGTCAGAAGAAGGATTGAGAGATGGAAAACATTTTAAAAGGTCCTAATCAAACTTTAAAAGATAAAAACAAGTGAATTTGAAAACAATAGAAACGAACATGAAACACAAAGAGGAAAGAAAAAACTTAATAAATAGCAGTGAGTGAAATGACTTCAGGGAGCCAAATTGCACAAATATAAGTGCAATTGGAACTCCCATTGGAAAGGAGAGAGAGAGGTAGGGGCAGAAAAACATAGTTAAGTAAAAGGAAGGTTTTTCTAAAGTAAGTAAAGCTATAAACTTCAGATTCAGTGAAACTCAATCAGAAGAAACTTGGGGGGAAAAAACTATACCCAGTCACATAATAATAAAATAACTTACAACCAATGATAATGTTAAAAAAAAAAGAACCATGGGTGAGGGAGACACTTTATATAAAGAGGAACAAAGTTGACAGCAGACTTTTTATAGGAAATTATTTAAGTCAGGAGACAATAGAGATTAAAAAAAATAAAAGAACCTAGAATTCTATGCCAAACAAAATATCTTTCAAAAATGAAAGTAAAATCAAGACTTTCAGGGCTTGGTGCAATTCAGTGTCCCAGCACTGCTTTAAAAAATAATTAAGACTTTAAGCTTTATATGCTGAATTTGTCAAGAGGAGATTTACTTGATAAGAGATATTAAAGGAAATCACGTAGGCAGAAGAAAGCAGTACCAGATGGAATTCTGGATCTTCCCCAAGGAATGAAGAGCACCAGATATAGTAACTATGTGGTTAAATACAAAATACTTTTTACTATTTAAATATCTTCAGAAGATAATTGACCAATTAAAGCAAAAAATAATCATGAATTATGCAGTTCATAATGTTTAAATTAATGATGATAACATCACAAATACCAGTGGACAAATAAATAATGTTGAAAATGTGGGTACAACACAATAATACTGGGTAACTTTAACATGCCTCTGTCACCCCTGGATAAATCCTCCAAACAAAACCTAAATAAAGAAGCTATGGAAGTAAAAAATACAATTGATGGGGCTGAGGTTGTGGCTCAGCAGTAGAGCTTTCACCCAGCATGTGTGATGTGCTGGGTTTGATACTCAGCACCATAAATAAATAAATAAATTAATTAATTAATTAATGTATTATGTCCAATTACAACTAAAAAAGTTTTAAAAAAATACAATTGATAATTTAGACTTAACAAACATATATAGAATATTTCATCCATCAATGACTAAATACACTTGCTTCTCAGCAGCACACAGATCCTTCTCTAATATAGATATGTAAGCTATCACATATGTTGGCATACAATTGTAATATTACCTTAATGTAATTTTAGCATTGGTATGGTTATTTTGATAGCTCTTTCCTTTGATATTAATTTTTGTGTTCTTGCTTTTTTCTTGATTAGACTTGTTTATTTTTATCACATTTTAATTATTTCTTTATTTCATATATTTCTGCTCCTACTCTTATTTTTTTCTGCCCACACAATTTGAAAATAATTTGTTATTCTAGCTTTTTTCTGATACAAGTACTTTAAGTTTTAAATGTGCATCTGAGTACTGTTTCATCCCAGAGATCCTGATATTTTAAGTTTTTGTTATCACTTAGTTCAAAGCACTTTTTATTTATTTTCTTCCTTGACCTCTAAAATATTTATAAATTTGCCATTAATTTTGAAATAGTTTATGTGGGGGTGGGGTTCTATATATCTTAAGGTGATTGATTTCTAATGTAATAAATCATGCAGGAAACAGTTTGCATGATTTCAAATTTAAAAAATTAATGGAAATCCTTTTTACATTGATTATAGTGGTTACATACAAGTCAAAACTGATCAAACTGCATACTTAAAATATGTGAATTTTACTGTGCTTCAATTTTACCTCAATAAAGCTATGGGGGGAGAAAAGAGAAATTGGAATATAGATGTTTATTGTATACCTGAGTGGTGTTAATATCACTTGAGAATAGTTACATTTTGAAGATGTGGCTCCTAATAAAGTAGCCAATAAGAGAATACAGCAGAGTTTAAGACAGAAAAGGAAATAAAATGAAATAAAATATTTTATTCAAGAGAAGGGCTCTTTCCCATCTTGTAAGATGGTATGTGAAAAGGTTGAGAAGCCAGACACTAAGGAGAAGAAATATGGAGCCCAGAAGGCTGATGCTGTTGGCAAGGTTAAAAAGGGAGAACCTACAGACAAGAAACCCAAGAAAGGGAAGCTCCTCTGCAGCCGAAACCCAGTCCTGGGAGGAACTGGCAGATACTCCAGGTCTGCTGTGTATTTCTGAAAGCCCACGTACAAGAGGAAGTACTCGGCTGCTAAGTCCAAGGCTGAAAAGGAGAAGGTTCTTGCTACCAGTCAGTGGTGACAAGAACCGTGGTTCCAGGGTGGTTAAGCTTCCCAAAATGGCACACCTGACTGAAGATGTGCCACGAAAGCTGTTGAGCCACCACAAGAAACCCCCAGTCAGCATGTGGGAAACTGGGAGCCAGCACCACTCCTGGACCATCTTGATCATCCTCACTGGGCGCCGCAGAGGCCAGAGTGGTTTTCCTGAAGCACCTGAGTAGTGACTTGCTATTTGTGATGAGACTTCTTTCCCTCAATCAAGTTCCTCTGCGGAGAACACACCAGAAATTTGTTATTGCCACCTTTTCAAAGATTGATATCAGCAACGAGAAAATCCCAAACACCTCACTGATGCTTACTTCAAGAAGAAGTGTGGCAGCCCAGATACCAGGAAGGTGTAATCTTCAACACAAACAAGCAAAAGACAAGATTATAGAGCAGCGCAGAAAGTTGTGGACTCACAAATTTTACCCCAAATCTAAGCCATATTCCTCAGCTCCAGGGCCACATGTGATCCATTGTGGGTTTATCCTTAAAAATTTGTATTCTAAACTTCTTACCAAGAACCTAATTAAATAACTGAAATATTAAAAAAAAAGAAGATAGGAACTAAGAATAGATGGAAATAGACAAATAAAGACAAATAGCAATATAATACAATAATACCTAACCACATATACTATTTTTATTACATGGAAATGGTCTCAACAGTTGAATTAAAAGGCAGATACTGTCAAGTTGGACAAAAAAAGTAGGACCTGTGTTGCCTGCAAGAAGCCTACTTTAAATATAAAGGCACATAAAGGTCAAAAATAAAAGGGTGAAAAAATATATGTCATACTAACTCTGATCAAAGGAAAGCTCAAGTAGGTATGTTAATATCAGATGAAGTTGACTTCAGGAAAGGGAATAGTACCAGGGATAGGGAGAGTCATTTCATAAAGATAAAGTGTAAATTCATCAAGAGGATTAAACAGTTCTAAACCTTTATATCTCTAATAATGAAAATTCAGAATACATGAAACAAAAACTGAGAAGAAAAATTGGACAAATCCATAACAATAGTAGGAGATAGCAACATTTCTATCAATAATAAAGCAGTTAGACATAAAATCATTAAGTCCATAGAAGACTTGAACAAGACTAACAAGTTTCCCTTTCAACATCAGAGAACACATTCTCTTTTTAAAATTTTTTTTTAGTTGTACATGGACACAATTCCTTTATTTTATTTATTTTTATGTGGTGCTGAGGATCGGACCCAGTGCCTCACACATGCTAGGCAAGTACTCTACTCCAGCCCCGAGAACACATTCTCTTTAAGTCCACACAGTCATAAGTTTGATCATAAGCTGATCCATTAAATATAAATGTGGATATTTGGTGAGTAGCATATTTCTAAATAACTCATACGTCAAAAAAAGTCAAAAGGCAAAAATTAGAAAGTTCTTTGACTTAAAATGAAAAGTCAACATTTTTCAAATGTTATGGGATACCTTAAAAATAGAACTTGGAAAGTCATAACACTAATAATTTCTGAGACACTGGTTATCTATATCCGGAATGAGAGATGATATTGTGAATTCCACAGTTATTTAAAGGAAATGGCATTATGAACAACTGTATGTCAACAATTTGACAACTTAGATGAAATGACCAGATTTCTTGAAAGATTAAAAATGACTAGAGCTCACTCAAGGAGAAATAAGTAACCTGGGTAGTTCTATCTCTATAAAAAAGAAATTTAATTTGTAGTTAAAACCCTTTCCACAAAGAAGACTCTAGGACCAAGTGACTTTACTGGAGAATTCTACCAAATACAAAAGGAAAAATAATACTGACAGTGTTTCAAAACCTTTGATTCACATTTTCTGTTGTCTCTCTTCTAAACATTTATTAAGTCTGGGTGCTGTTTCTCTGGGTATTTGTTACAATTATTATCTCTGCTTTTGCATATTGTGAAATTTTATATTTAAAATATTAAATGTAAAAAGCAGTGATGATGTTTTCTGCACATAATACTTTTTTTGTTTTTGTATATAATGAGTACTGCAAGTTATAATTTCTTTCACTTAGACTTGTGTTGTTAACAATTGGGAATCTTGTTTTGGCAAATTTTATGTAAATATTAGTTGCATAGATTATATTTGCTGATGGAGGGATCATTGAAAACTTAATGTCAGCCTTGTTTCTTTACTAAATGACCATTTCACTTACTATGTCAAAGTCACTTTTCTATTGCATGAAACATGGTGGCATGATATATTTTTAAAAAATATTTTTTTAGTTGTAGTTGGACACTGTACTTTTATTTATTTATTTTTATAGTGCTGAGGATCAAACCCAGTGTCTTGCACATGCTAGGCAAGCACTCTGCCACTGAGTCACAACCCCAGCACCAGCAAGATATTTTTAATCTGGTTAAATATTACTTCATGTCTAATATATCAGATGGTAGGATATCTTATTGTATATAAATTGGAAATTCATTATGTTTGTATACAAGTTTAGAGATTCTATATGATATGACTTTTATAATATTATTACTAGAAGAATATGTTTTGGACATAATCCCTAATTTCTCCAAACTTTGAATTTACTGAAAATTTTGATACCTTCAAATATTCAAAATATTTGATGTTCAGTTAGTTTTAACATCTTTGTGAATTATTTTCTACATTTTTTCCATGGTGTTTGTATGTGAGTATTTCCAGTCTACAAGGAGTTCTGACTTCTGCAGAAGAATTTCCCACATTCTTCATGTTGATAGGGTTTTGATTTTTAGGAGCCCTTCTCCTGCTTGTTATATGGTATTTCTCTGTTGGTGACTTCTCTGATGTGTTGCTGAAGGCACCCACCTTATCATTATTCTCAAAGATTTTCTTTCTTATTTATGATTTCTTTCTTTCTTATTTCTTTCTGATTTTGAATTAAGGATTTCATTGAACACTGAAGATCTTTTTTCCTTAACTCTGGAAGAGTTAATATGAAGGTTAACTCTCCTTTCCTTAGTTCTCTGCTGTGCAGAAAGGAGTGAGTCCTGGAAGAAAGAGTTCCTCCATTCTTTACCCATGTGAGTCTCTGATGTAAAGGTTGATTCCCTTCAGAACTTTCCCCCCATTCAATCTATTCATAGATCTCCTCATCACATATATACTCTTATGTTTAGTAAGACATGACTTCGTGAACACGCTTTCCCACACATATTGTGTTCACCCAGTTTTCCTCTGGGATGAACTCTGAAGGGTCAAATTTGGCAGAAGTTTTCTCATCTTTGTTGTTTTCCAAAAGCTTCTCCTATGCATGAGTGTTCTGATGTAAGGGCTGATTCTTGGGGACTGAGTGTTCCAGGTATGCTGCTGATATTTATTTATTTATTTTTTGTTTACAAAATTCCCCTACATTTCTTTTTTCTTATATTGGAGAAAGGTTTGACTAGTAGCTGAAGACAGCTGATGTTCATGAAATTCACAAAGTCTCCTCTCCTTTGAGAGTTCTCAGCTTTTATTTTGCTGTCCTGCAGAACTATTTCTGACATTCACTGCACTCATCCAGCTTCCTTTTGATGAGTTCCCAGTCAAGACACCTCTCTACGTTTGGTATGTTCATGTGATTTCTCCCATGCCCGGGTTCTCTTACATATAACGAATACTGCGTTATTATGGAACATTTTCTCAGATTCATCATGGCCAAAGAATTGCTTTATCTGTTTTTTGTTGTTTTTTTTTTTTTTTTTTTTTTTGCACCAGCAATAATCTTCCTGTGGCTGAGGGCTTTCTGACTTTGAAGACATGCTCAGGGACCTGCTCCTTCCCACATTTTCTTGCATTTAGTATCAAAGAACAACTCTCACATCCATTTCTCAGTTAGATCATTATGATGCTTCCTTTCTCAGCATCTTTTGCGAATAATTAATTTTAAAATAGATTTCAAAAGGTTAAAAAGTAAATTAGTCATCCGAGAAATTCAGGGGCACTATCAGAAGAAGGATTAGTTTGGAGGAATGAGATAAAATGTTTATGCTTAGTGCCTTGTTCTAGAAACACTGTGAAAGAACCTGCCTTATGTATAACCTTCCAGACTTTTCCATTTTAATCTTGATTAACTTTGTTAAAGCATCGCTTCCAGGTTAAAGGAACAGCTTTATGACCAGGGCATTAACTTTCCAACTAGCTTTAATTCACCTTGACTTAATGGGGAGCCCAAGACCACAAACATTCAAGCAAACAGTTAAATAGCCATCCAGCAGTGAATCGTCACTGACCTCTGCTGCTAACATGAATTTTTTTCTATTAGAACCCTTCAATCCTGAACCAATTTCAGACATGGACTTTATCTCTTCCCTATGAGTGACATGAGTTACATTTACATCATGTTTCTCTCGAAGAAGAGGGTTCATGCATAGGTTATGTTTCTTCAAACATTTTCTTTCTCCTTAATGTTTTGATTTTGGAGAAAAAGTGAAATGTTGGTCTTGGCCTCCTGGAAGCTAATCATTTTGGTAATAAACTTTCCAAGGTTCTTCTTCTGGTATCTGTGACTTGGGAATTCTGCTCTCCACAGCTGATCTTACCTCAAGACAAGGTCAGGCCTGGTGTCTGGGTAGGGCTGCATGGTGCATGGGTGAGGTGCAGACCCATGTCTTGGGTTGACCTTGACTGAGCTGCTCTTAGGCCAGGGCAGTGTCCTGAAGATGCACATACTTTACTCTGGGTTTAGGACAGTACCTCAGTACCCAGGTCCTGCTTCTCAGGTGCTTGTCCTCTCAGAAGTACATCATTTCTATACAGGTTTCTTCTGAAAATTAAGAGTTAAAAATTACGTCAGAGCTATTAGAAATATGAGTAGAATGTGGGTAAGAGAAGTACATGCTGAGAGATTCTTAGGGTAGCCAGCAGTAGCCGAAGAAGTGCTACTCATTTTTTAATTTGAGAAAAAGTGAAATATTGGTCTTGGCCTCCAAGTGAGTGTCAGCAAAAACTGTTTAGGGTAGCCAGGAACAAGGAAATATATTAATGGAATAAAAAAATAATCCATCCACTTATTTAAGGAAGCAACAGATTGCTGTTGAGAGTGTTTTCAGAATACAGTATTGCTTCTTCTTTCAGAGAGTTTTATTACAATCCTTGTTCATAACTTCTGTTAAGTATAGAGAAAGAAGGGGCAGGGATATAGCTCAGTTGGTAGAGTACTTGCCTAATATTTGCAAGGCCCTGGGTTCAATCCCCAGCACCACACAAAAAAAAAGTACAACTAGAAGAGACCAAGGAAACAGTACATGCTGAGAGACTCTTAGGGTAGCCAGCAGTAGCCAAAGAAGTGCTATTTATTTTTTAATTACCTGTAGCCCAACAACCAAGTGAGTGTCAGCAAAAACTGTTTAGGATAGCTATGAACAAGGAACTATATTAATGGAATAAAAAAATAATCCATCCAAAAGGGGACAGATGTGTCCCCTGTTGAAAGTAAGGAAATGGGGCTCTAGAGAGGAATAATAAAAGCAAATAGAAGAATGATAAAAGAATATTTGCATGGCAGACTCTTTGTTTACAAAATTCTTTCAACTGTCATAAAAACATGTCTTGTTGTTATAAATATGAATTATAGCTGTCATTTCCTACCCATGTGCAGATCTGCGATGAGCATTGCAATGGAGATTATATTTAATACACTCTATACTTTGATGATTATCCACATTTGATAATTTTTTTTTAAATCCTGGAGAATAAAAAGGTTGAATAATTTGCCTAGAGTGGCACAGCCAGTTAGCAAGCAGCGGATCAGAGCCATTTGACCTCCAGCTTTACCTTCCTGACCTATTGATAGGCCCTTCCCCTGATTTTTAATAATGTCATGGGTCATATTCGTAACTGTGACAGAATTGAGGCCAGCGTTCATTCCCCTAAGGAACTTAATTAATTAGCTGGTGAGTTGAAGTCAGGAGTGGGGACATACACAAATGGACAGTCACCAGTTTCTATATAGTTGCTGGCAGCTGAGTTCAGATTTGGTTCTAAGCTACCTAGAATCCAGAACATGCAGGGAAACGCAAGCAAGTACAGTAGTCAGAGTTCATACAATTAGCTCTTTTTTCTGGAGGGATGTAGTCTTCCCTGGCCTGTGACAGTTCTTCATGACGTCTTATGGGGAGAGAATGATGAATCGATACCAATTTCCCAAATGGTTCAATAAATGTAATAGTTTTGTAGGGCTTCCGTGTAGATCCATGTTTAAGACCAAAACCCATCAGGACAGTTCTGTGAAGGGCAAAGACCAGGTGCTTCAAGTGTGCAGATCTGGCTCTGTTATGGATAAATGGTAGGCATTTCATATGGATAAGGACAGCTAAGATTTATGCATCTCTTTCTCTATGCTAAATGCTGCAAGAAAGAACTGAGTGAGCATTGTTCCCCTGAATTGTCACATAGCTGTCTGAGTTATTATTTCAGATCGATCTAAAATATGCCCTAGGAAAAACTAGGAAAGAATACCTCAGAATTTTGCTTTCACTAGATGATCAGATTGAGCAAAATTCTTTCCTGTTTCCTTGTATTATTGCTCTTTTAAAGTAATCACATATTTTACTTTCATACTTAGAAAAGCAAAAGATTTCCAGGAACTAAATTTTAGCCTTCAACTTTGAATGATGGAAAAATCAAAGGGATTGATTCATCATAATGGTAATTGTGGACTGTTTAACTCAGTCATGCTACTCAGTGTAAGTTCAATTGAAAAATAATTTGTGAATGAATAGGTTAATGGTCATCGTCTTGTATGCTTTTATTTATTACTGTCTTGTCTCACTTGTTAGTTGACTATTAAACATGTTATTTTCCTAAATTTAAATTTCCATTTGCTGATATTTTAGAGTCTACTTTAAAACACCTGTAGTTGAATATGTTTTGGGTTTTTTGGCTTCTACTTTCAGAGGAAAGGCCAAGGCGTAGCAAGGGTGAAGGTTTTCAGATTTCAGTTAGCATCTTAGTTCTTCTCTATAATCAGGAAACTTATACAAATTAAGGTTATTATATTCTGAAACTGTAATCATAGGGCCAATTTGTGGTTTCACCCAGAGAAATTCACACATAAATTTCATTATTTAGTTCTTCATTTAGAGAATGGCTAGTGCATTTCATTGCAAAGACAGGAATTAGGAAACACAGACACTGACCTATGAACCATTTAAAAACATGGCTTGATAGAGAAGGTGAAAAAGTATTTTCAGTTCTTTAATGGGCAGATTTATTTGAATACTGTAGGCAAGAAAACTGGTAAGACTTTGGAGGAAGGCAATGCTCCATCCTAGACAGATGTGGGCCTAGGGCTAGACACTGGGGATAGGCAGGATTTGGAAAAGTGGCAAAGCCAAGAAGAGAACATGGTAAAAGAGAGAGAGACACCAGCCCCATTCCTCCTTCTGCTAGCTCCTGTGGCCTCTCTGCCCTGCAGGGCGGGGGGCGCCCCCCCCCCCGGAACTCAGCAGGGATTCAGATGCCTCACCCACTCCACTGCCATAAAAAAAAAGCACTGGAGGTGGTAGAGACTGTCCTGAGTCATTATCACTCACAGTCTCCCACTGGCCATGGATCAAGCAGGTGAGTGCTCTGTCCTAAGGGCCCTTTCTGCACTTAGACCCTCTCTTAGACCCTCTTACCCAACCATGTTGTCACTTGGTATCTGGCGTCTCTTCCTTCCACATCTCTCTCGCCTCCTACAGCACCCACCCTTTGTCTCCTCTTAGAGTTGCATACCTAAATCTGTGGCTGTGATGCTATTTTGTGGGGTACCAGGGATTGAATTCAGGAGCACTCAACCACTGAGCCACATCCCCAGCCCTGTTTGGTATTTTATTTAGAGACAGGGTCTCACTGAGTTGCTTAGTGCCTCTCTGTTGCTGAATCTGGCTTTGAACTCACGATCCTCCTGCTTCATCCTTCAGAGTTGCTGGTATTACAGGTGTGTACCAGTGCACCTGGCTGTGATGCTGTTAATAAAGCATCTGCCCCTAAGTATAGTTCCCTCCTTGGGATATCGTTACCTCCTGCAACATCAGGGAGAAGAGCAGATAACTATAAATTATGTTCAGCCGAATCCACTGACCTGATGGGACCGAAAATTGGGAAGGGGTTTAGGGCAAGTTTGCCAAGAAGGAAGGACGAGGTTTCAAATTCCAGAGCGAGATATCAGGGCTTTGCACTATTAACACCTAGAAACCTTGAAGTATTATGAGCAGGAGATGTATATAATAAAAAGGGTAATGATTCCTGTCCATGTTTGATAGAAATAAGGTTTTATTGGTTCTGATATCTCTATTCAGCTGTCACCTGTTTTTACTCATTTTCCTCTCAATGATAGAGTAAAACTTGATTTTTTTCCATTAAGGTAGATTCTTTCCCTTTATTCCCCTACTTTTCTGCAGGCAACTAGAAGAAACTATTAGTCTTCTGAATTTACTTATCCATCTTACTGTGACAACTCATCATTGTCAATGTCACTTTCACTCTCTGTCCTTACAGTCTTTCTGTGTAAACACATTACAGCCCTTTCCCCCCATCATAGCCTCCAAAAGACATAATCTGTATTTTATTTCTCAAATTAGAGAAGGCCAGCATTATACATTTTAAAAGGCCACTTTGTTCTTTTACCCCACCCCCCTTTTTTTTAGACATTCTTAGTCCTTGGGAAAATTAATATATGGCCCAGGGAACACAAATCCCCCTTTGCTGTTAAATATGGGACAAGGCTTACAGTCCAGATAACCTGGCATTTTTGTTGTTTTCTCCTTCACTCTCCTGGGTTTATTACAGTTTCTAATTTGAGCTCACCGTGCTGGCCAGACTCTAGACTACTTCATTTTCAAGAGGATTTCTTGTTGTGCACTGACACTTAGAACTGTGAACCACAAAAAAAAAATATATATATATATATATAATGGAATTTTCAAGTAAAAATAATATATAGTATGATTGGACTTTATGAATATATTTGCTCCTGTGGTGAAAGATGATTACCCTCCCAGGAAATGGCTTAAAAACAAACAAAAAAAAAAAAGTAGAAAAAAGTAACAGTCCCAGGCTCTCTATATGGCATATCTATATCACATATATTAAGTAGTATGGAAAGTAAAACTTTAAAATGCATGTATGTTTTCATTATAGAACATGAAAAGAGTCATTTTGCTAAGGATAATTTATAAAATGGAAGATGTTTTCTAGTTGTATGGGAAATGCACAGGCTTGTGGAGTCAGGTCCTCTTAGGATTTGGATCTTAGCCATTCCCCGAAGGCCCATGTGCTTTGGGCAAGTAGAGGAACCTTTAGGGGGTGTGGTCTCATGGGAGGAAGTTGGGCCATTTGGGGTGTGCCTTTAAAGGGGACTTTGGGATTCCATCTTGTCAGTCTGTGATGAGTTTCCTCTACCACATGCTGCCACCATCATGTACCCTGCTGCCACAGGCCGAAAGCCACAGGGCCATGTATCCAGGAACTGAAACTGTAAGCCAAAATACAACCTTTTTCTCTTTTGTTTATGTTAGGTATTTTTCACAGTGACAGAAAGCTGGCTGATACATTCTTAGCAGTCTTTAAGCTGTGGTCCTCAGCCCTGGGTCCTGTTGGGATACTCCTGGGGAAACAGTTGATCAGAGAAGTGCACTGAGCCCACCTCTCTTCAAATGGAATAGCCTTGCCTTCACGTCCTCTACACATCGGACTGTGCTGGTTTATAAAGAAGGACTTTCCTAAGAGGCATTAAAAAAACAAAAAAACCAACCAAACAACAACAACAACAAAAAAAACAACAGTCTGCAAACCACTGATAGAGTCCAAATACACAGGCAATTTCACAACACCTTCTATAGACATTAATAAATGCAGGTAAACACCTAGATCTATGTGTTTTCTGATGATGTTGTGATCCTAATGTGTAAGTATTGTAAAATGTGTTTTAGTTAACTTATTGGAGGATTAGTGTACATAGAAGATGCAAGATTGTGTTTGAAATTAGAATTTCCTGAACATATTCTTTCACTCCGGGGTGGGGGGACACAGATAATGCATTTCTCATTGGGTATGAAATCTGATGTCAGTAGAATTATTGAAAGTCTTTGTGAAGTGGTAATTTCAGGTTTGACTATTTTGACAGCAGGTGGAGCTAGTTGTAGCAATTCTATTTCTAGGCCATTTAAAAACCAGCAAGATACATAAAACTTACATTAATGTGTTTGCGTTACAAAGCTGTAGGAATAGTAAATTATTAAGTATTAGCTTTGGAAAGCAATTGTATTATTACAACAGCAGAGTCAAGCTGAATAAAAACTTCTGCATTTTTTAGAAAAGGGGCTTGCATTTGGATGTGTTTTGCCTTGGAAGATGACATGAGGGCATGTGGAGAGGGGTGTGTTTACCCAGTGTAATATGTAATCGATGCCTTTGACCCCTAGATATGGACTTGAAAAAAGACGTTATATGACTCTGTGAGAAAATAGCATGAAAGAACGATTATACACACAGTTATTTGTGTCTCTCTTTTTAAGTGGTAATAAACAGAATTTAAATCCACATACATTTCCTCCTAGTAAAAACCAAAGAATATTTGATTTTTATTCTATGAGATTGTGGAGTAAAGACTTGAATGCTTTATAGCTCCAATACTGATGTGTCATCTGAACATGTAATTTAAAAGATAGCACCACTCATATGGTTCTGTTTTTCAAATGAATCACACATTGAACCATGGAATGGAGCTCCCCCACATCTTTTCTGTAAGTCAGATGCAATAATGAATAAAGGACAGATATTATGCATGCATTGCCTTTCTCTCTGAATTTTGTTTGTTTTTTTCACTAGGTCACTATGTATTAAAATAGAAGTTTTTCCAGTTAGAATGGCAATCATCAAGAATGCAAATGCAGTAAATGACGGCAAGGATGCAGGGAAAAGGAACTCTCACACGCTGCTGGTGGGAATGTAAATGAGTACAGCCATTATGGAAATCGGTATGGAGGTTCCTTAAAAAGCTAAAAATAGAACAGCCATATGATTCAGCTATACCACTCCTTGGTACTCATCCAAAAGAATTAAAGTCAGCTTACTTGAGAGACACCTGCATACCCATGTTTATGGCAACACAATTCACAATAGCCAAGTTATGGGATCAGCCTAAATGCCCATCAACAGATGAGTAGATAAAGAAAATATGGTATGTATACACAATGGAGTTTTACCCAGCCATAAAGAATGAAGTTATGTCATTTGCAGGAAAACTCTAATGGATCTGGAGATCATAATTTTGAGTAAAATAAGTCAGAAAAGCGTCATTTGTTTTCTGTCATGTGACAGCAAGAGAGGAGAAAAGGACACCAGGCAGGTTGAAGGGAGCACATTAGGGCAGAGGAAGATTAGGGTAGGGAGGAAGGAAAGGGGGGAATGTGTTAGTGAAATTTATCAAAGGATGTTTTTGTATGTATGAATATGCCCAATGAAACCTGCCATTCTGTATAATTAATACGCACCAATAAAGACAGGAGTTCTAAAATGACTGCCAATTTTGCTGGCTATGTGAATAAAAAGTGACCTACTTTGAGGCACTAGTTTACTGAGTTATAAGATGACTTAAAACAGGCATTTTAACTTTTTGCCCCAAACTAGAAATCATCTAGAAAACATCTTCATGGTCGTTCATACTCATTCATTCTTATTCATCACATTACTTTTTCAGCAAATGCGTGATGAATGCCTGTGTATGAAGTCTAGACACCATGCTAAACTTGGGGCTGAAATTTTTAGCAATGCATACTGCATTCCCAGGAAGCAGACCTGTCTCCAAAAAATTACCAAAGATTCTAATTAATTTGACAATTGTGTGTGAACACTGGACTGTCAGTCACAGCAAAGGGACCCAATCAAGAGGAATTAGAGAAGACTTCTAAGAGGAGGCAGCACTTGAATTTTATGTAGAAGGAGTTGTAAAAATTCACTAGGAGAAATAAAGGAGAAGGGACTTTCCAGATAGTGTGTTTACATGTGCAAATTTACTGGGTGCTAAAAGCCTCTTTGGAGAGGTATAAAGGGTAAGATTGTGATGTATCTCATTGAACACGCCATCATCAGTGGATAAAGTTTTCATGAGTTTCAACAACTCTAGATGCTATTTAAATAATTAGTTTTGGGAGTTTATGAAACTAAAGTTATAGATATGAACTTAAGGGAACATGCATTACCTGACTTCAGTTTTATCCTCAGCTAGCATTCTGAGGTATGTTCTCTGGTCACAGTGTGATTAGATGGAATGGAGCAGCATCAATCTCTAAGCAACTACTGGGGGAAAAATGTTGCATATGCTGATTCAGTGCAGTACTGTCAGCCCTCTGCATCCGCAGGTGCCAAGCTTCATTCATCCACAGATGGAAAAGATTTTTTAAAAATTGCATCTATATCAAACATGTGCAGACTTTTTTCCTGCCATTATTCCCTAAACAACACAGTAACAACTATTTATACAGAGCTTCCATTGTATTAGGTATTGCAAGTAATCTAGAGATGACTTAAAGTAAATGGGAGGATGTGCAGAGGATATATGCAAATACTGTGGCATTTTAAATGAAGGACTTGAGCATCCTTGGACTGTGGTATCCTTGAGGGGTTCTGGAACCAGTCCCCGACAGATACCAAGGGATGATTATATGTAGGAATACCTGCCAGACGCTACTCTAGGTGCCGGGACATGTGCCTTGTTGCCTAGAGGAAAGCCAGCTGCCGCCTCCACGTTTTCCTCCTCTTTGGCTCCAAAGCACTGAGCACTTCACACATCCTAACACAGCTCCTCATCTCACCCCAAAGCCTATCTTTCCTCGTCTTTTTATCTCTTTAAATGACTTCTCAAACTACCTAGCAGTCGGTCCAGAAGCTGCGGGTTATTCTTGACATCTTTCTCACCTGCCACATCCGATTCATTATCAAGTCATGTCATTTCTATTCTAGAACATTGTGGACACCTTCTCCTTGTGCCCACCAGCACCCCAACAACCACATCTCTTGCCAGTAATCTCCTAACTGGTCTCCCTTTTTATATTTTTGCTTCTTCCCCAATCCTTTTTCCCAAGACAATACCCTGAAAGATCTTTTGAAAATATAAATGAGATCATATCACTTCTTAATTTAAATCTTTGACTGACTTTCTACTGCAGCCTAAATAAAATACAAATTATCTGCTGCTGCCCACAGGGCCTGTGGGAGTCCCTGCCCTGCCTCTCTCACCCACCTCATCTTGCATTACTCTCTCTTGCTCACCATGGTCCAGGCAGGTGGCATCTTCTCATTTCCCCACCTGGCCAGCCCACCACCTTTGCACATGTTGTTTCCACTGCTTGAATGGCTCTTCGTCTCCTCCTTTAGCTAGCTGGTATCATTTCATGATCTAGCTTAAATGTTTCTTCCTCTTGAGAGTTTTCTCCTCGACCAGAGTCTGTGCTACAAGAGGGTTCCTGGGACTCTCCTGACAACCTCCTGTTTCTTTCTGGTTGCTGCAATCTGCAATTATGTGTTTGCAGTTGAACCTGAATAATGGTGGTCTCCCCACTAAATAGTATTACCCTTGAAACTGGGGCCATGTCTGTTTTCTTCTCCCCTCTACTTTCAGAGCTTAATACAGTGCCTGGCACACAGTGGATCTTAAAAACTTGTCAAAGAGGGCTGGGGGCTGGGGTTGTGGCTCAGCGGTAGAAGGCTCACCTTGTACATGCTAGACCTAGGTTCGATCCTCAGCACCACATACAAAAATAAACAAGTGAAATAAAGGTGTTGTGTCCAACTACAACTAAAAAATAAAATATTTTTTTAAAAAAGAGGGCTGGGGTGTAGGTCAGTGGTAAAGTATTTGCCTAGTATATGTGAGGCACTGGGTTTGATTCTTAGCACTGCATATAAATAAATAAAGGTGCATCGACAACTAAAAAAAATTGTAAAGTTGTAAAACAATCGGAATAATTTAAAAACATAAAGCTTGATTGATTTTTTTTAAAGTTTATGAATCTTTACAAATAAGAAAAGCATGAGAAATTAAGAAAATTATTTCAACATGTTTTGAGCTATAGGAACTGTCTTAGGAATGACATAAGGCACAATATTAGTTACCCCACCCAAAGGAAAAGGTTACATGTGGTTATAGTATGATTTAGGGCTATTTTTAAAACAGAGTGGTAACTTTTTTAATGGAAATCCTGCATTATAAAAATGAATTGCTCTTTTTATATATTTAGAATGCAGTTCACTAAAATGTTTAAATTCTTGGCTCTGCTTCTTAAACCTACTACAAAGATCACATTAGAATTCATTTTAATAGACATTGTAAGCACAGTATCCAATCTCATATCATCATGCTGGGTTCTTTTATTATGAGAGTCGCAGGAAGCTGAGCCCCAGGCTGCTGAACACATTGTGGGGTCTATCCACGGCTGGGGATGGTGCCAGCTCTATTGTTTATGTAATATTCTCTTTACCTTTATCTGTGGTATGCAATTGGTATTGACTTTTGAGAAACTACTTCTCTGACCTGATCTCCCAGTTGGAATAAAACCTGCCGAAATGACATCTGGCTAGGAAAAAAGGGATCAAAGAAGCATAAGGAAAGAAAAATTATGAGACATCGTTAATGAGTAGTTTCTTGCCTGTCCTTTAGATCTTTTAGAGAAAAGAGTGTTAAACTTTTTCAAGGTCACCATTCCTTTGTCCCTTGCAATGGCACGGTGGACCCCAAGGGTATCTATCATTTTCACTATTGATTGCTAGGGCTGGATTTACTTAGCATGTAGCAAAATGTCTTTTTGACTTTGTTTAGGAGTAAATACCATTTTCCAAAATTAAGGTAAAGTTTGATTATGATATTTATTACTGTTCACGTCTGTTTTATTTTTTCTAAAGAGGAAGACAGTCATCTTTGGCAAATTGTCTTCCCCAACTTTTAGGTGTATCGCTTGAGGAGTTTTTAAATATCATAAGGAAAAAGAAGGAAGTTCAACTATATCACAATGAGATAAGACACATCTTCACAGCTTTTGACATGCACTGTAAGTGTCTTCAGAGTGTTTGAAGTGTTTTGATAAGAAGTTTCTGCTAAGAAATTGTGAATGAGAATATATACTCAGTAAACCAAATATACAGTATACTTGGAAGATTATTTTACTGTAGTCTTTAGCTATTACCTTAGGTGTTGGTGTGAATTTTTTTTTCTACCGCAATCTTAAGTTCTTGGCATATTCTAAGGATGAAATAATGTTTGTGGTTATGTAATTGTGCTTAGATACTGTAATGTGTACTCACAGATTGTACCTATATTGTGCAGTTGGCAGCAAAGTGTTGGCTGTGTAGGGATATAGGTCACAGCCAGCGGGGGAGTATGGGAGACCCTGCAGCTGTCTCCTTCAGCTCCTGCTTTGACTCACACAATTGGAAGAGTTGTCTTCCCACACTGGGCTTGGCTGAGAAGGGTGGCCACAGACCCCCCCCCCCAGCCCCACAGATCTCACCCAGGAGGAGAGGACTTATGGATTAAAGTGTCTCCCCTGCTATTATGAGTTTCCCCACAAAACTAAAATAAAATAAAATTTGAAGACTGAACAGTTTTGACAATTCACAATGACTCAAAGCCCAATTCCATTATTGTAGTCATGTCTGCATCTGGTCCTTTCCCCTGGACTTGGAGAATCAGCAAAATGGCAGGGCTGGAAGTGATGCGAGATCACTGGGACTGTGCTGAAGGGAAGAATATTGCTAGATTTGCAAATTCTTCCATTGAGACAACCTTAGATTATCTTTTTTTTTAAGAAAAAAAAATATTTTTTTAGCTGGGCACAATATCTTTATTTTATTTATTTATTTTTTATGTGGTGTTGAGGATCGAACCCATGGCCTCACACATGCTAGGCAAGCGCTCTACCACTGAGCCACAACCCCAGCTCAACCTTAGATTATCTTATCTGTAAATTCAAATGTTAATGTACTGCTTTTCTCCCAATAATATATTAAAATAAAGTTTCACATAAATATTAAGTGTGAAATAATAGTTCACAGGGTTTATAAAAGTAATTGAACATGATATATTTTGTTTTCAAATAGATCATGGATTTTTAACTTTGGAAGATTTCCAAAGAGCCTTCAGGCTTGTGGCTCCCAAATTACCTGAAAGGACTGTTCTCGAGGTATTCAGGTAAAGCACCAAATCTTTACATCCATCCACCTTTGATTTACCTTTTGCTTCATGAGTTTTCAGTTTTTATGGAAAACTTTTACTTGTGCAGATTTTTCACTTTGGGACATTTCCATGTCATAGCACTATGTTGTGATGCAGGAAGAAAGCCTGTATTTAAGTATGGGTCCATCCACAGCTTGAGGATGGCCTTAAGGTGGGTGGAGTGCTGCTCACCTGGCAGATGCTTGAGAACATTGTTGGTAGTGGCAGGAAAGGAGCAGGAAGGAAGCAGAACTCCATATATTTATGTGTCAAGCAAAATACCAAAACTTTATTTCTGTTTACCAGGGACACTAGTGGTCTCCTATGGTCTGTATTTGTCAAATGCAGATTATGCGTGGTTCTTGACTTGTCTGGAAGAAAAGCAGGAAGTGCCTAGTGATGGCCTCCTCATTGATTTGCTTTCTAATCTGCTGACAGAGGTTGTAGTTTACACTAACCTGGTAAAGTCAATTTAAATAATCTATTATGTAGTTCTTAAAAACTAATTCTGACTAAATGAACGAGTGGCTCAAAAGCAGTTCCTGTTAGGAAACTGCAGATTGAAGGTTATGTTAATGAGGAAGCACCTGTGGATGTGAGGAGATGGTGGAACTGTCTGTGCTCTGACACCTAGCATGAGTGCTTCATCAGGCCATCACCAGGTGTATTAATAAGGGTTCAGCATACCAATGAGAGACAGAAAACCCCGAATACTAGAAGCTCAAAGAGATGTAAATATATTTCTCTCTCACATAAATACAGGCAACTCAAGCCTGAGTGATAACAACATAGATATGGAGGACCTGGGTCACCCTTCTTGTTGCTGTGACTGCCCTAATAATGCCTGGCTTCTCCTTCTTGCTTCAAGATGGTTGCTTAAGTTACAGCCTTCAAATCTGAATTCTAGGTAGTTAGAAGGAAAGGAGGCAGGAGATCTGCCCCTTCTTCTAAGGCTATATATTGTTCCTACTTACATCCCAGGACTTACAATGTAGATTCAAGGCTGTATCTGTAAGGGAGAAAGGAGGAGGGCCTTGGAAAATGTGAGGTTTGCTCTGGAAAGTTATAGGCCAGTTCACAGGTTCTGATACTGAGGAAGAGGGAGAGAGAATGGATACTGGGAGACATCTGGCAGATATTCCCATTTGGGATGAAAGCAATTTAATGGAATCTGTCCAGAAGCCAGCCCTACTCAGTAGAAATAATGAAGCAGGTTATTTGAATAAGGATTTGCACTCATTATCATTAACAGTGACATATATGAGATGCGTTGGCTGCAGCACTCACAAACAAGCTATTGAATGAGCTATTGAAGAACAAAGACATTAAAGCCAGATGCATACACAGTACCATAGGATAATATTACTTAGTTGGTTGTGTGCAAATAAGTTCTTTAAAGTATGCTAGTACCTTTTTATACACTTTATAATGAGATGTGTAATGAATACCAATATATTTCTCCCACACAGAGGTTGTTTTTAATAAGAGGGACTATAAATTGTTACCCATTTTCCTTTTGCAGAAAGACAAGTTGTCCAAACTAGGTGACCTTGATGTGCTAAATGGTTTTAGTAGATGCTATCTTGCAGAGATTTTTTGAAAAATATACTTAAATATAGCCCTTCAAGGTAGAAGCAGTGTTTTGACAATAAGTGAGAAAATAACTGGTTCTGGAAGAAACCTGTTACAAGGAGAGCATTTTCTGAAAGTAGATGTTTGTAAATATGATTTTATTTTTAAAAATAATGTGTCACCTATTATAACTCTTCACATCTACATGTTTGCTAATATGTAGATGGAATATCTACATATTAGATATGAAAATGGAATATCCTAACTGGCTTTAAAAAAACTTGCAAAATATCAATGGCTTTAGGACATAATTTTTTAAAAATATAAGAATTCAAAAGGTTAATAAGTTTTCAAGAGCAACAAACTGATATCAAATTGATATCAGGAAATATATTAGCTAAATTTCAGTTAGCAATAACAAAATAGTAATAATTAAAAATTGAAAACCTCTAAACCTTTGCCTTAACAGAGGATAGAATTAAAAACTGAGGCTATTAGGGCCCCGATGACTTTTTCTCATTTAGATCTACATAATTTTATGAGGTATATTTAACATTTGTTAAAATCATGTATCAAAAAAAATTGAACTTTAAATTGCTCAGTCACAAAGGATTAACCAATATGTTCTGAAATAATAAATTAGCTTAAATCACATTATTCTTGTTAAATATCATTAATAATTTCTAGTGACAGCAAAAAGTTATTTGTCATTACTAAATAAAAGACATCTTTAAAATTCTTGAGAAATCTATATTTTGAGCTATACATAATGTATTAATATAGTAGCACATGTACATATAATCTATAACTACATATACTGTACAAATATTGTACTACTACTGAGAGTTGAGTGCTCAAGACATTTTGCAGAGACCACTATATACCAGCAAAATAAAGCATTTTAGTTGATTGAACATGCTCTATTTAAACTCTCAGTTATATTTGAAAATTATATTGCTATCATAATCCCTTAACCAGAATAAATGATGAATATAAAAAGTATTAAATGAAGTTGGGAATTCAAAAAGGAGAGAGAAATAGTTCCCCTTTGTGTAAATTAAAGCAGGCCACAGAAACAGATGTCTAATATACACATATACACTCCCCTGCCCTGTTTCAGTGATGTGTACAGTTTTCCAGAATAAGAAAATAAAAATCAGCTGCTGAGGCTATTATGATGCAAAAATTTATAATGCTTCTAAAGCTAGACTCACTTTTTGAGGAGCCAGAGTAGCTTTTGATGGAGCTCACCACCTAGGCCCATAATTACCCAGAATAAAAGCTTGATATATGAAAAGCACCATAAGAAAAAAAAAGAAGAAGAGTGAAAATTTTTTATTAGACCAGAGTTCTCTGTGGTTTGAGTGACTAGAGAAATAAATCTTCATACCATTTGAGTCAGTGACTGCCATGTTCTCTTCAAAGGAATTGCTAAAGATCAAGATTGGTCTTTTTCAAGAGTATTTGCCCATATTGCATTTTAATTTAGTAGACCAAACCAAACCACAACAATAAAACCAATCAACCAAACAAGCAAATAAACATCAAAACAAATAACTGAAGAGAGAAACTTGGAAAATAGAGAGATTCCAAATAAATAAGCTTATGCTCCACCTCAAGGCCTTAGAAAAAGAAGTCTAAACTAATTCAAAAGCCAGCAGAAGACAGGAAATAATTAACATCAGAGTCAAAGTCAATGAAATTGAGAATAAGAAAATAATACACAGGATCATGCAATGAAGAATTGGCTCTTTGAAAAGATTAATAAATTTTTAGCTAAACTAACCAAAAGAAAGAGAAAAATCAGTGAGAGGTGAAAAAGGAGATATTACCACAGAACCTTCTGAAATCCAGCAGATTATCAGATCCTATTTTAAACATTTTACTTTACTACACTGAAAAATCTAAAGACATTGACAAATTTCTAGACATATATGACCTTCTTAATGAATCAGGAAGATATAGAAAATCTAAACAGACCAATGTCAAGTAATGAAATTGAAACATCAGTTAAAAGCCTTCCAAAAAAGAAAAGCCAGTGATTAGATGGATTCTCAGCTGATTTCTAGAAGATTGCTAAAAAGAACTAACACTAGTCTTTCTCAAAGTATTCCATGAAATTGAAAGAGAGGGAAATTCCCAAATAAATTTTGTGAAGCCAGTATAACCCTGGTACCAAAACCAGACAAAGATGTATCAAGGAAAGAAAATTATATGCCAATATCCCTGATGAAAATCCTTAATAAAAATTAGCAAAACACATTTTAAAAAGACATCAGAAGATAATATACCATGATCAAGTGGGCTCTTCATTCCAGGGATGCAAGTTTGGTTCAACATAATGTAACTCACCACTTAAACAGAATTAAGGACAAGAATTACATGATTATCTCAATAGATACAGAAAAGGCTTTTGATCAAATTCAGCACCCATTCATGTTACAAAAATGAAGCTAGGGATGGAAGGAACTTACTTCAACATCATACAGGCTTTTTATGACAAACCCAAAGCCAACATCATACTGAATGGAGAAAAACTAAAAGCATTTCCTCTAAAATCAGGAACAAGACAAGGCTATTTACTCTTTTTACCACTTCTATTCAATATAGTTCTTGGAACATTAGCCAGAGTGATCAGGCAAGAAGAGGAAATCAGAGGGATACAAATAGGAAAAGAAGAAGTCAAACTACCTCTGTTTCCCAATGACATAAACCTATCTAAAAGCCCCAAAAAATTCCACCAGAAGACTTCTAGAGTTTCTAGAGTTTATAAATGAGTTCAGCAATGTAGCAGGATGCAAGATCAACACCCATAAATTAATAGCTTTCCTATACTCCAACAGTAATTCATCCAAGGAATAAATCAGGTAAACCATTCCATTTGCAGTAATGCCAATTTTTTTTTTAAATTGAAAAACTTGGGAATTAATCTAACCAAGGAGGTAAAATAGCTCTACAGTGAAAATTATAGAACACTTGAAGAAAGAAATTGAGAAGACCTTAGATGGAAAGACATCCCATGTTCTTGGCTAGGCAGAATTAATATTGTCAAAATGGTCATAATACCAAAAGCAATATGCAGATTCAATGCAAGCAACATCAAAATACCAATGACATTCTTCACAGAATTAGAAAAAAATAATTCTTAAATTCATTTGGAAGAATAAGAAAACCAAAAGAGCAGAAAAGTGAAACAGGAAGTATAACAATATCTGATCTGTAATTATTCTACAGAGCTATAGTAACAAAAACAGCATGGTGTTGGCATCAAAACAGACATGAAGACTAGTGGAACAGAAGACACAGAGGAAAATTCACATACCGACAACCTTCTGATACTTGACAAAGTACCATAAATATATTTTGGAGAAAAGACAGCCTTTTAACAAATGGTGCTTGGACAACTGGATAGCTTTTATGTAGAAAAATGAAACTAGACTCCAAAAAGAAAGGGTTGGGGAGACTCCATCTCTCCCCCTGCACAAAACTCAAAATGGATCAAAGGCTTTGGAATTACACCAGAAACCTTGCAACTGCTATAAGAAAACATAGGGTAAACCATCATATAGGTGCTGGCACTAATTTCCTTAAGAATACCCCCAGAGTGCAAGAAATAAAAACCAAGAATCAATAAGTGGGATACCATCAAACTAAAAAACTTATGCAAAGCAAAAGAAATGATTAAGAGAGTGGAAGAAAATCTTTGCCAGCTACTCCTGATAGGGGATTAATATCCACAATATATAGAGAACTCAAAACCCTTAACACTAAAAAAAGATCAATAAATGGAAAGCATTATGGAGATTCCTCAAAAAACTAGAGATGGAATCACTGTATTACCCAGCTACCCTACTCCTTGATATTTTCCTAAAATATCTAAAATTGATTAATCAGTAATATATGTCTTTTAAAAAATTTTTATTCTTTTTATTTATATATGACAGAAGAATGTATTTGACATATCAAACATACATGGAGTATAACTTCCCATCCCCCCAAAAATCTAAAATTGGCAGATTATAAAGAAATATCTACCTCAATGTTTATAGCAGCACAATTCAAAATAGCTAAATTATGGAGTCAACCTGGGTGTCTTCAATAGATAAATGGATTAAGAAATTGTAGTGTGTGTGTGTGTGTGTGTGTGTGTGTGTGTGTGTGTGTGTGGTTGAGTTCTACTCAGCTATAAAGAAGAGTGAGACTATGGCATTTGCTGGTAAATGATGGAAATGGAGAATATCATGCTAAGTGAAATAAGCCCAACTCAGAAACTCAAAGATGGAATGTTTTCTTCATTTGTGGAAGCTGGAGTAAATTAAAGGAAACAGGAGGGAAGGATAGGCTAAGATAAAGATAAAGGGAAGATCAGTGATATAGAGGAGGAGATGGGAAGGCAGAATAGAGGGATGGGAAATGGCAGGCAAGGCAGAATGAGTTTTTAAAAAACTAAACCACAGGGAGTTTCACCTGTATATAAGTAAAAAAAAAACAATCAAATATAAATAAATGAGCAAAAGGAAGTCTAGTAGAGAAAGGAGAGGGAGGATGGAAGGGAGGATGAGAGGGAAAAGTGAGGAGGAATTGGGGGATTGTGATCAGAAATCAAATTCCATGCATGTGTAACCATAATACTCTTAATAAAAATAATATAATAAATGACTTTACATCCAAAAAGAAAGGGTGGGGGAGACTTGGATATAAGGCACCAAAGAGTCATTTCACTTTATAACGTGACAGCAACACTGGCATAACCATTCCTTCTAAAAGTGTTGCAAGCACTTATTATTTTTTAACTGTTTGGGTGATGTTTACTTTAGTGATTTTATCATAAATAAGACCAATGTGATTTTTATATATAAACACATATATTGTTGGGGTTCATAACATTCACCTTCTGTTCTGCGATTGTCTCTTCCTTTGTTGTCATCTTACTTCTACAGTTAAATGAATTCAAAGCTACCTCCACACCTCGTGCCATTGCTGTTGCTTAGCTGAAGTTAATCCTTTCTTAGGGTCCTAAGACCTGTATTCCCTGTTGTCTTTCATATTCAAAGATAATTATTTGAGCCATTGTACTTAAATAAAATTATATAATGTATCAGAGCTGACTTTTTTGAGTCACCTTCTTTTTCTTTGGAATGCTGATTTATGCTTATATTGGAAGTCCTTTTAATTTTTAATCTCTATTTTTAATTGCTTGCTTTGCTCACCATGTCTTCTACTCTGATTCTGCAATGCCTGTTCTCCTTTGTGCTGTGCCCAATGTGGCGCCCCCATCCCCGTTTCGGTTTAATTTTTTCTTAGATTTCTTTTTGAGCAGTATTTGCTAATGTTTCATGTGCTTTTGTTAATTTGCTGTATCATGTTATTTTATGGTGTCTCTTCCAAGCCTTTCTATATCTATTTCTAGCTATTATTTTATAGAGGCATTTGCTTTATAAAAATGATCTCTTAAGATTTTATTTTTAGTGGGTCATTTCTTAGGGCATGCTAATTATAACTGCCCATACAAATGAGTGAGAGCAAATTTTTTTACTTAAGGAAAGATTGTGAGGGCCAAATTACTTTCTTGAATCAAAGGACAGCTCACGGAAAAATCAAAACCAAAAATTGGTAAACTTCATCTCTAAAGATATCATAAAATTTAACATTTGGATTTCAAAATTTGAGACTCCTTTCAGTGTTTGAAACTTTTAACTTTGCTTTCCTCATATAGCTGGTAGTCGTGATGAACACACGTGGGTAAAATAGCTGAAATAGTACCAATGATTGTATTTCATTATTATCCTGGAGTTTTTAGTGAATTCTTTTCTTGAAGGTTTTTTTTTTCTTCTACACATTAAAAATGGCAAAAGTACAGAGATGTAAGAGCTGAGTGCACTTTTGGTGCTGTGGAAGTCCTATCAGTAGGCTGTTTCTAGCACCCAGATTAAAACAAGAAACATCTTTCCTCTTTAACACCAATAGAACTTGTTGAAAACTTTGTGGTGCTTTTTATTATTATTTTTATTGTTCAAAGAATCTTCATTGATTCTAATAGCTAAGTTAGAACTCTTCATCTTGACTGTGCAACACCTTGTCCCTGTTCCAACATCTGCTTCCTTTTCAGACTTGTCTTTCTTTAGTCCCAAATTCCCATTTTCCCTTGGCATAATCCTTACTCCTTTGATTGTGCAACGTGCATTTATATTTCATTCATTTCTCTTGCCTGGCAGCGACTCTCTAATCCCTAACTATACAAATTGGGACTTTCTTTTAAGGTCCTTCTCCATAAAACCCTTTTTTTCCCTTTCTACTTTGAACAGCCTTGTCTCCTTTTTCTAAATTTTGAAAGTATTTATTGCTACAAATTACTTTAGTCAGTTACTTGATAAATACAAATGCAGTATTTGTGACTGTCTCCATAAAATGCTACAAGTCCTCTGAATTTATAGTTTTATCTCCACTGTCCTTGGCATGTTGCTTTATGCATTATAATAAATAAGTAATTGTTGGTCCATTGTCACTTATTCTAAATGCCCAGTGATAGTAAAATCTCATGGTTTTCTTCATGGCTTAATTTATTTCTTATAACTAGGAAAGAGTACTTTAAAATGCAACCAGGAATGTCCACATGTGGCTTCCTTATCTATTGTCTCTTTCTGTATGTGATTTTCATGAATTAATCTCTGACGGCCTTGCTTGGCATTATTTGGGGAAAATTTTAGTTTATGGTATAGCCTCAGCTGTCATCAGGGAGCTGGCTTAATGTTCTTTTTTGACTTTGCCATCAGCACTCTGTGTATGTCTGGCCTGTGTTTTTCTCTGCATGGGTATGTTGACTTCTGCTTGCCTAGAGGCCTTCTCCATCTATTGTAAGCACAGATATTTGTATATTCCCACCACCTGTCAGTTGGCAAAAAGCACTGAGAAGCTTCTTCTGCTTCCCAGGCATGAAATGAAATGTGGATGTGCAGAAGGCCCCATGGCCTGACCCAGCAGCCAGGATTCTGAGGAACAGGCAGATTGCCACAGGCTAACGTACAGTGAAAATACGGAGGCATCAAAGTGCTCTCCAATCACATGTGGGACATTTAAAGTTATACCCTGATATTTTTGGCGTAAGAATTCCCCTCTTCATATTACATGTTGGAAGGTCGAAGTATAT